>NC_134176.1:32819984-33419984 GCF_964188355.1 Buteo buteo | reverse complement strand
ACTGGTGTGACTACGTTTATGTCTGAAAGTTTTCTCTGCTAATTGTGCACATTTCTCCTATCTGTTTTGACCAGCTACTGTCAGTAATAAAAATCAACTTGAATGTAGCTTGTATCTGATTAGTCACTCCTAGAGAGCACTTCACAAAAGCTGCCACCTCCTCCACCCTCCAAACTGTACTTAACCACTGAAAACAACACTTCAGAAAGAAGAAAATGACCACAGGAAGCTCAAGTTCTTTACCTGGCATTTATTCAGGCAGGAATTCAACTGCCTAGAAAGATTTTTTTCCCAAGGAAAAGGCAAGAGAGGAAGTTCCAAATTTCTCTAGTCTGAAAGCTTCCTGTAGGCTGTCAAGGCTCAGGTGACTCCCACATATTAGCCAGATTCAGCAGTCAAAACAATAAATTTTGTTAGGAGAAAGAATTATACCATTAAAAAAAATTAACAGTTGTTCATTACTGCAACACAGCACTGAAGGCAAATCTCTTCCTCCACTAAAATTGTCACAGAAACTGTTCACAACAAGGAACAGATGTGTCCAGAATGACCCACCAGAAACACCACAATAGTAATGAAGGACTAAGTGAACTCTAGGCTTCTAACTAGGGAAGCTTAGGTATTTCAAAATCAAAATATTTAGACTGATAAAGTTCCAACTGATGGTGGCACTTCACACTTCCATATGCTGCCTCTCCTTACTGAGCATATTTGTTTTGTTAAAATCACCACTACCAGAGAGTTACAGTTCCCAGATTACCATTAGCCCAAGGCTTTCCATCAGTACTGTAACGTAACAGCTGATCATAAAGGTTGACAGGATGAATGCGTTCTTCCCTTCCTTTTTCATCCCTCTCACCTCCCTGCCAAGTGACTGTTGCACATCCTTTCACATTGGTGCTGTGCTGACAGCCTCGTTTAGGAGCTCTTTTGAATAAAAGAGGAAACTGCTGCTAAAAAGAACCAAACAGATGAAAGTTTTCTGACCTCTCAAATAGCCACACAAAAGCCTTATTAAACAGCTCAAGTTATTAAGTAGATTACAGAAACAGTATTTCTGTGATTGTAATCCTATAAGATAATTCCCTCTTACAACTTAATGAATGCTCATATCACATGAATGGAATGTTCTCTAGATAATTTCAATATTTAAATTATCAGCCAGAAAGGATGACTAAGTGATCCGAAAGACAGAACATTCATAGAAAGTATTATCTTTACTGGGTTTATTAATTTAATTGTAACTTTGAAATACTCCAAACCTGAACTTAAATCTGATCATCAATTGGTCAATTTATCTTTCAAGGATAATGTACTTCCCAACTTAAATTTGAGCCTTAAAAATCTAGAAGTCTCCTAGCTCAGCCTGGACAGGAGGATTTCCATGGACTTCACCTTCTCTGAAAGTAAATAAAATACTTCTGTAGGTCTTTGCACCTGAATCTGGAAAGTTTATGACCTTCAAAAGAAGCATGAGTTACCAAAGTCTGGTAACTGTTGTGATATAAGTGGTATATATTCTGCACTTAATTTAGCTTTTACCAATCACACAGCATTAAGAGTCACTCTACTCTCAAGTCATGGATCATTGTTCACCTTCATAAAAATCTGATTCTGCCCAGGAAAGTAACACAGGTTTCAGAGTAAGAAGTGATCTCAAATTAAGACTACTGATTACACTAGTTTCCCCTGTTTTGATGTGGGGTAGGCAATTTCTTCTGACACAAATGAATCTTTTAATAGCCATTAGCACCAATAGTGGCCGGGAACAGCTGCTAATAGAAAAATTCAGGCAAATATTGCATATTATTTAGAAACAGAGAGACTTTTAGATAATAAAAAATCTATCTAATTTTGTACTTTGTCCAAAGCACAAGACAGAAAGAAAAAAGAAACAGTGGATTATAAGCACTCTATAAACCTCTTAAAATATGACCCCATACTTTTGAGTCTTCCTGACTTGCAGTGAAGCCTATAATATTAATTCTAGTAATTATGAATATTTTATACTGTAACAACACGTTCTAATTTAACGCTAGTTTGTCACTTCATGGCTTTTAAATCTTATTTACATCTGCATACAATTTCTTTTTATGTATCTGTAATCTTGTACTTTTAGGGCCAAAAAAAGGCAAGTTTCATATATCTCAGTTCTCACATGAGGAAACAGTGTATTATATTCCTGCTGCTAGTTAAGAAATATCTATACCCTGGGAGTTAAACAGAAACTTCCAAGTTATTTCCAACAATAACAAAAAATACCTTGTGAATCATAACATTATACTTTTAAAAAGGTCATACTGATTATAAAGAATGTAGGAGGAAAAATGATAATCCTAACTGTTCAGCTACAAAACCTTCATCAGCAAACAACAAAACAAGACAAGCTTTATTGACAATTGAGATCAGTTTCCTCCTCTGCTCTCATTAGCTATGTCAGCTCTTTATATTTGCTAGGTACATTTTAAGAAGAAGTAAAAAAAAGAAAAACAAAAAAAATCAGTCTAGTTGGTAACATCCCACTTATTTTAGCTCCGGGTTTAACCTATTTACTGGAACAAAAGCTAAAAAAGAAAGCTACATGCTCTTTCTGGATTGACTGAATGAAGAATGTGTCTATATTTCAGATTCCTGCAATGACTGCAGCCTACACAGCCATTCCAGATCTGGACTGCTAGCTATCCAGGGTCTTGCAAGTAATATTGTCACAGCTGCAGAAAGCTCAGAAGAGACCACAAGGTCCACCTGAGGACTTGAGTAAATGCTCTGATTTCAAGATTGCTATAACTAGACTACTGACAGTACTCTACTTACTAGTAGAGTTATGCTCTACTCATCTGCTTGAGCTTTTTTTTTATCATAGCTTTGTGGAAATGTTCTAAATGAGACACTGATGGAATAAAGTTTCCTCACTTTTGCACCACTATTAACCATGAACCATGTAGAACAATCACAGTGTCCAGGTGCTCAACGGCTAAGTAACTTAGAGCTGAAGTTCACAGTGAATGAAGAGGAGCCTGCTACGGTTCCTAAAGAGGGTTAAGAGAAGCCTGAAAGATACTACCAACCTTAATTTGGCAGGAGTGGAAGGGTATGCTACTAAAAACCTGTCCAGGTCAGAATAGCAATGACTTTACTAACTGCAAGCTTAAGTCAACAATTTAGAGAACTTTACCTTCCATATTTTCCTGTCCAAATCCATAACTGGCTTTAAAGCATCATTTCAGCGCTAGCCCTTTAGAGATGGGAAGGAGAGGAAAAGGAAAGAGAAGAAAGAATATTGTTTATGTAAGTGTGCAAACTGAGGGTATGCACTGGCAAGCAGAAACAGCAACCAGCCAAGGTACTCATTTTATACTTTTGTCAAATGTAAATAAAAGCAAAGAGGGAAAGAAATCATTTGATGTTTTATCTTGTTAGTGATCTGGCAGTGGAGAGAGAACAGAAAATACTACATAGATCCATCAACTATATATTATTTTAATGAAGAAAAATTTCTAACAGAATGATGAGATGAGACAAATGTCTTTACAGAATTTGTTTGTAGCCTGATAGCAGCACAGGATCTATCATGGTCAACCAGTGTAACTGGTCTTTCACTAGCTTGGATCAGCTTCTAACCTTCAATAATGGGAAAGTTAAGTGATTTTAGGGGTTGTCATTTCAGATTTGATTCCACCCCTGGGAATCAAAACAGTGGCGTCCATACCAAGCCTCTTGTCCTCTCAAGATGTTCTACAGCTGCACAGATGTAATGCAATGCTTTAATGTCTACAGTGAGTGAAGGTGATGTAGATCCAATCTGTTTTGCATTTTATGAGTGCATTTAATACTGTGAAGAGAAAGAAAGACAGAAAATCAATAAATTATATACTTAGAAAATTACTGTCATGCCACAGCAGGCAATCTGAAACAATCCTTTTGTAAGTAATTCTGAACAGCAAAAAACCCAACACTTTGGTCTAAGACATCATCAAGACTATATACAGTGTTCTATTTCTTAATGTTTTATATTAAACAATAATGCTAATCCATGAAAAGGAATCATAAAAATATCAAGTCATTGCAACTAAATTTTATGGGTTATTTTTCAAATGGCTTGAGTAGCCTGCAAGACGTTTTCCTATTTATCTGCTACCTAGACTGATGGTCTAAAACTCTGTATTTTAAATTTACCTCTTCCAGGTTAGAAATCTAAACAGTTTAGAAACCTGGGTTAGGAGAAAGTTTTCGTATGTATGTTCATTTGGAGACCAGATGAAATATGCTATGACACCCAGAAACTAGCTTTTTCTTCTAAGCCAAAGAAGAACAGGGACTGACGTTCTATTCAAATGTGGACACTGGATACATATAATTAAGCTAGGATGGAATAGCTGTTAAAATCAGTGGGTGGATAACAGAATTACAATAGGCTATTTTATCGAACAGCATTGCCAGCAGACTTTTTTTTTTTTTAAGTTATGTACACAGAATTGTAATAGAGGAGAGAGATGAAAACATGGAGGGAACATTGTTCAGCAATAAAATACTTAATAGTATTTCTTTGTTCTAGATTTAGTTTTGCTGAATATAAAATTAACTATGTATTAACATATACAGAAGCCATTTTAGTTGTTCTATTCCTTTATTCCTCTAACCTGCTTCCTGACTCTGGAAGTTCTACTCCAGGTGACCAGGAAAGGATTATGTTTTATTACCATGTGGAACAAAAGGGATCACCTCCCAACATGCCAGCTGCTGAATAACTCTATCCTCCTTCCCCTCAATTCCCAGAAAGTCTGGAGACAGAGAATGTAGTTTAACTGGTGTCATTTGCCTCATCTTCACATAGATTTAGCATGGACTTCTCCAACATTTAAATACTATATTTCAATTCATTTTTTGGAAGCCCTGAACCTGGGAAGGTCAGCCATATTCAAAGGCAGTTTGAACTGTGAGAAAGTAAGTCAGAGGGAAAACAATTCTGGTTTTTTTTCTGCTGTAGTGGCATATTCTGAGTTCTATGTTTTCAAATACCAGGTTTACAAGAAGGCAAAAACACAATCAAAAACACAATACAACCTCCCCCCAACACAAATGAAAAACAACGAAAAAATGCATCCCCTCTACTATAGTTATTACAAATTAAAATGCAGCTATCGAATTAACATTGCATCTGAACAATGAGAAAGAAAAATGAAATGTTAGTAAATAAGACTATCCAAACAAGGTCTTCTGCTAATTCTTATGTCAATATGGGAACTGTGAAAAGTTAAGGAGATGCTAAAATACTTCAGAAGTGAAATGACCTATGCTATCAAAGTAGAAAGAGAGCTATTGCTGTGAAATCACACAGTGGGGATATGTATACTGAACTGTTCCTATTTGTGTTAACAGAAGAAGTATAGAAGACTGAAAATGTCAACACTAATGAATTTCTGCTAGTTAGGAAGGACTACACTGTCCTAAATTTAGAATGATTTTTGGAATGGAAGCAAAGCTGGACAATAAGTACAAGAGGATTTACACTTCCTATTCTTTCAAATGTATAGTAATGTCATTGCCTCATGACTTTGAAAGGGACCGATTATGAAAAATATGGCATATAGGCTTTTTACCCAGAAGACCAAGAAGTGATTCTTGAGACAGATCAAGTCCTATCCTTTCTGACTTGAAACTGGAAAGAATCAAAATTTTGGAAATAATCAAAATTTAAAAAGATAACGGAAACGTACTCTGAAAAAAATATGTATCAATTCATTAAGCACCAGATGGTTCTAAGCAATGCATTCCAAATGAGGTAGTGGTTTACAAACAAGATGAGGTCAAATGGTTGGAGAACTGTCATCTTAAGAAAAAATGTTATTTAATGCTTCATTTGAGGTTTCTTGTCTCAAGCAACCTAAGAATTTATGCCAAATTCATTCTTAAGGACTTAAGAAACTCACAGATATTAAGAACTGGATTTGGATTCAAGTGTGTCCCATAGAGGTATTTTCAGTAGTTTATTTCCAGTTATTACTATCGATGCACCACTTACATTCACCTTCCTGACTGAGAAAAATGGCTGCATTAAAAGTAACAGTGGGTTAAAGAACAAACATAAATACTGGGTTGCAGGAACAGAAAAGGAGGAATTTAGTTTCTAAAACAGCTGGGCATTCAGGTGGTGCAGTTTCCCCTTTTAAAGATTTGATTTGGCCATCACCAAAGGCTGTTTTTTTTTTTCTTTTTTTTTTGTAAAGAAGAGAAGCAATTCCATTTTCTATTTCTAATAGTTCTGAAGTCATTATGAACATGGACAAACACCTGTCCATGTCAGAGTATGGCTAGATCAAAAGAAGTTTCATTAAGGATGAAGAAACTCTGGCTGGTCTCACGTCGTTACACACAAGGTGACCAGTATACAGCTTTCACTGATCAATTAATGCACAGCAGAATCAAAACAGAACTAGCATCCAGCTCATTTTAAGCAAGTACTGATGAATTCCAAAATACTATAAAATACATATACGAAACCAAACATATGTTTTATCTATACACAACTACATCTATATACATATAAATATACCGTGTAAATCAGACTTGTACCTTCAAAATCTATTAAAAACACTAAACTACTGAAGCCATGTAAGGTGAAACAGTAGAAGACAACTCAGTAAAACAAATCAGGGTCAAACTGGCAGTGAATAGCTTTGCCACTATTATCATAAATTACATTCATGATAAATTCCACCTCTGGGGTAAAGAAGCAGCTCAAGTAATCCTTGAGGTGGGTTTACAGGACTGACAAACTGAATATGTAATAACTCAGCTGTGCTAAGACCAATCAACCAGTAAAAAAAGAAAAACATTAACTTTTCTTCAGCTTACTTATCAGCAATTTTCTTTATGGAAGCACAGCAAATATCAGCTACCTGCAGCCAACATTTCAAAGATGTTGCAAACTTCTTAGCAATGTCATCATTAGTTTATGAGTCCAGGCAGCTGCATTTCATCTGAAATACAGCAACTTTCATCTGGATGATATGATCTCTAGTGTTCACTTTAATGCAACACGGGACCCACACAAGCTTTTTCTTGTCATAGGTAGCACTGTGCCACTGTACCTTCTCCTGGAATCAGATTCATGGCATGACTGAGGTGCAGAAACTTACTACTTTATCAAGTTTATTTTACAGGCTGTTCACTTTCTTCCACAAAAGCACTTTTTCAATCAGAACTCTAATGCACCAAAACCAGTGGTGCAGTAACTTGCAAGACACAATAAACAATACATTCAGTTTAAATGCAATTTCCTAGGAAAATATTTACCAAAGCACAGACACACAGTGAAACTACACACAAACATATGGCTCAAAGGTGCTGGAATGCACTACAGATATGACAGCAGTTCAGTAGAACTGCATTATAAACAAATTGTATTTTATTTATAGAGGAGAGAAGTAAATAGGGCTGCCACAGTGGATCAGACTCGTGGTCTGTCTAGCTGTCTGCATTACCACCTTCTCAAAGGGATGTAATACTGCAGTAGGCAAACTGGAGTAACTACACAACAGTCATCCCCTAAGCCTCAGTAGTTATTAGTTTGCTTGATGATCAGAAGAACATGAGAATAATAGTTTACTTCCAAATCTTTAGATAGCTTATCTTTTAAATGTTTTTACATAGGCAGCACATTAAAGCAAGGATTTTCATAAGCTAAGTGTTTTTTTAATTTTCTTTCTACCTTTGATCTTTTTGTCTTGAACTGGTTTAGTGCTAATAAATGTTCCATTAAAAAAAGGGTAAGATATCTATAATTTTTCAAGTCAATTACATTCACACACTTTGGTTTCTTCTAGGGTTCAACATCACCATATAGTTTTCATGTCCCTGCTTTCCCACCTCCAAAATACAGTACTGAAGTTTAAAGTTTAGTGAAAAGTACAGAAATTAGAAATCAATAATTAAAGTCTAGAGAATATATAGCACAATGATTAAGAACCAAATTGACAGGTCACAATTGTCCTGCAGAAAAACTTATCTTCTCTATTTCAAATGTACTTCTCCCATTGACATTTTTAAATACTGGCATCGATGCCAGGACAGGACATTATTGTATATTGCTGATTGGCTATAAATTAAGGAAATTTCTAATTAGGATCAATTTCATATTACCACAACCTTTACCCTCTTCCAAACTGAGAAATTTATTTAAACTTGAAAACTTTAAACTCTAACTTATTACATTTATAAAAAATCAAAACTAACCTTAGCTAGTTATATTTTCAATACTAACTAATATTTATACTTAATGACAGTCTAACCAACCAGGAGCTTTGAGAATCAGTAATTAGTACTAAAGCACAGAACTCCATTCTGGCTAAGTAAACACCAAAATCTGGTAATTTGACACAAAAAATGTTCCCATTTCTATGAAAAACAGTAATATTCTGCATCTTGAAGATAACACCTCACTTAGACCTTCATTCTTCAGAAAAAGGAAGAAAATATATTGCTTAATGGTTTCTTTATATCTCATCTCAGAGTTGTACATATCAAAAAGGAACCAACCTTTACACTGATAAATGTCCCTTCTCATTTTATGTACCCCTACAGATTTTACAAGAACATAATATACTTTTTTGCCCAAGATTCCCATTTTAGAAAGTTAATTTAGAGCTCTGATTATATGCAATATTTCTATGGAACAATCACTCAACTATTCTTATCCATTCTGATCTCAACACATGGCTTTTATGCTTAAGACAACTGAAATCCGTCCAGTTAAATAAAAAAAATGGTAAAGCAGAATTAATCTGGACATGAACATGCAGAGCATAAAAGCAAGGACCTGAAACGGTCTTTGGTAGCAGAAAGTTTATTTCTAATATTTCAATCTCTAGACTGACAGTGGCCTTTATTTTCCTCAAAGAAAGCAACTGAGTATTTGGTATACATTGGCAAGAAATATCTTAATCAAATGCAACAAATGTTGTTTCTGTACAGAAACATTGCTAAGATTCATCCAATTGGTAATTTCAAAACAGCAAAACACAGCCAAAATCACATGATAGTTACTTCGTCCTTTTTTTTTGTTTGTTCAAATTAATTTGCATCAGAATTAGTGTACAAGTGAAAGTCTGTAAGAATAATATGTTCAATTACACACTTTCTTCAATGGCAAATCAGGTAAGAATTGAAACCAACAACTACCAGTTATCTGACAGAAGGGAGGGCAACAATTGTCCTTCCCATCCTAGTCCCTAATAGAAAGTTTTCATTCCTCCCCTTTAGTCAGTCATTAATCTTGCACAGTATGGTAAACACCACTTTATGCTTCCCAGGGCTTAAATGTGGTAAGCTAAGTCAAGTCAATAGTGTATGCAAAAAGAAGTACTCGTTACCATTCTCACACTGGCAATATATTCTTGGAGAAGGAAAAGAATGATCCATTAATAACTCCTGCTAGCTGTCCTAGAGAAAAGGTTACAGAGGCAAAGATGTCATTACTTTGGGCTTCTAAGAATATTTTCATTAATTCAGCAGAACGACTGTTAAAACCAAAGCATATAGGTAGGACAAAGCTTGAAACAAAAGCAACACAAAACCACAAGATCATCGTCTTCCTTCAACCTGAGGTCTTGCTCCTTACCAAGGATTATGCATTTCTAATACATATCTAAAGGTGGCAGCAACTGTTTACTCTTGTAGGCCCAGAAATTGTTTGAAGAGCGTCAAATGCTGTATCACAGGGTTCTATCCAGAAAGAAATCAAACTTATCCTCAGTGTCAGCCTAATGTTATATCAAGAATTAAGCTGTTCTAACAAACACAACCTGTAGATGCCAAAATTTCTGTACACCATGCATCTCCAACTTTGTTTTTTACATTACTGAGATAAAAGCAATACAATCTGCTCAACTTGGCCACCAAATAACAATTAACACAAAGGTACTCCAAATCAGACATATTCCAGTATCACAACCTGTATGTTAGAAAGATACAAAAGTGAAAAATATTTCCTACCTCAATCAAAAAACCCTCTACCCCCAAATACCTGCTTTTCCTTTCATCTCCAAAATAACATCCAGAACACACGTAAGCTATGGAGAGGGCGCTTCTAAATTCTAAACAAAAGACAAACTTGAAATATTTAGTACAAGATACTAGTGGGAGGAATCTTGCTACAGTCTTCCTACATTTGAATTTGTTCTTTGTTCTCAGAATTAGCACCCACACCTTTAATCAGTTCTCATTATATCTGTAATTACTAATGTCATTAGAAAACTGTCTAGCCTATTTAACTCTACAGACTATATCCTTACATGATACTCAAATGAAAATAAAGCAAAAAACAGTTCTGGAGAAGAAGAATCAGGGCCAGGACGGTGGCCCGTAGGAGGAAGTGTGTGTATGGGGGAGGAGGTAGAAGGAGGAAGGCAATGAAGAGGGTCTGCAGTTCCACAGGGACACCCATATTTACTTACAGCTAAGCTCCTAAGCACTTCCTGCAGAAACAGGAGCAGCATGAATTTCACTTTCTTCACTCCTATCCTTTAGGAAGAAATAAGGCTCAATAAGATAAGTAAGCTTGTAAACAAGCCCTTCAAGTTCTTTCATCTTCAGTTCCACTTGGGAGGAAGTGTTCTTTGGTGGCATTTTGTTTGTTTTGTTTCCAAAATATGCATTAGCTACAAGATACACATTACATATATGATGTGCATATCTGTATCATGACACACATAAGCACACGGGTGCATGCATATATATAATCTAATAATTTATTTAAAAAATACTTGCAGGGTATGAGAAGTTAAACTGACTAACCATCCAAAAAGAGTATTACTTTTCATAGCCCCCCAAAAGTTCAAAAGAATATCACTTAAAATATAAATGGTGCCTTGGTAGAGGGGATGAAGTGACATGCTTTATCTGAAATCTGACTGAATGACTTGAATATACTGCTTTGGCTAATTAGCAAAATACCCCAAGAAAACAATAACAAAATAACCAGGGTGCAAATTCTGAGCTGAATTTAATTAATTTCAAGCTGTATCCTCAAGTACATGTTCTTTGGTTTGCTTGGCTACAGTTGGACCTTACTTTTTCCAGTCAGGATGAATTTGAGATCGACAACACATTTCACTGCATTTTCCATAAAAAACTCCGATACTGCAGGTTTCAGACTAAATGGGTTTTGATACACAGCTGGCCCATCCCTGGGCTTCAAACAAGGACTAGCAGAACTGCAGGTATCTCCCTCGTGTCTGCACCTGTCAACTACCAACTCGCTTCTAAAGTCAATGAATAGTGCTGCTTCCAGTCACTTAATTACTCCATTTGTCTCAAAGTAACAGACCAACTAACATAACCCAGTGACTGAACTAACTTCACAGTATTACATATTACCACGGAGACCTGCCTTTAATTGGGAGATATTTCAAAGCTGCTATGACAGCTATTTATTTCTAATCAGTGGAGGAGGCATGGCTTTACTAGATAAATAGAATTAAATATAAAGTAATGCAATAGCTTTTGAAGATGATGGAAAGATTTGTGAAATATATTCCCATCTATACAAGAACATTAGGAAAAATGCTAAACGTAGCAGAAAAAATAATTTTTCTACAACTAAAACAATTTAGTTTGAAAAGCTAATTTAATCTATTTTTTCATAATTAACTACCTATATTTTCAGGAAATACCAGCATGGGTGCTAGGACAATGCTTTGGAACTGAGTACGAATTTATCTCTATGCATGAACACACCAATAAAGCATGTAATTATAGTATAGATACAGTATTTCTGTAGAAAACTTAGCATTGCATTAAGAATACCAAACTGAATATTGAAAGGAACAGCAGACGTTTAAACACACTATTGCACCTTACATATTACAACACAATTTCCAATAATATGATTGCACTGCCTTTTATAATTATTGATACTAGTTATTTGCTAAGGAGGACTCTTTTTTTTTAATTTTCTGCTCAGTGAGGCTGACACAAAGAAAGTCACTGGAATTTAGGGTCAGCTAGTACTTGGTTTACAGTTATTACAGTTTCTGTCGAATTTAAACTTATCCACAGGGAGCGTGTAACCCAGTGTGAGGAAAACGTTGACAGTGTGAAGAACAACAGAAGCACTGTATCCATGACGAGATTTATTACTCCTTGGCCCTCTACCACATCCATAGTCTGTACTCTGTACCATGTGTGTACACACACAGGCTGCGTCTGTGCAGTCAGAGTGACAGGCAAGGAATATGGAAACAGTCACCATCTGGTATGGGAGGATGGCTGAATAAGCCCATTTTAGTTACGAAGTTGCAATAGAGAGAATGCGGGTATGCTTCATGGGACATGGTAAGGTCTAATATGTGTTAAAAAAGTAGAAGTCGAGCAGAAGTTTATGAACCTCAGTGGCAATTTTTTTTTTTCCCACACTGTGATGACACTTGATTAGGATAAAGATTAATATTTGGGTCAGTTGAATCAGGAACTCAATTTTGGGCAGGTCAAGCTTATGAGAATAAAATAATTTCAAAGGCTGAAATGTGTGGTGCTGCATTAATACTGACTTATTAGCAGGAAGGATGGACATGAGCATCACTAGCAAACAGATGACAAACAAAGGCTTGATAGGAGATTTCTTCCATATGAAATGGAAAAATTGTAGAGAATATCTTCTCCAATCAGTGCAGAAACTGCTCCTCCCTTCCCCCCACCACACCAAAAAGAAAACAAAGGAAATCCTATTAATGTGGAAGTGGAAAAAATGAGAGAAGAAGTTTACAAGAAATTTTGTGCCTTTTTTCTTAGTTTGAGAAGACACTAAAAGTATGATTGACAGAACAGTTCTGACTTATGACCACAAAGTTAGGTGTAACCTCAGTGTCAGTAGCTAAAATGTAAGCACCAAACTGGAGATGATTTCCCCCTTCCTCAAGTTTACCTTTTGTGTTTTAGAGGAAATGGACACAAGACAAAATAACAGCCAGAAAAAAGAACATATAAAGGTGGCTGCACAAAATATAGTTCTGATAATATTGTATAGGAACATGTTGTAGATTTATGAGAGAGAAGAATTACCAGAAATAACTGAATAAGGCTCTCCATATTTATAACTGATGTCTACTAGGGGGAAGAAATAACTAAACCAAACCTCAAGTCAGCTTGCACTTCTCTTCTATGGTTTGGAGACTCACAGAGAAAAACAGGTTTTTTTTTATTCCAGCTATGGAAAGTGTAAGAGTTTTTAAAAGTGTTCTGTTTTAGAGCAGACAAAAAGGAGACTATTTTCAGAAATTTCAGTCTAAGGGAACAACTAAAAGAGTTTATTTTCCTGAAGAATACTTTCTGAAATACATGAAAATCCGCCCCCCCCCAAATAGTCCTTGTTGCTCGGGAAGTGCATAGAAAATAACAATTTCACATACTGACCAGACTTTTTCTACCTAACCAGACTTTATTTATCTAATTCTGGAAATTCACCTTAAGATATGTGACTCATGAAACAACAAAACTAAACCAACCAATTTCTGTCAAGATAAAAGTAAATTCCAAAAAACCCATGGGAAGTTTAGTAATAACCACTTTTTCACAGACTTGTGAGAAAATGGCAATGCAGAACAGGCTTTTAGTGTAGGTATTTCAGGCCACTCAGAAATGTTTCTGGATAAACAAAAGTAGAGAGACAAATTGAAATCAAGGTTGCTAAAGAGAGGGATGAGAATGACTTCTCGAAAGGTGGGTAGGGGATGTTGCCTCTAAAACTGAAGACTAGGGAAACAAAGTGGAAGAGTGTGAAGTGGTGTTTGATGGAGAAATGCTGAAGGCTACAAGTTTACTACTGTGAAGTTAACACATTCAGACCCATGATTTCAAGATGTAATTAGGCTGCAAGCTCATTTGAACACAGAATAACTCATGTGCAAATCTTTTCATGTCCAACTGCACAAAGTACTCCAGCTTCAATAAACTTACCTCCCATAATTTTAGATTGGCAGTTGATAAATTCTGGCTTCTTGTCTGTAAGGTATCGCTGACAAGTGTGATGTAGGACCTGAAAGAATGTGCATTTTTCTGAAGCTGTGCTTGCTACCCATTGGTCAAAAGCATTTTCAAATAGTAAATCAAATTCTGGGGAATCCTAGAAAAAAAAAACAACACACTACTATTACTCCAGTTTTATAAATGATTTGGAGAAAGATATAGAGCTATTATTTTAGAAAAGGAATTATGTTGGAAAAGCAGAATGGTCATGTAACTCAAGACTACCTAGGATTATTTTTCCTTTGCATATTTTTGGAAGCAAAAAACCAAAACAGGCAGGAAGTTTTTTTTTCTTGCAGGTATTTTTAATGCGGAATATTCAGCTATGACAAAAATACCTGAAAACAAAAATACTTTAGACCAAAAAAAATGAAAAGATAGAACCTCATAAGAAATCCTTATTATCTACAGATATATAGTTAGATGTGTCTTCTATATTATGCAAGGATTTGTGCCTCTCAGCACAAAATCTACTTTACACTATACTATGGAAGATGTGGTTCTGCTCTCAATGCTCAGCCAAAGAAGGAAAACAAATAGCAAGTCCTAGTTCTTGTATTATCATGAAATGTTGCATAAGTCTCAGAATAACATGAACAAGAGTACTCCTAGAACAAATGAAAGCCCAGCTCAATACCATGCATCAACTGCCAAAATAAATTGATTTTATGCAAGAAGCATTGCTATATATTTAGCAATTTTTGCTAAATATCGTTTTTTAGTCTAATCTAGTAAATGCTTTCTTTGAATCAATGACACTAGGAAGTCACAGGAAGACAAGTTTGAAAGGAACACGTCTAAGCTTAAGAACTTGATAGGACTTTCAACCTAAGAGTATCCCAAGCATCTGTTGTTTACATAGCTGCATAGAAGATGCTGGAAAAGGGCCTAAAATTCCTATCCCTTACCTATTTGTCATTGCTCTCATTTTCATTGTCAGTTTACCCAAAGAAAATGTAATTCCGCTCCCTGCATTCCATAGGGCAGAGGCCACAGGGCTTCTTTTTTGTACAAAAGACCGTACTGAGTAGTAACACAATTTGGTGCACCATTGTTAAGATGCTCAGGTGCCTGATCAGAGCACAGCTTTGAACAAACCAAAGGGGTCAGTCACAAACATATTTTCCTGTACAATGAACACAGTAAGTCACTTTGTGATCACATAGTATGAGCCACATTCCTAACTTCTAATTCTGCTGTTTTACTACTGAAGATTTGTATTCATAAGCTTATTACATATTAGTACGACTTTGTCTTGAGACAGCTCAAGGCAAGCTGTATATTCCACATTAAAGGAATAATTCCAAAACTATTTAGTGAGGGGTTGGTTTGTTTCTTTTATTTATGTTGGCATTTTTTTTTGTTTGTTTAAATCAATGTTCTTGTGCTATTGGCAACTAAACCACACCACCACACTTTGTAGAAAAAGATACGAAATGCAGAAGGATCTGAGGAATGTCCTAGCAAAAAAATGCAAAGTTCACAATATTTCACAAACTTGAACCTCAGTAACCTCTCCTTGTCCTTGCTTCTACTTACTGCTCTATCTTGCAACGCAGCTGCATGCCAAAACGGACCCCAAGAGGCTTATAGCTGAAGACAAGGCAAACAAGGCTCTAATTTTTCTCTTTACAAAGAAGAGAGAGAGTAGGAAAAGTAGGGAAAGACAGGAAGAAAAAACCCCATATGAGTTGTGGCTTCCTCCCATCTTTCCCATTAAAATTTATTTCACATATTCCATTGAGTTATTTCTTTTCAAATTGAGAGCTTTTGAGAATTTGCACTTAAACTTGTACCTTATCTTTCCAGATGCCTTTTGAATAGTGAAAGAATGTCTGATTCACAAATCAGTTATAAAAGAGCTCAATTTTCATTTTCTAGAACTGTTCAGACTCACCCGATTAGGGTCTATACCATTGACCTGGCGAAGCTGCTCGAGCATCCACTGCGTTCTCCTGACAAAAGATGTAGAGCCTTCAAATTGCTTCACCTTCGTAATAGAAGCTTGAGCTGGTTTCTTGTTCGTCACTGAACATATAAAATAAAAAAAACATATAACTGAAATGGGCTTAATGTTTCAGAAATGTGCTGTTTAGTTCACTGTATCAGTAGCTGGTTTGCTGGTGTATTTTCTATAATGCCCCACAAAGTTAACACACGTCACTGGTTCTGACAGTAGAACACATTCTCCTTCCTGGATATCATGCTGAAAAGCACATTTCTTATTGTCAGTATGATGGTGCGATGCCAAACAAGCATTATACTGCTCAAAATTAGATATATTTTAACCATTATCAGCTTAAATTGCCAACACCCTGTGAAAAAGAGAACTAAAACGAAGGTCTTTCCATCTGCATTCTTACAATCAACTCAATGTTCTCTCCCCGCCCCCCCCATGCTAATTAGCTGATGTTTCTCATACCCAACCTCTTATTCATTTCTTTCTCTTCTTGCCAGTTTAGACAAGAGAACACAAAGGGGGATGGGGGGGGTGGGGTGGTGGTGGTATAGGGAGACATCTCCATGTAAGTATAAGTCCATTTATGTACTTTTTAAAAAAATCCTGTTACATTAGACTGACTTTCATGTTGGTGATTGATTGAAAAAAAATATAGGTTTCTCCAGTCTTTTCACAACACGTCACATGTTGGTGGTGTTATACAAGCATGACCTACATCTATGACATTCAATTCCCAATTTCCAGTTTCTAGTCAACAGATGTAAGTATACGCACTTACTGCATTGAGAAAGTAAACCCACCAAATGAGACAATAGTCTGTGAAAAATATAGTCATAAGAATTAAGGAGCTTAAGACTGCTCAACTGCCCCAAAAACTATTAGGTACCACAAATAAAGACCATAAATAAGAACAATCTTACTTGCTATAAACAAAATATATGTTAAAAACCACAAAGTCATGCAAGACTGCCCTGCTTTTGAAAAAGAAAGCAATATAAACCCCTCCAATTAGTGTATCCTTAACTCAGCATCAGGTTTTCAAACATTACTTAAACCTTAAAGCTAACTTTTCAACAGCAGGAAAATTGGTTTCCTGTATTAGACTTTTTCTCTAAACAAACAAATTTTCTTTTCATCAGTGTATCTTTTAACCTCCTTGAAAGTTTTATAAGCAGTTTGAGGCACTTTCTATAATCATACTCTGTATTTTATTTACATGTTGTTTATCTGTTCCTGTAAGTTAAATCACTTCCAAACACGTCTCAACTTTCAGTGAAGAAATAATTTGCAGAATCATTGTACCGCACAAACTGCTAAAGATGGTGTGTCATTTACCTTTGTCCTTAAACTCTTTATTTCCCAAAATCCTTTTCTCCATATGATCCTCCCAAAAGAGGGAAAGAAGGAAAAGTCACTTTTCTCTGCTTTTAGATGCTGGCAGTTAAAGAACGCCTTTAAAATAATCAAGACTTGAATAGTAAGACTGCTTATTTTTGTGCACCCCCTTTATCCAAATAATCAGGAAAACAGGCTTCCCACTCTGAAGATGCATGCTGTGTGCACTTCTCCGCTCAGGGGCACAGTTTACAGTAAGTAAACATTGATGTAATAGCTCATCATTCTGTAAAGCTAAAAAGTTAATATTGTTTCTTAGGATGAAAATTTACCAATGTACAGATCACTTTCTTGATGTTAAATGAAGTGTGGAATAGATTAGCAAATGCAGATTAATATGAAAATTTCTTTTCAATATCTCAGATTTGCACATTTTCAGTTCAGTGTATGTCTGTACATGTGAAAGTCCAAGCACCCTTATGAGAGCTTAATCTGATAAACAGAAAATTCATTTCCAAGGAAATTTTAGTACGTAAAAAAAATAAAATAAATCAGATACTAACATTCCACATGGCAGACAACTGTTTTTAAGATGTTACTTTGGAATAGAAAGCATAGTTGGACTTAATGTATTGACCAGACTATTGATAAGAATGTAATAAACAGATTGCCAGAAGTCTCTTCATAGCAGATGAAGCACTGAGAACCAAATTGGTGCAGTATGCAATTCAGAATTGCACATCAAATAGTACAGAACAGAGAAAACCAATGTAGTATCAGAAAGGTAGCAGCAAAATTAGAGGACAACAACTACTGAAATGCAAAGACTAGATACTACTAAGTGAGATTGGTATTTAAGATTCATTGATTGCTCAATGGCCTATGCACCCAAGCCCAACAATATTAATAAAGCAGAGGTGACAGGCATCCTATCTATACTTACATAGTATGTACAGGTTCTGTTTTTACTGCAAGTTTACAGACCGAGTGGGAAAAATTCAAAAGTTATGGCAAACTCCATAGCATTCCACTATACCAAGTTTCACATATTTTCTACAAAGCAGTAGTAATAGAAGGCTATCTAACAGTAGCTCAAGTTTTATGGTCTGTGGATTATTCCCTTTCCGTACAAAACCATCAATAATCTACCACTGAATGAATATTAAAAAGAAAAAATTGTGCATGCTATACATAAGCCACATACAGAATTAACACTAGTAGCATTGCAAAACAAAGTGTTCAAAACTAGGAAGCACTAGACAAAACAATTATGTGATCAAATGCTATTTCTTCCCCCTCAGAATCTCATGAATAATCAACTACAAGATGTATTGCCCTAAACTTTAGCACAGGAGGCTTCTCACTGCTGTGAAGGCTTCCACATGTCATACATTCCAGTGCTCTTGAAAACAGGGGTCATTACATTTTTCAAGATGAAAATACAAAATTTTACAGATACAATAGTTAAACACTAAATGTCTACCGTCAACAGCTCCATAAATTGTTTCACTGATCTGTCATATTCAAAATCTAATTCTCCAAATTCTCTGTATAGCACTTTTAATAATAAATGAACAGCAGCTTTGTCTTCAGCTGGAGCTGTTAGTGCTCTGTACTTTGGCAAAAGAAGATTACATTAAGTGCCTAAACTTCAGCAACTCTTAAAAATGCCTATTAGTGATCAACCATAAAACCACCTTGATTAGATAACTTTCTATATCATCCACCACACAGTAACTCTGGGAGAGGCCAAGAGGGCTCTTCTACGGAAGAGCTGATAAGGGTCTTGGGTATCTCAGTCATCTTAGGTAGAAATTCAGTCTCACGTTAGCTGATGTGATCTTCTTGGACAAATGGCAGTTCTCCCGTTAGGTCTCACACTCGCGACTATTGCGCAAAGCTAAACAGATCTACTTGCACTTCACCTTTTGTGTCTTGGTATTTTAGGAAAAAGCTAGCATTTCTAGAACATTCAAAAAAACAGCCACCCATGAACCCACCAAACATGCTTTAAAATCTTCATTTAGTCCATGAGAGCTTGACAGTAGTATGGCAATCATTACAACTCTGTGAAACCCTTTGGCAGCTGGGAAAACCATCCTCACTAGCTGCTCATTATGTTGCTTTGCAAACTAGAGCACTTCTACACAAGCCACTGAGTGGGTGGTACCTTGCAAACATGTAAAATTCTTTTCTTAAACCTAAAAAAATTTGAAAGCAATTACATGCTCCTAGCCATATTCCCTCTCTGACAAGTCATTCAGATGTGATCATTAACATCTTCCACAATCATTATCTACCTTAATAAGAGAAAATATTTAAGTTATGAGTCAATTTTAGGTAGCATTTTTTGTTTGCTTTGCTTTTTGGGGCGGGGGAGGGGGAGCGGAACAGAGCTTAACATTATGCCTTCAAAATACGAAGCTGTACTAGTGTGGGCAAAGTACATTTGTTTGGAACCCATCAATAGATGGTTGGTCCATACAGTATTTCTGTGTGTCATCAGATGCAAATAAATAAGCTTTTTAAATTTTTATTTATTTTTTTTAAAGAAACCTACAGTTATTTGTAAAGTAAGAAAGAACGTGTGATAAGACAGCTACAGCAATTTATGACGGAAGACATTGTGAGGTTTGTTTTGGGTTTTTTTTTGTTGTTTTTTTTTTTTTTTTTTTTTTTTTAAGACACTAGATTAACATACAACCAAAAGTCGATGAGTCAGAAACAGCACTATTTCTTCTGGGATTGAAGACATTATTAACCATTTTGCATTGTAAATAAAAATAAGTTTGGTATCAAGTTTCAAAGAGGTTGTTAAAGCTTGAGAGGCACGCATTTAAGCAAAATACTCTGTTTTAAAAGCAGATCAGAGAATATGAGGCAGAAATAGTCAGATCAGAATTAGCTTTAGAGAATGCTGTGACAGTCACAAAAGTCACTGTTCTCATCATTCGGAACACATGGAAACAAATGTATTTGAATTCCAGATCTCAGCTAGAATCCAGGACCACATGCATGTCTAGCATCTTAAGCAGCAAATCAATACAGTTCTTCACAAAGAAAGCTAAGGGAGACTAAAGTCACAGTCCAAATTCATCTCATCTGCAGTCCGGAATACATTTTCTTTATTTCTTGAGTCTTGAATGGAAAAGATAAAATAATGAAAAATGGTTAATTCCTTAAATACTCACCCCAAAATACCTGCCCTTGAGAAATGGCCTGAAAGCTCTAAACCACCACACCATGAACTTTTATTTATTTTATCAGATTTGAAATACATATGTAAAAAGCAATGTCTGTCTTTGAAGTCTTGACTCTGAATATCTGTGTATGTTTTGGATGTTCTTTAAATTTGGATCTGTGTATTTAATAACTCATACTCTAAATAGTTAGTAATCTTATGACAAATGGCTTGATTGTCCCACAAAATTTCTAGTCATGTTGCAGTGTATTTCTAAAGTGCTGAATGACTGAAATAACTACTGAAGGGAGAAATTAAGAAGTGCAAAGTCCTGAAGCAGGCAGTGACTGGTGCAACTGTTCACATTATAATAAGAATTTTTTTTATCTGGGCACTGCACAGATTAATAAATTAAGCAGCCTTAACTTTTACTGCTGTTGTGTCACTAGCTCTTGAGGGAAAAAAAAAGTAAAAAATGAAATAAGATCACTCAAAAAATTACTTTCAACTATGAAATTATTTCATTTGTGAAAGTGACAGACTAAGACTCACTCCTGAGTGGGCCTGCAGAAGTCTACTGAAGGCATTGGCTGTGTAGTACAATCCAAAACTACTCATCAATTTAATGTCAGATCAGCATAATCTATCTGTACGTCAAATCCTGTACAGTGGATACTCATCCCTCAACTCATAAATAACCAATGATGCAAAGTTTGTCAAATTGGCTACTATTAATTAATGATGGAAAAAATCTTTAGAATGCACTCCAGACAGTCTAAAGCCTTTTAAAAAAAGATCTTTTTGAGATTAAGAGAAAGTTTAACTCAATACCAGTTTGATGTGATTTCATGGTCACTGTATCTAGAATTTAATCATTCCTACCTTCTTGTAGAAATGTTGCCCTAAAGCAAACTTCTTTTCACAGTGACACCAAGTCTAAAAACAGCCAGGAGTTTCCTAAACAGCTTTTGATTCAGTCAGAATAGAAAGAGCAAACTTAAAAGCAGCAGCACCTTTTAATTAAAAATATTATTTAATATCCCATACAGATTTTATTAGGAAATAGGTAAAATTGTGTAATAGTATTTGTGGTAGAAATGCTTTTTTTTTCACGACAGTTCTTAAGGAAAAAAAGTAGGTTATGAACAGACTGTGACAGAGATAATTACTGCTCTATACTTTCCAGTTCTCCAGATTTACATTTTGAAAAGCTGTCTTCTCCCTCCAGACTTCTGTTTTTGCAATTACATCTAATTCTCATTCTGCAAGTCCCTTCACTCCCAGCCACCAAGGAAACAACTGTTTCTTAAACTTGCCAAAAGCTTATTGACTAAAATTCTGACAGTCATGTACACAATTCTAGTAAGCTATGGTTACCAGTTAGGCTGATGATTGCAGTTTCTGACCATCAAAAAAACAGTGAGTTTTTTGTTTCTTTGTCCAATTGCTACTCAATTCTGGAACATGTTTTGAGTTTTTGTATTGAGAGGACAAAGTGCAAGTAACTTGTGGAAATGCCTCAGAAATTTGAGGAAACCCAAGACATTTCTTTCTTGCAAATGTCATAAATTACAAAGGCTGAAAGAAAAGACAATACCAACAGATATCTACAAGGTCGGACCCTAATTTTCTATTCTCACCTACATCATTCCAAAGCAAAAGTCAAGAAAAAAGATGATTTACCTCTATAACATGAGGAGCTCTTCCTTCTGTCACAAGAACAACCTTACAATTGTTTTCCCCTACATTTCAAAATCTTACTCTCTCTGTTCTCTTCCCAGAGTGAGGAAATAGGGACTAGGCAGGGGAAAGGACACTAAATAACACATTCCTCAACCCTTATGATAGTAGAAGCTTGTATTATTGCTGTTCTGCAATGCTCCAAGGTAGTTTGAGCTAATACTGTTCAGGCCATGTGGTCCTATAAGCAAAGCATGGTCCTGGCAAGCAATTTCCAGAATTTCCCAAAGCAACTTTCCAAAAATCAGATAAATGAAGCTGAGGATTAAGAAAGGTGGAACAAATGGATACATTCTGACTTATTTAGGTATTAAAGAATACAGACCAGATACATGAAACTGTCTTAGTATACCATGGGGATTTCAGGAAAACTATTTCCAGTCTGCTTCACATGATGGCTGCGAGCTTTGTTGTCTATCAACTCCAGCTTTGAGTTTGAACACCAAAACTTGCAGTATTTCATGTTTTCTCAGAGCAGTTTCAAATAAATGCTGATTTAATGTGGCATCTAAATTAATTCTAGAACTTGAAGCCTTCCCACTATAGTTGCCCAATTGCTACCTCCTGCAACCTTCATATCTGCCATGGTTCTTAAACCTCAGCTAACCTCAGGGATGCTCTGAGAAGACAGTGCTAAGAAGAACCCAGACTCTGCCACCTCCAGGATTAATTTTAGGTACAGGAAAAAAAGGGTATCTTTGCAGTAGAAGACAGATAGCTTCACTGAAAATAAACAAAAGCAGCTAAAACTGGGGCAAGTTTAAATTCCCACTTGCATGTCAAGGCTTGCCAGGTGTCAAAATGTCTGATAAACTGAGGCTTGACTTCTCAGAATTGCATTTCCTACCTTTGCCTATATTTCGTCTGTCCTTCCTTTGACAATGCTGCCTTCTCACCATCTGGGATCTAGGGAGTTGAAAGCAGGGAGAAGCTGCACAGTTTCTACCTTCTCTACTTGCCAAATAGGACAAGGGGATGTCAGTGGCCCTAAAGGCACAGCAGTTTAACCAAAAATTAATTCCTTCTGTTTCTTTAGGCACAGCATGTTTTGACATCAAATTGGAAAACAGAAAGAAAAGAGAAGCTTTCAGATACAGAGGCAAACTATTTATAAGTCTAAACACACACTGTTTATCCCAGAGCCCTTCCCAATAGTTCAAATAACAATTTGCATCATCTGTCTGCTTAAATCAGGATCTACTGCATCACTGTTCGTAACAAGTTGTCAACCTCACTCTCACTGTTTTCAAGATAAAGATGTATGAGATATGTATCTCTTAATTAAGGTTTGTTCACACATTATTCAAAATATAGTTTTAAGTAGTATTTGTTCTTCCTACATAAAAGTTATTTTTATCTACTGAATAGTAAACCAAAACCCAAAAAAAATCAGTTACCCTGGAAATTCAGATTAAGGTATGAGATATCTTCCCGAGATGAAAGACTAGACAAAACAGTTTTTTGGTGCTTTCAAATAAGAGAAAAAAAAAAAATTGCTTTGGGTTGCAATGAAAAAACTTTTTTTCTCCACATGTTAACACACCATAAAGTGCTATAATCCTGAAGTGAGAGCCTGTATGTTTTCCAAACATACCGAGTGCATTAGTAACAAACTGCTGCTTATAGGCAGAGTGCCTTGCCTTTCAGTTTTGCACCTAGTTTTCCATTATATTTACTTTTCACAGAACCATGTAAACACATGTCCTTAAAAATAGTTTTTATGCCTGTTTAAACACTTTAAGCCCCCATCATACCATATACATTACAGTCCTTACAGTTTCTTGACAGACTCTTTTTTCATTCCTAGCAAATTTTTAAAGCTAGGAAGATAGATGTATTGCAGTTATAAATTAATAGCTTGCTTAAATTATTCTATATTGCTGTAGTATATGAAGTTTAAGGTATTGATACCAAAGCAACTGCTTTTCATATTGGCACAGTTATACAGACAGATGCAGTTAACACTGGAAAGAATGGCAGACTTCATTTTATAGCCAGAGAAAAAGCTTCTGCTTAACTGCAAATATTTGGAAAGGAATCTTATTAAACACATATTCACTTCCAGAATGATGACTGAACTTCCAGGTTTTGTTGGAATTGCCTTTTACTATTCCATATTGCAAAGCAGCCAACTTTCAAACTTTTCCCACCTCCTTTTTCCTGCATACAGTCAGCTGCATTTGAAGACTCTTGAGATATTTCTAGTCAAATATACCAAATTTGATTTGTGTATATGTTTTTAGTTAAAACCTAGTTGAGCAGACAGGATGGTGCTCCAACAGATCTACCAAGGTGTCCTGGTTTCAGCTGGGATAGAGTTAATTTTCTTTCTAGTAGTTAGTATAGTGCTATGTTTTGGGTTCAGTATGAGAAGAATGTAGATAACACACTCGTGTTTTCAGCTGTTGCTAAGTGGTGTTTAGACTACAAGTCAAGGATTTTTCAGCTTCTTATGCCCAGCCAGCAAGAAGGCTGGAGGGGCACAAGAAGTTGGGAGGGGACACAGCCAGGGCAGCTGACCCAAACTGGCCAAAGGGGTATTCCGTACCACATGACAACATATCCTGTATATAAACTGGGGAGAGTTGGCCTGGGGGGGATCGCTGCTCAGGAACTAACTGGGCATCACCACTGGTGAGTGGTGAGCAATTGCATTGTGCATCACCCGTTTTGTATATTCCAATCCTTTTATTATTAGTGTCATTTTATTATTGTTAGTACTATAACATTATTATTAATTCTTCCTTTCTGTTCTGTTAAACTGTTCTTATCTCGACCCACAAGTTCTACCTTTTGGCTTCCGATTTTCTCCCCCATCCCACTGGGTGGGGGGGAGCGAGTGAGCAGCTGTGTGGTGCTTAGTTGCTGGCTGGGGTCAAACCACTACACAAGGCGCTGTTACTGCAGAGGAAGATAATAGGTATCCCAGCCAGGTCCCAGGGAAGATGGATGAATTCCTCACAACCCAGGAACCAAAGTCTTCATTGGGGACCTCTCAGCCAGTGTAGAGCTCCTGCTGATCCTGGCCTAGAGAATTTTGCATTAGTAGTTCACCTTGTCCTGGGACAGTAGGTATTCTGTGACTGAGAATTTGAGCCCACCATAGCATGTGCCCTTCTGTATTAGTCTGGATCATCTACAGCTTCAATCTTCTTTTCTCCCTTTTCCTTAAAAGGAAGGCAGCATCCTACACAGACTTTGCTGAACAGAATACTTTAAATAGCCTTGTAAGCATTTACGCACGCTTCAGAAAACCCCACTTTAATCTAGTTTAGAAATCATGGCTCAAGATACAAACCACAGTGAATATCTGTGTGGGTGGCTTGAGATATTCCTTTTATCACATTCTGGTCACTTCAGCACCCGCAACTATGGAGAACCAGTTGAAGTCAATACCACGAAAGTACTTCTAAACTTAATAACTGGAATTTGGCATAATTCCAATACAAGTTAACAGATGTGCATCCGCATGCAGAGAGTACACTAGGAATTACCTCACCAGCCTGAAAACAATGTTTGAACTTCACAGCAAGTGTCCTGAGGGGCAGGAAAAGGCTCTGGAAAACTGAAGTTTGAATTCATTACTCACTAACTCACACAAAAAGTACAGTATCAAGAAATAGTTCTCCATTTCTAAGTTTGCTTAGGTAACTCGACAGGCGTCAGGTTCTGGAACAAATCAGCCAATGACTTTTAAGATCCTACAGTCTCAGAGGATCCTGTTGTAAAAGGGTAGAGTGTTTACTGGAGCTTTTAAAGGGACTTAGAAAACTGTGCTGTTTTCTTGATTTTGTACTGAATCAATGACCTAAAATATAGTAGATGAGACTACTACTAAAGAAAATGCTTTGCACACAGCAGATGCAAGAAAGGACTCTATTACATCTGTTCAATACAAAATCCCTAGCTTTTGCTACACAATGGCCTAAGTCAGAACAGCAGTGGGCAAATTATTCCATATTCTTATGGCTCAAACTTTCAGATGGACAGAATTCTACAAAAACATTCACATTCACATGTGGCATGATAACATCCAAGTCTCAATATAAGCAACTAAAAAAGGCTGGTAGACTTTGACCACTTCAGATTACGAAGAAATTAAAAACCAAACACACACACAAACCAAACCAAAACAACAAAAAACCCAGAAACACATCTGTGGGGAAGTACAAGGGGTGATTAAAGGAAAGGCCAAGCAGGAAGAAAAACAAGTTAAGTGAGCCAATGGCTGCAATGCCAAGTTAACATCATACATTATTTTAACTGAAGCCCATTATTTAAATCCTGTCCATTCAACAACAAGAAAACCCAGTATGTCAACCTATGAAGCACTCTACCCGTAGTATATAACCCACAACACATTTACTCAGCAGAAGCCACATATCCAGCTTTTCTTGCATCTTATCCCTGGAAGTGTAGTAATTACTATGAAGGGACATTTTTACATACTGATGTTTTTTGCTGTCTGAATTATTTTCTGCAGACAACTAAAATGAGATACAGCAAGCAACACGTACATTTCAGGTAGCCTGAGATGTAAAAGTAGGGAAAAAAAAAAATCACCTCTAAAGTATGTACATCCTGAATATTCTGATTTAAGTTCATAAGAATAAGACTACCAGTACTACTATTATTAGATCTGGAAGAATGCTCATGTTGTGTGTGTCTTAAACTAATACAAAGGATATTTTATATAGCAGCAGGTCCCATCTCTATCCTATGTATCCCTGTAATAGTCCAGAGAGTAATTTTTTATTTCATATATATACACATATGAATGCACAGGCTTCTGAAATGCAGTCTTACCCCCCCAATTTTTCAGTTGCTCTAAAAAGTGTAAATGCAGCAAATTAACTTTAGACACCAATTTTCACAAATTTACATATTAAACACTATCAAGGGAGTTTAGAGGTAAGACCAAAAACCTCCACAGGACAGAATCCTGTGCAGTATTTTATGGACAGTTCAGCAGATGGCATCCTTGTCACACTTCCAGTGCCCATCGTGCTTCTGGAAGTCAGTTCTCTGCCCATCTGCAACCAAGGGTTTTCAATGCTTGCTCTTGCACACTGAGTTCAGTGGTTGAGTTCTCTTTTTCAATGGCATCAACCAACAAGTATTCTTGACAGAACCCACAGAATAAACAGACTTTCTTAAACCTTCATGAATATTCCCTACAGCTTCAATTATCTGAAGAGAGACAGTATAGTCTCTTGCCAAGATGTTCACTATTTCCATGTGCTGTTCAACAACAGCATTTCAGGGTCAGAGGTCACTTCCACTTACTTGTATGCCAATTTGGTTTGCAAAGCACTTTGAGACCATGAGATAGAAGGTAATATGTGAGTAATATTTAAAATTTTGAAATCTTTAAGCATGTGAATAGTGATTTGAAAATCAAGTGAAATTGAGACCCTAACAAGGCCAACTTAAGAAGTGCTAAAAACATCCATTTTACAGAAATAAGTGTCTTGCTGAACTGGAACCCAACACTTAGGTTGTGTATTTACCCTCCATTCTTTTCCACTATGCTTTTTCTCCTGCTCCATTTTAAATTTGTACAATCATGGCATTTCTCAAACTGGCTTTTTTTTCTTTCAACTATTGATTTATTGCAGCTACCCACTGAGCTTGTTTCACTTCGTGAACAAGATGCAAGTAATTAAAGTGTCTAGAAAGTGAAGTATATGTGTACTTTGCTACTTTTACTATATCAACACTTACTTACAGACTGACACATCAAAAGGCCATACCACAATAAAGCTCCTTGTGTTACAGGATTAATTACTGCTATTTCATAGGCATAATTCTTACAGGAATATACCCCACGTAGTCCTCAGAGGCCCCAAATTTTCTGCCCAGTAATGTGGAAGACTATGTTCTTCTCTTTATTCACAACTCAATTAAATGAAATTTGGCTTCAGATTTAATCTCTCAGCTCCGAAGCTATGAAAACCTAACCTGAATCTGCCCCTGGCTATTACTTAACCCATGAAATTTGGAAACAGGTTTAAGACAGTTGATGACTCATGCTTAATGAGAAAAATACATACCCTACAGACATAGAAACGTCTTATAATCTAGAAATAACTCTTACAGAGTTACACTACAGAAAATAGTATCTTAAAAACCTTTTAATGATTTACTGTGCTAACGTAGCATTAATTTTTAATTTGCAGTAACATTTTATTGCTTATAGTAGCTTTTCCTTTGTAAAAAATTTTCCTGTGAAAATTACTCCAAAAAATAATCTATACTGCCATTGTTACAAAAGTTTTCTTCATTAATTCATTTTAGAGCACAAAAAAATGAGCCCTTATTTCTTTGCTCATTACAGATCCTGATAGCGAGAGGCCTTTGCAACTGACCTTATTTTTTGACTGTACTGTACACATTGTACTGCACTATTGAGGGACAACATCCTTTTCATTACATTTCATAAAACCAAACAAAACCAACTGTTAATATGCCACACCCCAAAAGAAACTCATTACCACCTTAGATACATGTTGCTAGTTATAAATGAAAAAAACTGTTTCCAGTAATTGCAATGATCACTAGCACTGTCTTTACTAAACATTAAATCATAATTTCCTTTACATTTTTATCAAACAGGATTGTTAAAACCCACGTAATGTGAATATGTTTCACTGTAATAGTTTCACATTCTACATCTGACAGATTCACTGTTTGCTCCTCAGCAGATTAACAGTTTGCCAGTAGTTCAGTTGGGATGTGTCTATGTTAGACCTGCCTGAGGAGACAACTGTTTCCAAGGGAAAACAGAACACAGGAAATAGCCCACTGGCAAAAGTACTAAGACCACCTAAACAGATAAAAAAAGTCTCTTATAATTTTGTTATTTTACATACTATTGTCACTATGTTGCTTCCCTTTCTACTTTGTGCAAAAAAACTCCAACCAACCAACCAAAAAAACCAAAACCCCTAACCAAACAACAATCCACAATTATTTTGTCATCTTTAGCTTGGCTTGCAATGAAAGTACTTTTCAGGTTAAGTGACACTCACTAAAGCCTTCTAAGCACTGCGGTCCTACCCAAATGGATACAGAGGAGAGAAGGAAAACTAACAGACCCAAAGGCCATGAAATATTTTTTGACACATTAAGTGATACATTAAGAGGCCAGACCTAAAGTCATAGCTGAAATGTTAAGTGATGCTAAAAGAGAAAATATATTTCAGTTTGGAAACGTTTCAAAGTTTGATTTTGGGTCCCAGGTCAATACTGAAGTGTCACTTAACAAGTCTGTATAGATTGCACTAATTTTGTCCATCATCTATAGATGCCAACAATAGAAGCTACTACAGACATACATTCCAGTTTTCCTCTGCCAAGTACCAATTATCATCAAGTCACAAAGCCCCCAACAAAAAAACCAAAAAGACAAAAAAAAAAAATCATTAAAATATACTGACCCCCAAAAGCAAAAATCTCAGTGATACTGTAAATCAGTTAAATAGAAACCAAAACTGATTAAAAATGAAGTCAGAACTTTCAAAAAGTTATTTTTACACTATACATTAGTGGTCACTATTCAATTTAAGATAAATAGGAGGCATTCAGTAGTATAGCACCCAAGTGCTATAACATGCACTTAATTCAACTGCCAAAGACAATTCTGATACTGTCTAGCAGATTTTACTGATATGTCATTTTTTCTGAAAGACTAAAAACAGTGACTCTCTCCCTTCTCCAATAAGATGGAACCACAAAAGTCCTTCACCTCCTTCACAGGGCAAGAAATTAGCCACTATTTTCAACACTTCCAATATATAGACTAAAATACAAGACCTTGGTTTTTTCTTTAGAGGTTGAATGATGGAATCGGGAGATAATTAGTGAAGTGTACACCTCAGGAGCTGCAAAAGAATGCATCAACTTCCATGTTTTTTGAACTGAGTTGGCCTTTTGAAGGGTTATTAATCATCTCTACAGAGGGCCAATTGAGCTAATGACTCGGGTCCTCTCAGTTATGCTCTGTGGTCAGGGAATGCATACTAATGCCTGGTTTGAAACAGGTCAGCAGATTAGCATTTGAATACCATCTCATCTAAGCTTGGTCTGCTGCTGCACACTTCATGGAAAAATAGAAAACACAAAATCTCTTCCTCAGAAAGTATAAAACGCACCAAAACTGTTACACATCTAGCCCATGCATCTGCTTTGCAAAAAAAAACAACAGAAAACCCCAACCCAAACCAAAACACAAACCACCACCACACCAGAAATAAAACCATGTCTGTTAAAAGCACTATTGCTTGTTTTGTGGGTTTGGGGTTTTTTTTAATACCATCAGAACAAAAGGATTTTATCTGTCCAAGTAGATAACTATGAATTATTTGGCTTGAAGTGTGTGTTTTGCATGACTGAATTGGATCAATTTCCTACCAGAAAACAGCCAGTGAAAGTATAAAAGAATTGACAGTACACAAAGGATAAGGTAAAGGAAACTGACACACAGGGGAAAGAATACTTTCTTTAAAGCATTATCCATAGAGTTCCCGGACACAGTACTACTAATATCAGTCTTTGAGAGGGGAATACCAATTATTTTCTTTTGCTAATTGTGTATATGGAGTAATGCATTTATATTTATAGTCAAATTAAAACTGGGTGAAAGGAAAAAAAAAATCAGATCCTGATTTCTTCTACCTTCAAAGGTTAAAACTAAAGATATTTTGAAGCAGATAAATGCAACAGTTTGAAAGACCTTGAAAGGATATTAAAAAAGAGACAAACCCAACCAAAACCAAAGATAAAGAACAGGTGTGAAACATGAATTTTAAATAGTTTTACTATCTAGCAAAAGTTGTACAACTAGGACATTCAATGGTTCGAACCTGTGTCCGCAGGTGTGCCCCCTTAGCCTACAGTCATGCTGTGATTGCTGGTATAAGAGCTATAATGGAGTGGACTACCTGCTGTCTTCGTGGGCAGCTGTACAGAGGACATTAGGACTACTGCAATCAAATTAAAAAAAGAGTTATTCCCACAAACAGTCACATATCAGGAGAGGAAAAATACAATGCTACAATAGTGCAAAAAAGCCCTAATCCACAGCAGTATGTGGAGGACAAATAATTCCCTAAACCAGGAGAAATACAGTAGGATCACTTTAAACTGGGGGAGCTAAGGAAAATCTCGGTATGAAGAAATGCTGCAAAACCCCCCCAACTCTCTGCATTTCACCAAATGTCTCCTTACACAAAAACAGTGTCTGAACATAAACAGAACTGATACTACAAGGACCACTGTAACACCTTGCAGATTTGTTCCTATTGTTGTCACTATGTATTAATTGTACAATGCAATGTGAGGGATTTATGTTAAAATGGATGAACTGCTCATTATGTCTCCCTGTACTTAATTCTTCTGACTGATTTTTAGCTTTTCCATGGTAAGAAATGAGGTGCAGACCAGCACACGATCAGGCAAATTTGGTACCTGGCAAGACTGTTAAGATGTGAAAAAACACAACAAATTCCAGTGGGTTTTCTAAAAGCATATATTTGAAGTTATGATCTCTAAACACAACCACCTCTAAAGAGATGCACAGCCTGCAAACTGAAATCTGACAGTGCAGCTTTCTCATCTCCTGACATTTTATTGTCTCATGACTGATTTTTTCAGTCCTTTGCAGTGCATTGGAGGTAACAGTGTGGATAACATATACCACACTACATGTTTTAAAAAGAAACTCTCTGGAAACATGCTTGATATAGAAAATGCATCTGGTTTCCTCCAGCCAGACACCAAAAGAATCAAACAAGACCAGATGAAAATAATTATCCTGACTTCTTTAAAACTGGACTCACTAAATTCCCTACTTCTTGTGTCTACAGTAATCTAGCAAGAAGGCTCAGCACACTTGCTGCAGAAGTCATGAGAAAATGGGTAATTTGTGTTCACTTTCATACATCTATTGCAACACTTAACCTAAAGCAAAAAAAACCCACAAAAAAACATTAGGTCCACCCTTTCTACACTAACGTACAAAACACACCAAATAAAACCAAATCCAACCAATAGTTACAGAACGAATACATAAAAGCCATCAAGGAGAACTAAAGTAAGATTCAAAAATCAACTTTAATAAATACTGTAGAATTTCCTTGTGAGGGAGATTAATCTGGGAAGTTAAAATCAAGTATGATTTCCTTCACAGCACGATATTGTTACAATCTTGTCACACTTCTCTGCTAGATTTTGGAAAAGATAACCAACAAACTTTAGACCCGGCACAGGTACTTTGGCAATACTTATCAGGAGTGAGGATAAAATCAGTTTAGTTTTATCTGGATAAAAGCTCCCTTCTCTCACTAAGTGTCTTGCATTTACCAGCATCCTATTTATTATGTAATGTACTTGTAATTAAAAGCAAAGTTAATTCAGGACTAACAGACATCTCCAGACTCAATCTTCAGGGGAAAAAAATGTCCACTGGTATCAGTGACAGCCTTAGGAAGCACCCAGAATGTTCATAAAGAGGTTTAACCTAAATTTAATACTTTCCTCTTCCTCCAGAAGAGTTTTTTGCTTTTTCCAATTCCATTATGAAGCTTTAAATAAGCTCCTGTTGTACACAGGACTCAGATTTCCAAAACGTTTGTGATTTCACGACAGACTGGAATTACTTTGTCCACACATGCTAGAGTTCCTCCACCGCCTCCTGCTCATTTATACAATTCGGAATCACAGAATTGAAACTGACCTCTCAAGGTCATCTAGTCAAACCCCTGCTCAGAGCAGGGCAAACAGTAACAGTCAGTGATACTGCTTAATGGCAAAATATAGTAAAACTAAGTGCCTAACACTTCACTTCCTCATGGTGATTTTATTCTTTTTTTCTTTTCCCTTTTAACCAATTGGTATTTCCCGATTGTAACTTGTCACCTTTGCCTCCTAGTTTTCTACTGTACACATCTAAGAATCTAGTTCTACCTTCTATGAACATTTAGGGAGTGGAAGGCTGCAATTAGATCCCCCTTGGCCTTGTCTCCTCTTTTGATCTTTTCTAAACAAAACCCATTTCCTCAGTCTCTCCTCCTGTCATATGCTACAGCTTCCTAAATACCCTAGTCGACTTGTGCTAGACTCTGCAGTTTAACAGTATGCTCCTTACACTAGGAGGCTGAAAACAGGTTTCCAGCCGCAGTCCCATACCCCCAGCAGAATAACCACTCCTGCTGATCTGCAGGCTACATTCCTGCTAACAGAGCTCAACATGCAGCTCATCTTCACTGCTGCGCAGGTGGTCCACGGACCCTGTCCAGCCTGTCTTTCCCACCAGGCTGCTCCCGACTCAACCGGCCAGTCCCCAGCCCTGGATTATTCCAGCCCAGGTGCAGGACTTTGCATTTGTTTTGGTTGAACGTCATGAAGTTCCTGTCGTCCCATTCCCCCATCTAGAGTCTGCTTATTACAAGTCCTATCTCCCTCTCTGGGTATTGATTACTCCCCTCCAATTTGGTATCACTTGCAAACCTGAGGGAGGCACAGCACATCCCATTGTCCCGGTCACAGGCACGGAGATGAACTAGGCTCGGCGCCAGGATCAGCCCCTGCACCGTGCCACCAGCAGCTGGCCAGTTAGACTCCGAACTACCAGGGAGAAACAGAATCACACCTTTGAGCCCTGTCGTCCTCCCAGCTCTTCCCCTCACCTAGCAGTCCACCCCTCCAATCCAAATTACCCTATCTGCCTGCAAGGATGGAAAGGGAGAGCATTGAAAACTGTGCTACGCTTCTGCATGGCTATGTTCCCATATGATAACTGAGTGATACTAGATTTACTTGAGGATTTATAAATTCCATTACAAGCATCAATACATCGATTTACCACTGTAATGCAAAACAGTGAGCTATAGATCTTCCATCTTTTGATGTCAGTTTTATGTAATACATAGTTTTTACCCTCACCGATATTCTACTTTAGCATTACTTAATTATTGAAGGCTCAGGGCCTAACACTTAAAATCAGACCAATTATATAACGCCAAACATAGTGTCTAAGGGCCTAGCACTGAGCAGATTTGCAAATGAAAGTTGATTTGCAAATTTCAATTTAAGTAATGTTTACATAAGCTTATAGTGAAAGCGTGAATGGACTCTAAAAATACAGAGAAATTACATACCTATTACTCAGAAATAATTCTCTTATTCAACTTAACTGCTCTCTTTCTTGGTGTCAGCATTTTCTTCTGATCAAATTCTATATCCTTAACATTTATGTCACAGTCATTTTTAGTGTGCTGACTACACTGTAAAAACTGCAAGCACTTTAAAATGAAGGAATTGAGTAAAAGAAAAAACCCACAATATTTCTACCAAATTACCCATTCCTCCACTTCTCCCTATTCAAATTTAAATTCCTATCAAGAAACAGAAGAATCTCCAAACTCCAGGACTAACAACTGGAATTTCAACATATAACTAACCAACTCCTATTTTTCTTGCATGAAATTTATTACTATGCAAGTTACATGCATTTTTGTTTTTGTATTTGCCTTTTTAAACATTTTTCTGTCTTGGCTATGACTTTTTGGAGTTTCTTTCTTATTCTCAGCTTTACATACCCCTAAACCAGACAATTCCCACCCTGAAAGGAAAGCTCCTATGTCTAATCCGATACTGTATGTATAGTAGAGCATTTGTTTGATTTTCCTGTTCTCTAATACACAGTATTAATATATTCTATTACTCTAAGCCTCATTGCTTGTAAATTTGCTGCTAATAGCTTCTTCCCACTGCATAGTTTAGAACCAAAAATCACTATGAGTGTTGGCTTGTCTGCTATGAAGGCTATCCTGTAATTACCCTGTTAGACTCATCCATAAATACTCATCGATAAAACCAGTTAAATGGTGCAGCAAAGAAGAAAATATATCTGCTGTCCTTACTATAAATTGTTTAGTTTAAATGTATCAATGTGTTTCTCAGGGGCTTGAGTCTACACTGGACTTTGTTATTTAAGATGTGAACAGAATGGCCTTGAACGTGAACTACAGAGTGGCAATAACAACTCCATAGCTTGTTCAGTTTCCTTAAGCCTCCACCCTATGTGAAATAAAATTCTTTCAAAGCTTGCTGAAAGTCTTAAACATATTAAACTCTTATAGTAATAGCTAGAGACACCAATAATTAACCATGTCTCCTCAAAAGACAATCGTTTGCCTCTGTAAAATAAAAAAAGCACAATAAAAAATTATTTTATAAAAATTAGAATAAAAATGCAGTTCCATTTGTTAAATTATTAATAGCTGTAGACAAACAAAAAAAGTGGAACTGTGTCGCGAGCAATGCATTCGCAACGCTCATCAGTATCACTGCAAAACATACACTTGTATTCAGCTTTGGCAATTCAGAAAGTAAATTCTGAACATTGATCAAAAGTTACATCAAAGTACCTTGCTAAGATATTCCATGAAGTATTTCTGCTTATGCCACATAAATTAAGAATATATTTTAGAAGATACTTACAGATTTTACCACATTCTATGCTTCTTTGTTGTGAATCTCTATACTTGAGACATAATTGCAAGTGTACAAATGTATAAAGTTAATTATTCTGCCAGTTTTTTTAGACTCTTCCAACAGTCTAAAAATAGCCTTTCCAATGACAGCATCATAAAGTAGATTGTCACTACTTCACCTCCTATCAGTAACACTACATATTTTCATTGCAGATTAGGAAAGATTTCCTGGTAAATCAATTAATGACACAGATCTTAAGTTTATGTAAGAAAAAAGTTATTGCACAACTTCCTTTGAAATTACACTTACCATGTGAAGTCAGGATGAACCAAGTACTTAAATCATAAAATTCAGAACATAATTTACAGGTACTGACTTATTAGTTTAAAAGCATTAAGAAAATGGAATACTTATAGATCGCTGACAGGCATAACTACATTTTTAATATAACATTCAGAAATCATATGATGAGAGCTAACCAAGAAAACGAGGGTCAAAACTTCCTAAAGAAAATAAGCCTCCTTAAAAGTAGCAAGTTTTGTCACTAAACTCAAGCTTCAACAGCTTTTTCCAGTGATTTTGAGTGATTTACATTACCAAAATGACCCCTCAAAAGCATTCATTTTAGCAAATAAAGCTTTTATAATTCCACAAACACAACATGGCAGTCTTGACTCAGATTTAATTAAAGAATTAAAAAACTATGAAATGATAAGCTTTTGGTATATCACTATCCAACTATTAAAGGCAAAAGTGCCTTACAAAAGATACCCTATTTTACTGAGAATTTTGTAACTATTGAAGACAAAAGACATGAAGTCCCTCTCCATGGACTGCGGTATATTATGCAGTCTGTCCAGTTGGTCTATAGGCTGTCAAAAGGGAGTAAGCCCCAGACCAACCTCAATTTAAACACATGGCCTTTACATCCACTCATCAGCTGATGCAAATCAGTACAAAACCTTAGATGACTGTCTATACTGTGATCAGATGTTTTATAGATTTAATAAGCAAGAGAACAACAACAAAGTTCTGCCAAAGCAAGAAAAGAAGCAAGTTCAGTATCCCTAGTGGTTCCAGCTGATGGTTTCTTACATTTATTAAGAATCCTCACATTTAAAAAAAAATAAATAAATGCCCTGCAGAACACTGTAACAGGACAGTTAGTAAATAAACGTAAGCACTACAAGCAGAAAGCATTTTCCGTAAGAATGTATTTCTAGAGTTTTTTAATGCCTAAACACCATTTAAAGAGTTGAACCAGGACTTATTTCAGAGAATAGCTACTTCATATGAAAGCCATAGAATGGCTATTTCTAATAAACAGATTTCAGAATGTTCTCCCCCTTACCCCAACCATCTATTTAGATCGGTGTTTGTTTTTTTGTTTGTTTTTTGTTTGTTTGTTTTTTAATTATTTTTAATTTTAGCCAGGATATGTATTTTTGAAATTATGCCAAAAGTTAGGCAAAATGCATGTTATATCTTCTTGAAACACTTCATCTTCTATACTCTCAGTACAACGTCCTTTTAAGTTCTTTCTGAATATAGGGAATTTAAAATTTATTTATTTGCACTTCTTCCCTGCCCCATGGTTAAATAATTTATTAGGACTGCTTAACCTCAATCAGAGGCTTCTTTTCTGTGTGCAACTGTATTAAGACCACTATCATCAAGATAAAAACACACCTGTGTCTTAACTAACAGTCTTGTATAGCACCTTTTTCTCATTCAGAGGCAATCTTATAGACTCGGGAGTGATTTTTCTAGCTTGGAAGCTAGCTATACTGCTGAATCTTTCCCGGACAAGGCATTATTAGTACCGCAGCAATGAATCAATATAACTCCGCTCAAAAAGTTGAAGTTTAGAAGCAAAACCAGAAATACTAAACCAAATAAATGAAACAAAAGGTTTGTAACGACTGTGCTATCATCAGTTTTAAAAGGAATCACTGACCATTTCAACAAATTATAATATTATCTGATAGTAGAAAGGAAAGAGAAATACAAAATGGAAGAAAGATTAAATAACCATCATCTGACAAAGACTTTATCTTAAATAGATCATTATTACAACAAGGTTAAGTTCCAGCTCACAAGATTAATACTATTTTCCTAATTACACATCTTTTATTGTAACACAGTACATGTTTCTATATTCCATATTATATAATTGGATTTAAATATGTTACTTAATATTTTCGCAACATAATTAAGATACCCATGTATGCGTTCAGTAGTACTGTACTGTAGGTGTACCTCCATCTTGTACAAGAAAAAGTAAACCTAGAAGAAATGGAGTAATATAACAAGAATGATCAAAGATTGTGCAGGGAAATTTTGCAATGAGAAAATAAAAATATCATTTTCCCATCTAGAAAAAGAGCACTAAACGTTGGGAAGGGGGAAAGCAGGGGAGGAGTATATTATAAGTCCTAACTTCAAGAATGGCATGAAGTTGATGAATAGGGAGTTACTATTCAATTTTTCCTCACAATTTCTCACATCAAATTAAGTTAATCAAAAAAGGAAACACATGCCATTCAAAATTGAACCATGCAAATATTGTCACAGAACACTAGAAAACCTAGATGAGTTTAAAAATTTATTAGACAAGCTTGCGAAAAAGGATAGTCAAAAAATTAAGTATAAAGATCCAATATCAAGTTCAGTAAGTCTAAGATTTAGAATGAAGCTAGAAAATATATTAGTGAGTATATTGACATGTATTTGCCCTTTCCTTATCTTTGCTCCCCAACTACTCATTATTAGGCAGTATCAAAGAAATTGCAGCTGGATGGATCCTTCTCAGTATCGCTGTTACAGAATAACCACCAGTCACAGCTATTCAATCAAAACCCACTATAGAATAAAATTCAAACCTAGATTTGGATCCTAGTTTCTTTGCAAGTTACCAAATGCTTAGTTGCCTTTGAGGGAAAACAAAACAAACAAAAATACTGTAAGAATGATTTCTCAGCTGCCTTTTGTAAAGTCCTTAAAAGACTCAAAATGGCTAAACCAAGATGTTGAGCAGTGAAAAGAACACTGTAAAAGTCTAAAGCATACTGGTATAAGCAAGTGAAAGTCTCTTTCATTTCAAATCAAAAGTTATTTACTTTACTGGGCTCAGCTCTACAGTTTCAGGAAGTAGAGCCAGGAAATTCAGGATTGCAGCCCATATATCAGTTTCTCAATGCTTAACTGAACCACACATTTGTATTACATGCCACGACCGTCTGCAGAGTTCAGACTTGTAACACTTCCCTTTCCTATCAGAGCCCTGCGACAGTGGCATGACAACCTTCTTAAGTCAAGATAAAAGGGGAACACGACAAGAAGCTTTGGCACAATCTATTTTCCCTTAACAGTTCTCTTCCACGCCATTTCACAGCCAGCCATCCTCAGCCATCAAGAGATAACTATATTGGAGCTCCACGTCTCTGGCTGATGTTTCAGGACGAAAACAAGCCACTGTCTTACACAGGTGGCCTAAGGCTAATATTTTTTCTTTGTTTGTATAAATTGAGGAAGATTTCAACCATGCAGTGTCAAACTGTGTCCTGCTTCACTAATAATTAACTGCTTTGATTTGTTCAGCCTGGAAGGACTTACTACACTGTAATCAAGTCCTATTTTATTATTATGGTTTACAATTTGCGGTTGGTTCTCTAATGCTAGGAATCAATTTTTGTACAAAGAATTGCTTCAGTGTTTTGTTTTCTTCAGATAAGCACACATTTTGAGGAGACAGAGGTAATTCAAAGCAAGTCAAACATGTTACATCCATAGCTTGCTTCTATTTCTGCCCTCCTCTACCCACCAAGGACATACAGTGCACTTCCATACCTTTCCCTTCTAGAAAAGTCAGGCACGCTATTTATTACACTCCTTTGAAATGAAAAAAGTTAGACAGAATTGTTGTTAAAGAATTTCCATTACAGGGAAAAATTAATAATAATAAAAATTACTATTTTTCCACAGAAGCAGTTAAAAAAAAAATAAATAAAAATTTCGCAGATCAGTCCCTGCAAACACAAATCCTATTCAACAAACCTTTATTTTACTTAACAGAACCTTGTTGAGTAAATAAATTTATATTTCAGAATAGTTTTATAAGGTAGAAACAGAACTGAAATGTTAAAAAGTGTTTGAAACAAAAATGCAAAAATCTGGGTACTTAAAGAATTTCTCTGAGCATTTAAGTTCAGTTTTCAGTTTCATATTAAAAAAAAAAGAACACACAGGGTTTGCTTCACACCATAAAGATTCACTTCACAACTTAAAAGAATTTACAATAGCAGCATATTGTCAACAGCTACCATAATTCCTGCAGGCCTGACCCTGCCTCCCACTGAAATTAAGTTGGAAAAATCAGTTGGAAATTTACAAGTCCCAAGCCTTTGTAAAAAATGAAAATGGAAAAGAAAAAAGTAGTAATAAAGCCATTACTTTAAGTTGCTTCAGAGTGAAATTTAAGAGAAAATAACACCACAGAAATCTCCTAGAAACACAAGTTTTAAAGATTTACTGGTATTCAATAGCTTAATTATGTAAGTTGTACACATTAATAGTAGCAGTTTGAGATGCCACCTGGGGGAGGGACGGGACGGGACACGACCCACGCCACCCTCCAGGCTAATTCTCTTCATGAGAAACGTTTCATTGTTTCACAGATGTCCACTTCCATTACTTTCTCCATCTAGTAATTATTCCTAGTTAGTGACCTGTTGCAAACACTATGGCTTCAGTTTCTGTTCACTCAGAACAGCATTCTGCTGCTAGGTAAGATGCTTTACTAAAATCAAGTTATTTTGCTCCCCCCCCTGAAATAAATAAATAAATAAAAGATCAAGAAACATGACCTCTTGCTTTAAGGGTTTTAATCCGCCCTTCTATCTTCTCACATGCCCATTTAAGAAATCAAAAGAGTTTATAGTAACATTATGCACTAAAAACCATTGCAGCATTCCTGTTTGAGTTCTCCCCTGCCTGGCACTTTTTCTGTCACCAGCTTTTCAAGAAGCAACAAATTTTCTTTCAAAACTCAGTCTCTGTTCATGAAACAATAAATGGTGCATCAGAATATCTAGGAACCGCTGGGATACAGTAATTAGTACCTATCATCTGACCTGCCTAACTACTGCAACAGCTATTCATAACATTTGCTGGCAAAATCTCCCATAGCACTGGTAAGAGACAATCACTGAACCTTTCTGTCCTTCTCCCAAGCCTAAGAATACTGAAATGGTTTGCTCTTACATGAACTAGAATCTTAAATCCACAAGATTACCTCTGAATCTAAAGAAGTTTTTGCCAGCTAGGGAGAGCTTTGTACAAGCAGTACGGTGCTGCATCAGCTGGTTTAACAGTTCTTAAGCAGACACATCTGCATCCCAGTTCCAAGTTTCCATGGACCTACTCTACCACAGCTGTAAAGAATATGCTATTTGAAACTAAAAGAAATGAGCACTATCCTAAAAAATTTATACTGCATAAAGACAGGTATTCAAGTACTTAATTCTTTGGCACTGCTAGAAGTGCAGGGATGTGTCCCTATTAGCACGTCAGGACAGAAACTGATGGTAATGAGGCCTTCAAAAGGCTCTTCAGAAGTCAATTTAGCCTTGTCAGAGATTTACTGAATGAGGTATAATTGCAAAGACTGCCAACATAAGAAGTTGAATGTGATCCAGAATAGCTATAGAAACTACAACATCAGGGAAAGAAAGCAAAGCCATTTGGATTGAAAGGATGCAAGGACTAAAATTACAGGGGAAGGGAGCAGAGCAGCCCTATCCCATTAGAAGGGGTTTATCTTAATGTCTATCTCCCCAGTCAAACTCAACAGCATGAAGCATAACAACTACAGTACTGATGAACAGACTGGTTAAAGAAGCATCCCAATAGTTTACAAATGCTCAAAGATTACTGGACAGTACCATGGGAATAGTAAGGCCTCTCAGTTTTAATTGTATTTTAAAGGGACATCTGATTCAGTTGTATTTTATGTGCTGAGTTAGGCCAGACCATTCCCAGATTAATAGGTATTGAATATGACTGCAAGGAAATAACTAGGATCAGATTACTTTAAAGCAAATAATTGAACCACATCAATTTCTCTTAAGGAGAGCTGAAATGCATCATCAGCCAAGTGATGTTTCACTGCTACATCACCCACACATATGAGGCATTTAAACAGTGATCTAAAAAAGGAACAGAAATTTTTCCACCCTTCTGTGTTTGTCAAATTGTCCACACATCAGAGCTATTAATTTCATTTTAAAGTGACCTTGCAGAAAGGTCACCCGTGCAGTAATAAAAGACCTTCAAGCTATATAGCCTTCTTTCCTACCCATGAAGCGCACACAAATTAGTATCATACTTCCATAAAAACCCAGGAAAAGGTATGCTCTCTGATGGAATACTTTTGCTTAAGAAGGAAGCTGTTCTTTACTCACAAGGATTAGAATGTGACAGGAAAAACAATAATGCCATACGTTTTCCCCAACTCACCTGATATTGCCAATCAGAAACATTTCTCCTGAGAAAGATAAGGATGGAGATATTATACAGCTACTCTTTGCAATAAATATAATATTAAGTTAGTTAATTCATTGCAATAAATATAAAAATGAAGATTTGAGATCATCTACAATGTTGATACTTACTATGTCTTCAATCAATGGCAAATAAAGAAAAATAGTCTGAGGAAATAAACCATACATTTCACATAAACCTGGTAGGGATAAATGCCTATAAGACAGATACCATCTTTTCAATAGGACATAGCCAGCCATCTTTGAGAGGCGTGGGTGACTGAGTTGGAACACTTACTTGGGTTGTGAGCTGCCATCCTGTGGCTGAGAACACTGAGCCAGCTTGCTAACATCTCCTTTATGGAATGGGCCATTGTGCCCCTTAGCTTCCTCTGAATACATATCCTGCTATACAGGACCAATTCATCAAGGGGAGTCTGTGCAAGCTACTGTTCTAGTCTTTGGGGAAAAAAAGCACATTTGAAGTAAGTATTAAGGTAACACTAATAGCTACTGCTTAGGAAAACCCTTGCATAATACCTCAATCTTGTGAATTTCACTTTGTTCCTGTTTTGATTATTTACACACAATTTTTTTACTTTACTTCTAATAAATGCATAACTTGTTTATGAAGACCTCACCTGATCTCACTAAGCTCAGCTACAGCTTTGCACAAATGCATGGAACCAGTTTGTTCAGGATTTGTACCAGCACCAAACAAGAGCTGCAGTGCAGAGACAGCACAGACTATGGTTAGAAGCTTGGTACCTGTACAGTTTAAATCAGGTACTGTTGCCAGCTTCCTCCTCTCATTGCCTTAGCTTTCACTATGTCCCATACTGTGGCTTTCATAGTCACAGAAAGAACCAGACTGCAAAGTGTGCAGGCTGAAAAAGAACACAGGAAAAGAAGAATATTTTTCAGTTGAATCAGTTCCTGACATGGGTCAGTATACAACCGCACAAACTGCAGTGCCATCAGAGGGGAAGAGAACGGCAACTGCCTAAACAGCCACCAAAATGTTAAGAGAGAAGACTTATGCTGAAGGACTTGTTTTGCAGACTCCTTCAGACCTGTGGTTTTGGGGGTTTTGTGAGTTATTCGCCCCCCCAATTCTGACACATCCCCCAGTACATTACTGATCTAATTCCTTGTCTTCCGTGACCTGGACTGTGTCAGTCCACCATTACACTGGATAAGAGCTGACTAAATACCAATTCAACCTCAATTTGCTGGGCAGTATTCTATGACCTATGCTACCAGAGAGGTGAGACTAGACAGATTAAAGATTGGGCTTCTTCTAATCCTATGTTTTCCAAGTTCTGGTTCAAGCTATGGCCTTCCTGTTGATTTAATGTTTGGTTCAAACTATTTCAAGAAAAGAAAAAGTAGAAACAACCAAAACTCTGCAGCTTGAGAAAGAAGCCATGAAATTCTCAAAAATTAAACCACAGTAATTAACTTACGTGAAGGAAACAGACCCTACTGACTAGTTTAAAACAGTTTCTTGACCTGTGTTTCCTACTATACTTTTCAAGCTAGTATATACAACTTGAACTATATCTTACAGCATTTAATTCATTTAAGTATTTCACCTAATAACTTTATCTGAAATTACGACAGCTTAATATATGAGACTAAAAAAGGGGACTATTTATATCAGCAAACAGTCAAGTTTGGAGCTATCATCAAGCACATTTCCTAAAAGAACTCAATTCCTCTATTTTTATAAATGCAATTGCTGAATAACCCTTACTGCCTTAGGACCCTATCTACTTTCCAATTCACCCACCAATATAACAACAGTGTGCTGTCATTAAAATAAATAGTACTTCACTTTTGTTCAGGTGTAACACCTAATCTATCTTTTACTGCTAGATTACCTAGAAACTACTCTCCTTAACAAAAGCACTGACAATAGAGCATTGAAGTATACCTTCCCATAGCCAGCACTGCCAGTTAGGACCTGGTCGCAACTGTTACAATGACAAAATGAAATAGATTGTTAAAGCCTTATAACCATCAGAACAATAAGCACCAGTGGATATATTACTAAACTCACCCAAATCATTACAGCTAAAAAAAAAGTGTAAACAGTTCAGTATGTACTATATCAATGCTTGGCAAGTTCACTGGGTCATTGCTAGGGTTATTGCTGTTCAGATAGGAATAGGAAAATATGGCTTTAGGAAGCTGCTTAAGATACTGTGTTTCACATATGTAGAGGGAGGATCCCCTAGATGCATTTGATTACAAATTGGGGTAAGAAGATAAAGCATTCTAACCTGGAAAAATCAAATTAAAACACAATAATCTAGCCTGATTTGCACTTGGTCCCCAAATCTTAACACGTAATATGAATACAATAAGCTTTTAAAAAATTCTATGTAAATATCTGTCATCTATTGCAGATCAATTATTTTAACATTATCAAACAAGGCTATTATTTCCACATTTTGTTTATAAAGCAAGTCAATTTCCAGAAAGCTGAAAATAAAACAAACCTAAGAAACAGACTTGCCCTATGTTCAGGTTTCCTCAGATACACCCTCCTCTATTTCCATCTGGAAGTCTTCCCTAAACATAAGCTGAAGACTTTGAATACTTGCATGATGTTTCCCACACAATTAGTTGCTCAGGTGAGACTATGAGACTGAACAACATACCAGGATCCTGAGAAACACCTGTAGAGTGTGTGCACTGATTGTGCACTTGCAGTTCATCTAACACACTTCAGGACTCGCAATGCATGCGCTTTCATACATACTGGCCTGGAAATCCCATGCAGAAACACAAGAATTCTGCTTAAGATTGCTTGGAGTCCTTCGCAATACCACAAAAATCTCACCCAAGTACTCCTTCACTGAGAAGGATAAAGGGCTCTCAGAGTTGCACGTACTTGTCTCAATGGAGCAAATAAACATGGATTCAAAAGCCCATGGCCTGGAATGACATCAGCTTGTTCAAGTACCTGGAGTAGAAACAAACTAATACTTAGCTGAGTTACTTCCCCCCGCTTGTAGCTGCTGGAAAAACCAACCATCTCAATAGCTACTTAAAGGTTCCTGTAATTCCTTAGCCTTCCACATATACAGTGCAGACTAATTTTTGTGCTGAACAATTCTCAGAAAGGGTCATATCTCGTGAGATTAGAAAATGCATGGTAATATAGGTAGGGTTTTGCACGGGGTAACTTTTGTTTACAGGATTTTCCATGAACAAACAAAAAATCCTAATACCCAGTACTAAAGTTACTTAGATTTTTTAATAGTTGATTTTTAAATTAGAATTTCATACTGTACCCATCACCATTGTCCTCAGATTAGTATCTAATACTAATCTAATACCTAATATTAGAAATTTTAGTATTTCTTTTGCCAATATAGTATACTAATCAGTTAGCATTAATAGCAATTCCAGCCTTTTACTAATTCATCCTACCATCCTATGAAGTTCAGCTTTAAGTCTAATTTTAGAAATTATACAGCAAATTCATAGTGGATTCTTTGTATATTAATGATACTGAACTTTAAAATTGAACATAGCATACTGCCCAACACTACCCAAATTGCAGTTGTATAGCCACAGATTGCAGTAAGCTCTCTTGCCATTGTTATTTAACCTATTTGTATTTACCCTTCTATAAAGAATATATAATAAAAAGGATTTAATAACATAAGCAGCTGCATCTTGAAAGCTTACACAAACATTACCAGCAGAGATCCTGTGGAATACATAATACAGATGAGACACAGCCAAGAGCGATCATCATGTGGATGACCCTGTAGAGTTAAAAAAATACAGCAATGCACAAGTAGGAAATTATTACATTTTATTACCACATTATGATAAACAATGCTAATCTGTAGACTGAGGTTACAGATTACATAAGAGATCTCGTTGATGAATGATTTAACATTATGAGACCACAGATACAGTATTGTGATCACAGTATCTGATCTGTGAGGTTCCGGATAACAGTATTTAGGGGTTGGGGTTTGGTTTTTTAGTGTTTATATATAATCTATGACTAAAAGTAAACAGTTCTGAAATTATAGTCAAATCGGAATCAGAATAGCAGGACCTTACAGGATAACTACCTTTCAGTCTTCAAAGGAAGATTTTCCAGACAGGATGTAAAAGTACACTGAATAACCAAGTATTTCGGTGCAGTAGTGGTCCAGTATTCTCAGGACTAGGAACTACTGCTGGGAAAATGTAAAACTTCTGTTCTCCTGGAGTGCATCAAAACATTTATATGATTAAGAGGTCAAAGTTTCCTAAAACAAAAAATATGAATGTCTTATCTGAAAAAACCCACCTGGTAAGTGTGTGATTATCCCTGTCAGCACTCCTGTGGAACACTAATAACCAAGTTCAAACAGAATCCAGCACACCAGGCACAACAGACACCTGACCAACTGTGTAATAACTTTGACGTTCTGAACAAATGCAGACACTGTACTTGTTTGTACTGGATATGGTAGTATCCATCTAATTTTATAGATCAGCCATACTGTCAGCAGGATACACTGGCTGCAGATGGAACTATAGGTCTTTTCTCTATCTCCAACCCCCCCTTGCCTGGGTTATGCTTCCTGACACCTCACCAACTTCCTTGTACAGTGCATCTCAAACAACTAACACACTGAACCTGGAAGAAAACAACATTAAATTATTTAGAAGTTATCAATACCGTTATCAACCGTACATCAAGCACTTGCTGGTACAACAAAAAAAAGATGGGGGAAGATGACAAAGTCATTTTAGAACATTCTCTGCATTTCAGAGCAACAAAGCAATCCCAAAGGTGCACAGATGGAAAGGGGTAACACACACTATATCACTCACATTTGCTGTCAAAGTACATCCGATTTTTAGAGATGTCCATAAGAATCACCTTTTACTGCCCAAATATTACAATTTCTCCCAGATTCTAGACCCTAACAACACAAGGTTCGCATGTATTGATACACATCAGTTTAGTAAATCAGTCTCCTTTTACCTGCCTCAGTCTGCTTGTTCAATTCATTACGGTCAATACCAAAGGGAATGCAAGCCAATTCATTACTTCTATTGTTTGTTCTTTTCCTACTGTGTTATAGCGGTGAAGAAAATCCTGCAGACTCTCCTGTTACTTGAAATATCCAGAAATAGTATCTTGACGCCTTGCTTAATTGCCTTTTGTACGTTCTGCAGCCACCATCACTTCCAGTAACTTATTTTCTTTGTGGCACATTTTAATTTACGCCTGCTACTCCCTTAATTCATAGTTATTTTATTGAAATTGAATCTGGATACCATTAGCTAAAATACCAAATCTATGAAAATGTGCCCGAGAAGTTCTGAGCCTCACTCTCCTGTGGCTGATGATACTGCACTTAAAGGTCTGGCCGCCCAATGGATGTGAGCAGTGCAGTTGCACAGCTGCACCCTTCTCATGACGGAGGCTGCGCACTGTACTGCGCACAGCTTACACATTATGGCATCAGTTGTCCCTTGAGACTCCGTCATCTGTACCTCATAAAGATCCTGCTTCCATTTGCTTTAAAAAAAAAAAATGAAACAAAGCACTAGCCAACATTTCAGGTAATAAGGAAACAGCATTTCTTGTGGAAAGGTAATCCTGCAATCAGCTACGTTATGATTCAAGCATTCTTCTAATATATCTTTTGGTACTCACTATCCAGCAAGATAAAACTAATTTCTATGCAAGTTGCAGCCACATCAGTGTCAAAGAATGAACCTGAAAAGTTAGACAAGAATTCTTAGTTTTATACTAGAAACATTAGAAGTGGGCAGTCTACCCCCTTTCTTTACAGTTCTAATTACCCCTTATGCAAGCTTATAGTCACTTAGCAACTTGGTGGTAACTGCCTTTGTTTCAAGAATATTGATAACTAGATTATGAAACTACTGGTTCAGTAAAAATAACATCTTAAAATAAAGGACATGTCAGTCAAGTTATTCCTATTCTAGGAAATTCTATGTGTACTCTGAGTCAGATTGCTTTGACAGATAAAGCACATAGTCAAGGCATCGCCTGACAAACTTGCATGTGCATATATTACATTAAGTTTCCAGAATTTACTGAATATCAGTTCCATCCAATTCTTGAGATATTTGTATTATGCTCAAAATGAAACAAAATCCATCCTTTAAAAACCATTTCTATACTTAGGAAAAATAATTTTAAAATCAGCCCTCAAACTGAGGCATTCCTGTTAAGATTTTAGGGAAACTGTCTGCTTAGGCAGCACTTTAAGGCCCAAAGAATTTGCATTTCTTTTATTCTATTGTCTATATACATACAGATGTTTGACAAACTGTGTTATTAACATGTCACACTACCAGAGATAATTTTTTTCTTTTCCATAAAATGCTTTAAGTCAGCATACAACTCAATTTTTAACTGCACTCTTCTGCAAGAAATGGTGTGAGACAACTTACAACAAATGTAGGAACTAAGTCTAAAGCTGCTAATATAAGATACGAGGATGGATGTGTTGAAAGAGAGATCAATTTGTACTCCTCTCTCTTGTGTTGGTCACTGAAGCCTCAACACATGGACAATGCAATATACTTTTTTTTATACGTATACATAATAGTATTTATGAAGAACACTGTGTAAAAAGAGGGGAAGAAGCTGTAAATTCTCTTTCTGTTGAGATTAACATGCAAAAGAGAATGAAGCATGAACAACAGTAAAGCTAAAAGGTCTCCTAGAGGGAAGGAGTAGTATACTCTATCACATGAAAAGGAAGCCAGAACACAACTAGCTATAGCAGAAGTTTACAGCTGAATCCCAAACACTTAAGAGAATGCAACACAGCTGTTCCCAATGATACATCCCCACAAACTTGTCCTAATGACTACTCATTCACAGCCAAAAATATGGATCTACAAGGCTGCTCTAATACTCATCGTTTCTTTGCTATTCTGCGCACTTCTTAATTTTCCAAATGGTTTTAAAACCAGGCTCTGTGACCAAAAAAAACCCAAACCATTTTTCATCAACAATTTCTCTGCCCTTCAGCTATGTGACCCCCTGTACAGAGCTGACAAGCAAGTGCTAGGACTGCTTTAATCAAATACTACACAAATCAGCTGAACAATACCTTCTGATCTCCCAATAGACACTCACTAACAAAGCATGGAGTTCACAAAACCCAATAGAAACAGCAAACATCCAATTGGGCTGGAGGCAAAGCATGCAAGAAGAATAAGAAATAGGAATTCTACATCCAAATAACTCCTTCTGAGCAGGGAATGAAGCCAAGTGATAGGATATCAAATTTTCACGGAAATGGCATAGCGGAAGCCTGGGTTTACAGCTGCAGCAGGATTCTAGAAACAAAGGGAAAGAGAAAAACAAAGCAAAGCAAAACAAAACAAAAATATGGTCCAACAGAGCAGATGAGGTATTGAGAATTAAAGAGTTTGACTGTAAGACGAAAAGTCAGAAAAGTGGACTGCTTAAAAAGAGCAAGAAAGTAAAAGGGGATGGGATAATCACACAAGGTTAACAGTCAATCAGCAACATTACTAGTCTGCATTAGGAACGGAAGAAGTTGGCATCAGCAACGGTTGACAAAGGAAGAATAGTGTTATGTTTTACTTGTTTAAAAAAAGGGGTAGATTCTTGTATAGAGCTGGACAGCTGGAAATTGAGTTAAGCAGAAATAGCGGCAAGTTGACAATGGCTTGTTACTAGTGAATATTCACACTCAGGAAGGAAGTGCGCAAAATTAAAACAAGAATTAACTTTAAGTGAAGGAACTATGTTTAGTGACTGAAATTTCTCCAAGGTGGTGTAGCCCAAGAGAATCACAGAGACAACCAGTGGACAGAAAACTGTTGATATGGCAAGAAGCAATACCAACGGCTGCAGAAACAATCCAATTAATTAACCATAAAGGAATATTTTAAAAGTAGAAGTAATAAAGAGAAACTTTGCCCAAATAAAACTTCCACAAATAAGATGACTAAAAGAAGCTGTCCACAACAGGTTTGTTTTAAAATAGGAGCTACTTACAGAAAGAGGGCATTTCAAACATTTTTTTCCAGCCTTTAATAACATTTTAGATATGCAAAAAAGGGGGAAGGCATCATGAAACCAAGTTGATTCCCCTAAATCATGTAGGGTTTGTTTGTTTTTTTTTAAAAAAGAGCAAAGAGCAAATGGGAAGAATGAATGTCTCAACAGGTACACACTAAGCAGAAATGTGAGAACAGTCTTTACAAGATCCATTAAGAAAGTGACCAAGACTGAGCTGAAACAGTCCAAAACCATGGGTTATGGGTAAATGCTTACAAGAGAAAAAGCAGAACTGTAGAAAGTCACAACTACAAGTAATTCTTATGAGATTTTCTCCACTTCATTAAATTTTGAGTTCAAAGCAACAATACACCTCTACTCAAGTTTTTGAGACTGTGCTACCTATCTAAATGAATGGTTAATACAATTCTTGACAATAATTCTACTGTTTAGACTGCTGCTCTGAATAATTCTAGCAGACTGCCTGAGTGACACCACTGTCTCACTACACACTATTATTTTTGGATACGTTATTTAATGGGTAAAGGTTGGACCAGATGATCTTGCAAGGTCCCTTCCAAACTGGCCTGTTCTGCCATTCTATGATTAGCGTAACGTAACTAAAATATGACTAAACAAAAAGACATTTTTGTCATATTTAAAAACAATTAGAGCCTTTAATGAAATCTATGTTATTTCTCATCACCTGGATCACAAAAACCCCACTACCACTGGAAGTTAATGATAAAGTGCTCTAGTCCTCACAGTACCTCAGTATGGATTGAAAGATCCATCTTGCAAAATGGCAACATCATGCTCCAACACATCAGAGTCAAGAGAAGTCTGTAGTTCTATCAGCTTGTGTATTTGCACACACTGATTCTTCCCATTCTGCTCTTCCCCTCCTGACCCTTCCCGCTGGCCAAGAAAAAAAAAAGCTATTTGACATAAGCGCAAAAATGTTTCATTAGGCTACTTCAGTTTCTAGCTAGAAAACAAACCTCACCTTTGGTTAAAACTGATACATATTGCTTTATACAACCTGCTACTAACACAGATCAGTACTTCAACAAGTTGACACGTTCAAAGGCAGGCTTGCTTAATTTGGTTTGGGTTTTTTTTGGGGGGGGGACACACACGACGGGACACAACAGGAAAACTGTTTTTAAAATTTAAATTAAAAAAAAAAGAATTTACTTGGGAGTCCAACTGAATAAAACATGAATACTTCATGGCTTTATCAGTCAACACACAGAGTGGTCTAGAATCTTTCAAATGTCATGGTACAAACCATTCCTTTTTCCAATTCCTGACAAATTTCAAAGCATCTCTCCAAGTCTTTTCCAACTTTATATTCTCCATAGTTAAGGATGATTTTTGTTCTTTTACTTCCCAACTACCTTCTGTTACAGAATGAAAAGTGGGTAAGCAACCAGCATTCCCTCAGATGGTACAGCTGAAGGATGGTTTGTGTGTATTTGTACGCTAAATTTATGTGGGCTAAATTAAGAAAGCTATTCTTAAAAGAAACCGTGGTATCTGAATACAAAAATAAAACAGAACACAATTATTCCAGAACTTTAAAAAAAAAAATTCTCAACCTGGCTCTTGTCGTTTTCTTTTTAAATAAATTTAACAAGTTTCAGCTGCCAAAAATCTTATCAGACAGTATTTTGGACAACTTTAGACATTCCCAGACACTTGAACAGTCAAGATTTTAGGAATCTGTCATTAATGCAGGTGAACAATGACTGGAGGTTGAAAGCTTTTGTTTATTTAAGCTTTCAATTTTCACCTCACTCAGGAAAAGCATGCTTTGTGTAAATGCTTTAAATGCTTTGTGTAAATGCTTTAAATGCTTTGTGTAAATGCTTTAAATGCTAGAAGTAAAAGAATATTCTTTTAACAGTTCTGTTCTCTTCCACGCCATTGATCCAGTCACAGAAAACTGTTCTTGTCCTTACTACTGTGTTCCACAAAGAGGGACAAGAGGCAGAGATTTAAGAAAACTAACACAGCAGGGGCTGATATCATATTATTCATGAAAAGCATTTACTAGTTATTTCATCCAGCAAGAAGTTTATGTTGCAGCTTCCCTTCCAGCTGGGCTTGTCCAGTGAAGACATGTCTGAGGAGACAATACGGAAGGACAATTAGGTGCTTAAAGCAATTTTCCAATAGCCATCTAGATTTAGGGGATAAAATTGCCTAAGAAACTTCACTGCCTGATGCATATGTTCCACAATATTATAAAGCTATCTCAGACCCACCAACTAAAGATTCCACCTAAATGAAGTCTTCTTCAAAATACTGTTAGAGAATTTGAGCTGCAGTATGGTTTTAAGTCCATCACTCCCTGAGGCTACCAAAAGTTATTGTGTGCTGCTGAGCTCTAATGAACACAGCAAAAGAGCAGCTGGCAGGGTGTGCCAGACTTTCTCTATGAACTTGTTCCAGACAAGTTACTAGAGATTGTTTTAACTTGGACAAATGGGTAGGCTCCTCCCTGATACAAGGCCAACAAAACTTTGCATAGTTTATATTCTCTCAGCCTCCCCACCCTTCATATGTTGTTTTTTCCTTCTTGTTAGGATATGCATAATCAGACTACAAAAACTAAGTTACGTAAAAATCTCAATGTAAGTAGGCTGGAGGAAAAACACTGCCTGCTGTAAATACAGAACAATTGTTTGCGGTAACATATATACATGCATACACAAAACCATGAGCTTGTTTTTATTGCTACAGTCTGAAATGTTCGGATATTACACCAGTGAGGGAGAATTGGACAGAATTAGTTCAAAATTCCCTCCCTACTGTATTTTATAGGTGGCACGCTACTTGATTGGTATCTGAGCTCCTGTGGCAGCAGTTTGGATAAGCTGGGAGATACAGGCAAATCATAGCAGAAGATCAGGCATCAGTTCTGATCTGTTCTTTTTTTATTTAACTTGCTTTAAAAAGATTATTTGTAGATTAAAGTCACAAACAGAAAATATTTAGAGATCAGGACTGCATTATTCATCTTCCTCTTTGTCAAGGCAACAGTAAAACCTACCTAATGATATAGAAGCTTGATGTAATATTCTAATCTCCTTAGCAATTCCTTTGTTAAGTACTTCTTATGTGCTGCTCTGCACTGAAAATTATTTGATAGTACAGTCTTTAAAGGTCAGAAGTATGATGAAAACTTTCAGGATTTGACTCCTACAGCTTGGAGTACTATAAAAGGCTAAGAATTTAATCTGATGTTTATCTACTAAAAAGAGCCTGTAATACACCAACCACTAGTCAGGCAGAAATAGAACTTCTGGTTTTCTTCACAAGCTGATACAACTACTAAGAGGAGAGTTACACAGCAATTGACAGAAATGCTTTCTGAAGTGCAACAGCAAGGGAACAATCCAGATGTTTTCTGCCCAGTATGATTCAAGTTCAACGATCCATAACGCAGTGAGTCAGGGTATTATAAATACCACTCTCCAGCACAATGAAAACTATGAAAACTGTTCAAAATGAATCCTACCTCAGAGCAAAACACACCAGGTTTAACTGTTATGGTATAACGAGAATGGTTTGTACCAAAGCTAGCAATCAGGGGACACTCATGCAGGTCTTGCATGTATGGTTGCTGTACTTCAACTTGAAAACATAGTTACCATGCAATATTGTTTAGCATATCCTTACTTCTAAGTTCTGCATTTTTATCACATATGAGATAGCACCAAGCCCTGCCAAAAGCCTCACTTGGACAAAGAACGAACAAAATGCTTCCAAAGACAGGACGACATTCAAACATTTTAACCTGGCATTAAACTTGATGCAAGCATCTGCCATGTTCTGGGCAAATCACTGCAGTGAAATACGCTATACTCACTGAAGGAAGCTACTGCCAGCTCTTGAGAAATACAAACCTACCCAGCACAAGTAATTCCAACGAATGGATAAAACACTGCAGAGCCACCATCCTCTTCTGAACATGGAGGTGGGAAAGGGAGTCTGCAACCTAACTACTTGGTGTAAGCCTTCAGAGTAATTTTTGGATGCCTCCATGGAAAAGGCTACAAATTCCAACTAAGTACAACCTCATCAAGCTTATTTATGATGAATGGGGCAACATACAGCTTCCTGTGTACAGCTTTCAAGGTAAAGCTTTGCAACCAACTTGTTTTATGCATAAAAACTTACTGTATCAATACAAGTTTTGTATTTGTGAATATTAAACCTATCCCTTTTAATTACTGCAAAATTACATCTGACTAAATAAACAGATCTGATACTTCACTTTTCCCATCAAGTTTTCTATGGTTTTGTTTTGCTCATGTTTTTCCCTTCCGTATTTTTCCAAGATAATCTCATTTGGGATTTTGACAATCTCTCCAAGGAGTCCATGTGTGCTTGAGGTGGAGTGAAAACCAATGCCAAAAGCTCACTTCTGAAAAAAACTGAAGGCAACATCAGTAATACAAGTTCCCTGGATTGACACATCATTTTATAAAACTGAAAGTGATGCACAATAGTAAATTGTTAAGCTTTATCAATCTGCTACAATCCTATTCTAAAAAAAAAAAAAAAAAAAAAAAGAGCTGAACAGCAGACATATAGCTACACACCTTCAGCTTGCAATTTAGAAAATACTTCCTGCATGCAAATTAGATCAAGTAATGTGTTGGGAGGATGCACGGGCGCACACATACCTTCTTTCTCCACTTCAAGAAAAGAAAAAAAAATAAACCCAAACCCCCACTAATCTTAGTCTAGATGCTTTCAGATATGCAATTCTGTAGCTTTGCTATAGCTAGATTCCCTCCTACACAAAATTCTTGTGAAAAAGGACTGGTTACATTGAATTGAACAACTCAACAGTCAGGAGGGATCAGAGCATCAACATATATTAAGGGTATCATTATGAATACGATCAATAATTGTAGCCTACCCAAAGTAGTTCATAATTTCCTCTCTTCTATTTCAATAAATACAAAAAGTTCCATAACGAAGAACAGAAGGTTAAACTGTCTACCACCCAAAAGCCACCAGTTTTTCACTTCTGTGATTTGATCACTGCTAAAGTTTTTCAAAGACCCTTAACACAACTTCAGATTTTTAAATTCCTTTTATGAAATTGAATTTGGCATTTATTATCACTAAGAACAAGTGATATTTGGACTTCTAAAACTCCCTTTGGGAACCATAGAATTAAAATATCATAAATACCTAACAAAGACAAAAACATTCTGATCAAGAAGGGAAGAGAGGCTTTGTTAAGAACTGTATTCAGTATCACAATCACTTATTGTAAGTAGATGAAGGCAATTATATTTTGACAGTTTAATATGAGCACTGCACTCAAAACATCAACATTGTGACAAATTCACTGAGCTGTGATGCAACAGGGAAGCTGGTTTTGAGACAAGCATTACCCTTGTCTGTGTTGCCAGTCTCCCAAGCCACAACACGAGCTAAGTCTGAGCACAGCCAGTTATAATCAACCAGCATGACTGGAGACAACTGCTTCCATAGTTTCTACAAGCCCTGAGGCTAGCAGCTAAGAGTAGATGGAAACTTCATCCATATGTATACATTTAATATATGTTTATTTAGACACACACAGTACACTACATGAATGTAACTATGTTAAGCAACAATTCAAAAAGTATCAGTGCTTTCCTTTACCCAGCTTAATGATCATTTCAGAGCAGTGAATATAGGTCATAAAGCACACGGCAAGAGGAGTTAGGCATTCATTTGCCCTACAGGTACCTGAGTAATTAAACCTTCACCTTAAAGAAGCCATTACCAGCATGCGACAGTAATGGTTACAAACTTTACCCTTGGAAGAAGTGGAAGGAAGAGAAGCTTGTTTGGTTTTTTTCCTGTTCGGGCTTATGAAAAAAAGGTTTTGCATTTTCACCATGAAACACAGTACAAAACTTACGTTGTTTCTGTTGTTAAAAACAAAACACAAAAACCCCAGCTAACACCTGGACCCAAAGCAATACACATGCATGGTTAGAGGCTCACGGTAGGGAAGACAAGGTCTGAAACATCTCTTGGACTTTGTTTATTTTTTATTTATCTTTGAATAGAAAACATCAAGGTTGTAATAAGCCTTAGTTCACTCCACAGAAAGGCTAATGATAACATTATGCCTCTACATACACAAACTTCTATTTCCTTATTTTTACAATAATTTAATAAAATTTAAATAACTTCAAAAGTTTTAACCAAAAAGCTTTTGATGTTTTTTTCGGTAGCTATTTCAGAAGGAGAAGTAAAGGCAGAGTAAATGTCAGAGAATTCCTCTAAACTCTTTTTAACTTGATGGGTAATCAAGGTTAAAAGAAACCCTAGTAAAGACAAGGTAGGTGCTGAAGAGACCTACTGGCTTCAAACCTATTGCTTTTAGAAAGGATTTCAACTCCACTAAGACTGACTTCTGAAGCAATGTTAATAAGGGGAAAAATGTATCCATCCATGAAAGGCCATAATCATTCTTGTGTATTTGATGATGTCAACATGTTTTCCAGTTGAGAATTTACATTATGCAGAAACTGCCTTTATAGTAATCCTTACAGTCAGTAAGCATGGAGGGTTTTTTGCATAGCATTTATTGATATCATAACTGGAAATAACTTTGCTAAGCAACAAATATAAGCACCAGCCTAAAACACACTCAGTGGTAAAGAAAATAGAATGATCTGCCATGTACACAATCCCAAGGCGGCATTATCTCATTCAGAAGTAGAACAGATAAGCATTGGAATGATCAAATAATTTTTTTCTAAATTAATGGAGCAAAGCAAAGAAGAAAGTGGAATGAGCCTATTCCACCCTCCAAACATCAAAAGTTTCAAGGTAAAAACATAGGTATTGAAAAGGACACAGTTCTTGACCCCTTTTAATGTTTGCCACAGCCTCCTGACTCACTTTAAGGAATCCTCACACACACCCTTAAACTCCACTGAAGAGCTTATGTGTTTCAGCAGGTTTCCTGCAAAGCTTCTTCAAGGAATTAAGTATTTCCCCAGATGAGGAAAGCTGATTTTTCAAGACTGAACCATGGCTAGAAGGACTAAAACTGAGTATACAAATGTCTTCTACAAGCTCCAATTATCAACTAAGTATTATACAGATGGTGCGCTGCACACACCCAGAAAATTGTTTCCCAGATTTTCTAACCTGAAAATACAAACAAAAAAACGGAAATGCAGAAACAAGATATGGCATATATGAAATAGCATATAAAGGCTGACAACGCTTGTGTATATTTACTTACTTTCTGGTGGTAAAACATCTACTGTATAAAGACTGAATAAAAATAAAAGGATTTAGTATGATTATATTTTACACAGGTATATGCCAACACACTTACATCTAAGCACATCAAAAGGTAACCAGCAGTAGAACGGGGGTGGGGGGGTGGAAATCAGTAGCTTATTCATTCAGAAAATAGCAATATCACTGATTTTTTTTTTCCTCTGTGCTGAAGTTACTCTGAAAAAATTAATCTATGTAATAATGTATTAAAAAAAAAAATCTATCTAGAATTAAACCCAAGTGATCTCTCAAAGCATCTTATCCTAAAGGCAAACCCAGTCACCTTTAATGTCATTCCTGACACACTTCCACAGCTTCTTCCCAAAGGTCTTCAATGACATATTTTGTAACATTTCATAGCTAGCTATACCCATGACTTGCTATTCTTAGTGTTAAAAAAAAAAAAAAAAAGGTCAACTTCAGTTTCTGTTGTTCATGTTTCTTATGGCCAGAGATTCTTGCTCACACATTTGCACCAGCTCAGCTGCATAAGCAATGGTAAAAAGCTTCAGTGAGCTGCTATGGTCAGCTCACTATATAGAGACATGAACTTCAGTGTAGGCACTAGAAAGGCAGAGGTATCAGTTCATGGAAGTCCAGGAATCAACATGAAGAAGTTGCCATTAAACTGGAAACTAACTACATGTGTGTGGAAACCACATAATGTTACATGAATTTAACTCCACCCACACTAGCAAACTGTATGACTTTGCCTTAGTCAACATGAATGCAAAATTTGCACAAAACCTGTGTAGGTTAGATCTCTGAGTAACTGGAAGCAAAAGCAGCCACTGACTCTGCACAATGAGAAGGTTTTAGAGGAATCAGTAGCCAAAGAAAGCCTCCAATGTGTCCGTACTTTGACATTAAAAAGGCCAATAAAGAAGAAATAGTATATTTATTTTCTACATTTTCTGCATTGCAGAGTCCTGTCCATTGAATCTGGAATAATTTCTCCATTGGCCATCAGAAAGTTACCAGATATTTTCAGATAAAATCCAAAAGTGTTAAGCAGCCAACTGGTGGCTGGTGACAGCAGCCACACTCTTTATACTGATGGTTAGTATTCAAGGAACTCATCTGAGACATAGGAATACTTAACACCTGTCTTCTCTGAGGGACAGAATATGAGTCTTCACATTAAAGCCACTGTCTGCAACAGGCAGTCCTTGCATTAAGTACAGGTTCCAGAAATGTTTCCCCTGATCGCTGACTGAACATGCCAATCTACGCCCAGATGTTCAGCCTGCTGTGCCAATCTAGGTCCATGGGGCTAGGGAAAGCACCACAACTGTCTTCAAACAAGCTGTCCAGGTCGGAGCTGGCAGAAGACTGGACCACCATTTGGTATGCATGTTCTTCTGGGCTGACTGAATCTCTCATGTAAATCATATTCTATTTTGCATAAATAATTAAACATTCAATGGAGAGTGTGACATCTAAGTGGGTCAGGCTCTAAGTGAATGCCCTGTGTCTGACCATGAACACTGAAGTATCATTCTCACTCCTTAATACCACATTTAAACAGAGAGGAAATCCACCCCTGCCACCCCCTTCCCCGCCACATACGCGGTAATACCTCAGTAATACCTATGGGGGAGGCGATTACAGCATTCTCCTGGAATATCAGTGAGAAAATGAAGTTTACTTTGGTTTCTCATGTCCCGAGAAGGAACCATGGGAATCCTCTGCACTATAAGCTCCTAAAAATGGGATATTTTCTTCAACAAGAAAATATAGAAAATAAATTGGGAGATTGTCACTTCAGTACAGTAGCAAAACTCAAACGGAAAATGAGAACACATTAGGAGAAAACTGAATTCTCTTGATATGAAGTTCCTTCTCACTACTTTCCAATTTTCAGTTCAGCTACCATGCTGAAAACTCAATTGTACTTAACCTGCCCTTGAACTCCCCATGAAACTATGGCCAATTTCTGGCAGCCATGTGAAGTAACCTGAAAAGGAGCAAGAGATATAGGTCATTCCCGAGTAATATTCTATTCCATGAGCAGCCAGTATGGGAGGAACAACAAATTCATATTTTGAAAAACAACTTTATAGCACCATTGGCTCTACAGGCAAAAAAGAGAATACAAAAGCTTATGTTGGAAGTGTAACCGAGTGCTGTGGCTAGGTATCCGCTGAAGTAAGTGTGCTGTAAGAGCACAGATGAGGATATTCACAGGATTATTTAAGCTAATAAGTGGAGCCTCTGACTCTCTGTATACTTCGAAACAGAAGTAAAACAACCTCCAAAAACCTACTGCGGTAACTGCAAATAGCTTTCTAAGCTATTTACTGCCTGTCTTTTGAAAAAGTCCATGGCATGGTCAATAAGGTTAAATTTTAAAGAAGGAAGAAAAACCTAACACACTCTCCCCCTGCATGTACATCTTATTTTTGTATATTATTTCTTATGATTTCTTTGCATTTCCTTTTGGCTCTTCTAGCACCATTCTTGATAGATTGTACTTTTGCATAAAAGCCATCCAAAAAAACCTCTGAACTGGCAATATGTTAGTTTAATTTGGAGATGGCAAAGAAAGAACACTATTAAAGTCATAACCACGGTGGGAAAAAGTTCCACTCCAAGTTTAAATAACTTCAGCTTTACAGTCAAATCCCAAGCTTTTCAGCAGAAGGACTAGAAAGAGTGGTGCAGCTAAGCTGAGAATGTTATGACACACAGGAATTCAGGTTCAAAAGGAACCATCTGGTTCATTCAGTTCACTGCAACTGCGATAGATTTTTAGCCCTGAAAGGTCAACGCCACATCCATATGTGGAAACTGGAACACTTCCAATGCACTACATTAAAAACCTTTTTAAATATTAGAAGTTACTTAAAAAACATAATGATAGGGTGTCAAGGGAAATAACACACACAGAACTGTGCACAAGCAAGTAGGAGAGACTGCCAATGTCCTGCATTTCTGAAGTGACCTTTTAAGTATTTTATACTTAATTCAGAATTCTAAATAAGGCTAAGAACTATTTTAAACAATCATGTTTCAATTATATAAGACAATGGTGACAAAATTAAAACTTAGATCTGATCCAATAACTGTCACTAGGTCTGCTAGTGTGGAGGAGGTGACAAATATCCACTTTCAGCTCTGAATTTCTTGTCTTTCCTCTGTGTTAAATCCTCTTCTACATTTAAAAAAAAAAAAAAAAATCCCAGTTTTCATCTTCTCTGTTCTGCCTACAGCCACCCCACCTCTGGGTTTCCCATCTGTCTACTCCCTTCTTTCTGTTCTTCAGCTAAATAACTCTCAAAAGATCTCTCTTGGCTCTGCTTGCCAGTCTAACTTGGCCAGTCCCACCACTAGCGCAGGCTAGAAGGTTGCAGGTAACCCAGCTGCTTGGTTTCCAGCAGTCTGGGAAGCAGTCTTGCTTCGGATTTCTTACCTTAACCTGTCTCCAGTTTCAGATGACAGACTTTAGGTACACCCTTTTGGAGCATTAACGAGTATTACCTTCTAACCAATTCAGTATTTAGTATTGTCAGATAAAAAAAAATCCAGTACATTCTTCAAATACAAATTTTAAGGAAGAATCTCTCTTACTCTCCCATCTTGCTCTCTTCAATGTTCGACTCTTTTAATGCTTCACTATCCCATTACTTTGAGGCCTAAGGGCATTGCATTCTCCCTGCTCAGCATCTCTATCCATGCTTACAAAAATAAAGATAGAAAACAATTATAATATAATGTATTTTCAATTCAACACAGAAAGGAAAACATTTAACTCTGATTACAACAATTCGTACAATTTGTCAGTTACAAACTGAGCAGTAAACAAAAGCAGCTATCACAATGGCTGTTTCATTTTCTGTACCATATCTTGAATGAAACTACAACTAAGCAGCATATTTTATATTCCTAAATATTTATAAGTCCCTAAGCAAGTCAGTTACTATGTGTATTTTTTCAACTGACAGTTGAAATTCAGTTCTAAACAGTAAATGATCAAATTCTTTTAGCAAAGGCCAAACTGAGTTAGTCCAAGGAAACTAAGAACACGTATTCCAGTCACTACGTTTACCTAATACATCGCAAAACTGGGAAAAACAGGATAAGAGTCAAAGGCTGATAAAGGTGTTTCCGAGATAGATGTTGCACATTCAGCATTAAAGCGTGGGTCACTTGAAGTGGAAACTAAAATCCAGAGCTAGCCACCATTGTGCCTCATTCATTGCATCACAGAAAAATGGAACATCACTTTGTATATTCTGTTATCCCAAGATATAGTTCATCTTGGACCATTTCGGGACAAAGCTAAACTGCCATCCCCACATTAACTTACACTTACTAAAGGAAAACTTTTTCTTAATTTGTAACACACCTTGTTGCTGTAGGTAAAACCATTATTGCTTCACAGCCATCAGGATTAGCAATAACCATAGTTTATCATTGTCACGTTTCCTTTAACGACAGTGGTAGAAACAGTTGTTCCCTACCCCTTAGTTTTCTGCCATTGATTATTCCTGACTAAGTAACTAATTGCACTTGACTCTATTGAATTGCATCATCTTTCTGATCAGACTGTTTGGAACTCTAATATCGCCCTTAAACACAAACACAGCCAGGCAGTCCTCTCCCTAGTCACTTCATTGTCTACTGAAATTACCAATCATACTGTACCTTCCATAATATAAACTATAAATGTATATAAAACAACTGGTCTCAGACCCATGCAAAACTCCATTAATAGTGAGCCACCCACGAGGGCTCTCCCAATGCAATTATGCAGCTTTTCGGTGCCCACCATACAATAATTTTATTTGGATCCTGAATACTTCGCCTTGTCAGTGAGAAGCTCTGCTGAAGTCAGGACATCTGCTCTTTATTCCTTACTCATAATATGTTATTCTGTTACAGAAAGACATTAGATGTGTCCAAGGTCATTCAATCTCTTAAAATCCGTGTTAGCTGCTACACATCAACACGGGGGTGGGGGAGCTGGAAGAGGACTAGGTTCCCCAGAATAGCAATTAAAAAAAAAATAAATAAAAATCCACCTACTGAATAGACTTAGCCTACAGAAAATTGTAAGCACAGATCACACCTCTAATCTTTCCTCATGAACATGGGTATCAAACACCCGGGTATTCCAAAACGGACTGCACAGCCCTAGAACAGGATTGTTCTTTAAAGTAAGAGAGTTAGAAAAGAAATTGGACTAACAGTTGAAAAATTTTGACTGCCAAAGGAAGAAGAGTTGACCTTTGCTTCAAAAAGTTAGTGATTTGAACATTTTTTTAAGAGATGGGAGACCTAGATTCAGTTTCCTCTGCAACCTGAGAGGACTGAAACCTGCAATCCGTACATGCAAAAAGAGTATCCCAACCACAAGTCTAGGGAAAAGCCTAGGTAAATCAATTTTTAAACCCTTCCTTGAAGCTTTGTATATGGGGAGAATGACAAGCAGAACATTGCTAGAAATGAGAAGTCTTCTGTTTTATCTCGCTGTCCTCAGTACGTGTATGCATATACTCTGCACCTTCGATTTTAACGTAAGCATTTGTACATATGCATACATATAAGACTTCATCCAATAGCATTCAATAAATATACATTTTGTGTGCAGGTGTGTAATGTCTTATACCAGTAGTAGAGTCACAGGGTTTTACTTCCTATATATTGAAAGTGTTGACATAGTTTTCAATGGGAAAAAAAAAAAAAGGGTCCATGAAACACTATCTTCCATTCAGTCCAAATATAATTGCAGTCTTCTGAGATTCACAGACCATTTCTTCCTCTGACCACTAGTTGTACTTCCAGTAAGATGCATATGCTCAAAGGGAGCAACTGATATGCCTAAAAACCTAAGTGACTAAATTACCCTAGAATACCAAAGATATTCACACACACTCAGTTGGCAGGCATAGAAGCAACAAAGGATTTCTGCCTTTCTAGAGAGCTACCTGAAGGATGGGCTGCAAACCTAAAACTGCACTGAATGTCTACCTCCAGGCAACTGAATTCCACTCTAAGTCTGAAAACAGGTATAAACCACAGGCAAATCAAGATCACAAACTGCCTTCCAACTGCCTTGAGACGTAACCTTAAATTAAAGTAAATTTCACTACAATAACAGAAAGTATTCAAAGCATAAAAAAGCCAGCCAAAAAACCTACAATACCATAGTTAACCACAAGTACCCAATCAATGGGTTTCATTTATACACTTAAAAACATTAATTGGACCTTTAATTTTATTAGAACGGGTAAAAAAATAAAGCCAACTATTGTACACCTAGTACCTACCCTGTTCCTGAAATCCAGACTCTCACGAGTGTTGGTTTAACCTTGGAGAAACTCAAATTAATTTCATCTGAACACATTAGCAACACATAGATAATTTCTCCCTGTTCCCCATGACCTCTCACAAAATGTGTCTTTATACATCCTTTTCTCCTTCAATCCAAGTATTTCCATCTTCATCCTTTTTAAAAGTCAGGTGATTGACACATAGCACCACTGTTCCATTCAATGAACTGAAAATATTCTGGCTGAAAGTTGCCTAAGTTCCCAACGAGCTGGTAACATATACAGGCAAATATGAAAAGAGGCGGCAAACATATTTGCTTCAAACAAAAAATTTCAGGGCATTAAAATGAAATACAATGTTAAGTTCATCCCTCCAAGAAAAATCTTAACCTCAATAAGCAAAGACTGTTATCAAATATTCTATTTCTTCATACTCTGCAGCTATGCTGTGAGCAAACACCTAATTTTTTTAAAACAATGAAACCACCTGTTCCATTTATTATATGGTATAAATATTAATAGCCTTAAGCATGTGGTTTCTTAGATTAAAGATACAAGCGCCATAATTCTCTAGTTACATTACTAATATTCGACTCACCCAGCTCCTTATGGGTATGGATAACAGCTAATCAGTTAATCAAAGACAAAACTAAACAGGTAACTGGATGTCAAAAATCAATCTTACCTGACAGGCAGATGTATGTTAAATATTCACCCTGACCCCCAGTAGCTAGGAAAGGAATCTTTTTTTTTGTTCTTCTTTTCACTTGGACAGCTCCCAGCATCCTTTCATCATGTGGGGCAAAAATTTCTTTGCTGATTGCAGATTTTGCATTCATTGTAGATCACAGATATAGCAGACTGCTGCTCTCTAAAAAATAAAGTCATAAATGAAAAAAAAATTAGAAACCCCTAAGTTATATGAAAGTCCAGTTAACTTACATTGGCATTACCAGCTCTGACCTTCAAATAAAGGTTTTAGTGATATAAAGAATTTGGAAGATAATTTCACGCACTTAGAGGCAGAATTTTCAAAGTCTCTAAGAGTCTTCACAGAAGTTGTTTTCCACGCTTCTTCAATTCTCTTAAACTAGCTCAACTTATTTTGGGCAGAAGCTGTCCACACTAGCACTTCAGGACGATGCAAAATCTTCTCAGATAGACACCTTGTAACTTCATGCTGCATAAAAGCTTCATTAATTCCCTCTCTGGTAACTGGAGGGAAACTCATCTGTCCCACTGTTGTGGTTTAACCCCAGCCAGCAACTAAGCACCATGCAGCCGCTCACTCATTTCCCCCCCACCCAGTGGGATGGGGGACAGAATCGGGGAAAAAAAGTAAGACTCATGGGTTCAGATAAGAACAGTTTAACAGAACAGAAAGGAAGAAACTAACAATGATAATAACAACAATAATAAAATGACAATAATAAAAGAGTTGGAATATACAAAACAAGTGACACACAATGCAATTGGCCACAGCCAACCGATGCCCAGTTAGTTCCTGAGCAGCCATCCCCCAAGGCCAACTCCCCCAGTTTATATACTGGGCATGATGTCCCATGGTATGGAATACCCCTTTGGCCAGTTGGGGTCAGCTGCCCTGGCTGTGTCCTCTCCCAACTTCTTGTGCCCCTCCAGCCTTCTTGCTGGCTGGGCACGAGAAGCTGAAAAATCCTTGACTTTAGACTAAACACTACTTAACAACAACTGAAAACATCAGTGTTATGAACATTCTTCTCACACTGAACCCAAAACATAGCACTCTACCAGCTACTAGAAAGAAAATTAACTCCATCCCAGCTGAAACCAAGACATCCACATAGAGCGGGAAAGCATTGCAAGGGCACAGGGAAGGAACACTGTGGTTGTGCTGGCAGACAACAAGTTGTGTTCACAGAAAATACAGAAAGCTTCAGACTCGGTAAGACTGCTCCTTCAGGAGCACCGCTCTTGGTGACAGTACTTGATTAAGCAGCTCCTGCACCTTTTGCAGCTTTAGCACCTCATCCCCTCAGTTCCTCTGTAATTACCAACTGGGCAATTGCACAGGAAACAGTGTCAGAGAAACCATTGGGGTTAATGCAGGCAAAACCACACCTCTTTTCTGCTAAATAATTTTGACTCAGGTCAGTTCCTCAATGCATGTGTCCTGGTTTCAGCTGGGATAGAGTTAACTGTCTTCCTAGTAGCTGGTACAGTGCTATGTTTTGAGTTCAGTATGTGAAGAATGTTGATAACACTGATGTTTTCAGTTGTTGCTCAGTAGTGTTTAGACTATAGTCAAGGATTTTTCAGCTTCTCACGCCCAGCCAGGGCACCTGACCCAAACTGGCCAACGGTGTATTCCATACCATGGGACATCCCATCTAGTTTAGGAACTGGGAAGGGGGGAGCAGGGATTTCGCCGCTCGGGGACTGGCTGGGTGTTGGTCGGCGGGTGGTGAGCAATTGCCCTGCACATCATTTGTACATTTCAATCCTTTTATTACTACTGCTGTCATTTTATTAGCGTTATCATTATCAGTTTCTTCTTTTCTGTTCTATTAAACCGTTCTTATCTCAACCCAGGAATTTTACTTCTTCCTGATTTTCTCCCCCATCCCTCTGGGTGGGGGGGGAGTGAGTGAGCGGCTGCGTGGTGCTTAGTTGCTGGCTGGGGTTAAACCACGACAGCATGTCATAAGAAAACAGCACAGTCAACTTAGGAGAGACATTTGGAGAGAAAAAAAGAAATTGTAGAGAACAGGGAGGGAGATGGAGGGAAGCTGCTTATTCAGGCGTGTCCTGCAAAAGAAAGGTCCGTCTGGCCACAGCTTACAGAGGAACCTAACTGAAGGAGGGACAACTCAGTTACAGAGGGGACATTAACAGGCTCTTTATGCAGACACCACCACAATTATAACTCCAATTAGTTCTGCACTGAAATCTGTACATAGGTCCCACTGATACAGACTGCTGAATGACCCTTTTCATTGTTCAGATACAATGATGCTCCAATAGACATAGATTAAATTCCACATCTCTGTATTATTAAGACTTTCAAGCCCACAGATCTTTTTTGAACTCCTAGCTTTCTTTGTATAAGATCATCTTCAGGTCTCAGCTACTGAAGCCAGAAATTCTGTCTGTGGGATCACTTGATATCTGCCACAATTTAACTATTAGAAAACATAGATAAATTCCAGTCAAATTGACTTATGAAGCCAAAAGAGTCATGGATCCATTATTTAGTGTGCGTACTATCAGCAAAGGAATTGTCTTAACACTTGCAGTTTCAACATTTCGTTGGCACTTATTTATGATATTTCCTTATCTTGGAGAGAGACAGAGAGAGAGGAGAGGGAAAAGGGCAGGAAAACGGCAAAAAATAAAGAGCTGCATACACGGAGGCATGAGCAAGCACAACTTAGGCCAAATCAAATTCACCACCTACCTATTTTGAAATAAAAATAGAATCCTCTACCAAAATAATCTTTAACAGTATACTTCAGTTAACCAATAAAGAGGTATGCAAGAGTTTTAGCATTAAGACATTTTACACGCACCTTTCCAAAAATCAATTGCATTTAAAAAAAGGGCCCCATCAAAAGAAAAATCCAGTCCAATTTCAAAGGAGGAAAGAACCCACAGCTCCTGAAAAGATATGATTATGTAACTCCTAAACTCCTACCATGTAAGATACCTATCCTTTAACAACAAATATATCAAGACGAAAACAGAATCAAAAGAATAAATTTACCTGCTAGTTACTTAGAAAAGGTTGTTTTCACATTCATTATACCACAATTTTCTCCTCTTCTATGTTATGAAAATATCTGCAGCATATCTTATACCAGCATGTAAGCTGTTGGCACATTATAACTAGTTTTTGGGTTGTTTTTTTGTTTGGTTTGTTTTTTTCTTTTTTTTTTTTTAATTATAATTCAAGGCCATCGTCAATGACTATGGGTTTAATCACACAGATGTCCTTCTAACTGAGATAGAGACTGATAATCTTTGCAAAAACAACTTCAGACTCAGACCTTTGCATGCTTAAAGAATTTTCAATAAATAGCTTATTGGGAAAACACACACAAATGCTGTCATGTAAAAATATACTCAAGTTACATCCAACTGAAAAAGTGTTCTCCAGCTTGCAATGATCTGATGCTGTTAATTCTGCAACTGAGTCATTGAATAGATGTTCTCAGATGTTTTCTTGAGGTTCACACATGGCAAAATAAAGTGTGATTTCTAAGATATACTCAGTGATGTAAAAGCTTCCTGGATTAAGAGAGGATGTAAGTTTTCCTTACCTACAGTTGATTGTAGCAGAAAATGTTACTGGTTTATAGCTTCAAAACTTTCATATAGTACTTCAAGATTTACTTTAAGGATATTACAAGCAATAGGTCTCACTGTATATAGTTGCATTTGATAAGACTGCTGAACAAGAGGGCAAGCCAAACAAGAGATGCTATCCAAATCCTGTTTCATAGATTTCCCAAATCATTTTGCTTCATATGTGCGCTGCCACTTACAGCACAAAACTAGAATGACTGCCACATATGCAATAACCCAAAATTAATGCAAAACCTAGGAGATGCAATTAACATACCTCTCGATGTATATACACATCTCTATCTCTTAATGCAAGTGCTTTTATGCACAATCAACATACAAATCTAACTTTATTTAAAGTCCAGCTCAAAACAGTATCCCAAGACGTATTAAATCTCCCATTTCAGTAGAGACACAGAAGACATGACATAGAACAATCAAATATTGCAGTTTATTGCTGCATGCTGTTATTTGCTTTATGATTAAGCTGGTTTTATATTCATCCAGCAGAAGCTGTAGACAGATGCAGTAGATACCAAATGTTGTAACTGGAACCTCCAACTAAAGCATGTGCTCGCTGCCTAGGAAGCTGTGATCCTTCTATTCCCAATACTTGGGTTTACAACAGCCTCAAATGCCAGAATTAAGCAATTAATCTAATGCAGTATACTTGACATGCCTGCTGAATCTAATGTGGAAACTGACACTAGCATGAACCACAAAAGCCTACTTATTTAAAAAAGAAAACAACTAACTGTGCCTGTGTGCAAACAGGCTTTTGAGATTGAGCTGTCAGTATAGTTTGAAGTTGTTTTTCATAGGTCAAAAAAATCACCAGCTGGATTTAAATGAGCAACCTTCTCCATATTTACTGGTGGATCTATGCAAAAGACCTGTGCTCCAGTAAAACATTCCAGTGTTCCTCTTTTTCAAAAGCAGACATAATGTAATCTTTTTGTTAGTTTTACTAAAAAAAAATAAAATTGAAGACTTGCTCAAGGAACATGAATAAGTCCATTTTCCCATTCTCCAACAAAAACACCTCATAAAAAAACACCAAAAAAAAGATGCTGGCTGTACATGCACAACTTCATTTAGTACATGCAGATTTCTTCACACAGTCATGTTTGTTCTTGGCACACGTTCCCAGATGAATTCAAACCATTAGCAGTTTCCATTCATGGCCCATGTGGACTCACACGCTGGAATACAAACAGTTTTCCCCATGCTCGAATACAAAATGCCTTAAAGAAGAAACTTTTATTGGAGGAACTCTGAGCACTCCGAGACAGTGCATTACTGTTCCCAACATGTACCCCTCTGAGGCAAGAGGGATTAAAACGTCTCAATAAACCTAAGAGTCTTTAAAGACAGCCTGCATTTCCTGCCTCACACACTTTCTTTGTTCCACATATTTAATTCTGCTCAAATTATTATAATGACACTTTTGGCTGAACGAAGAAAATTCCATTTTCCTCCCGCGGTTTTTCACTCCAGTCATTACAGCATTATGGAAGAGGATGTCAGCATTTACACTGTGCCCCCAGCGCTCAACAGACATGCCTGAGAGGGAAGATTCCCATGTGGATTTGATTTAGTGGCTACAATACACTTCCCCACTTGCATCTCTTCAAATCTTTCTCTACTGCAATTCTTCTCCATGATATTTCCATCACTAAAAACTCCTCCTAGGGAACTGCTGACCATTCCTCTATAAGTGTGTGAGGTGACAGCAATTAAAGGTAATTTCTAAAAAAAACACTAAATAAAACCAAGATACTTAAGCCGATACCTTCACAGATCCCACACGTTCAGTAACAAAAAAACTTGGACCATTTTCTGGTCAGCCAGAATCTCAGACTGTTCTCAGGCAGACAGACAGCAAGCAAGCAGCTAACTTATTTTTACATCCAGATGTTTTATAGGACTATGCAAGTTAAGTGGGAAAAAGGAGATTTACAGTATCTTTGTTGAGGTGTTGTTATACAGAAAGAACTGGAGAAACTAATCCTTAGCATGCAGAATTTAAATAGTAGTAAATTAGCTAAGAGAAATGAACTAAGATGCAAGAGAAGGAAGAGCAAGTGATGTTTCCCAAAAAAAGAAAAAAACGTTCAGTATGTTAAGTCTTGCAGTTTTCAAGGATCTTTAGTTTACTCACAAACAGGGATGGGCTCACAGGACAGGCTGACCACTGAAATGCTGCCTGCAGCGTGAAATCATCTGAGCAACCAGCTATTGTTGAGCTGCACTGGTAGCTCTAGCAAGCACTCAAATCTGCTTTCAATGAAGCCACCACCCTGACAGAGAACATCTACTTTAGGAAATCATTGCAAGATACCATTATTAAAAGCCCAGCTCCTGCTATTGTGATAATTGTCTGGTATTTACTTGCTGGAAGTGTTGAGACTACATATTTGATTGTTACTGTTCATAAAAATTGTGCTGTCATCTCAAATAGCTAGCACGACTTTGGAGAAGCACAAAATCATTGCTAAACCAAGGCAAATAATTTATAAATCCTTAAAAAAAAACAAATAGGAGAACATAAAATTTCTAAAGTTGGTTTGCAATAGATTTAGTCAGCTTAACTCTATCCTAAAGGAATAACACCAAGGTTAATTAGCTCTGCAAACAAGGATTAAGCCAGTAGATCAACCTTACTCTAAAACAGTCGAGGTAAAATCTTTAAAAGGCTTGAACATAACAAGAAGATCAGAGTATCTTCTGTCATCCTTCTATTTGCAAATCTAACTTTGCTTGATAGATTTTTATTTAAATTAGGACAATAGCAGCAGCCACTGCATAGGCCAGAAAAATTCTACTACATCCTACTAACATGAATTCACAACTTTTAGAAGTATTTACTGGAGGGGAAGAAAAAAAAAAAAAAAAAAATCACTCTCCAGAGTTATCTGTAGACAGTCACATTTCCAATTCATTTTTTCAAATAAGATTTCAGTGATGACTGGTTCATTTGAATAAAACATAAATTCTAAAATATGAAAACCATTAAATTGTAACTGTATTTGTGGCAATTTAAAATAGAAACAAGAAATGTGTTTTTACTTACATATATAACTACGAAGTAAACTGTCTGCCCAATAAAGCTGAGCTGGACATAAGCATACTTTGGAGAGCAGTGGCTCCTAAATCTAAACCTTGAGTCTTCCTTGCGGCGAAGTGACTTTTTTCATTCTTTTAAGTGGAGCCTACAAGGCTTTATATTGTAGCCCACCTAATACAATACCAACGTTTGGCAGACTGTACTGTAAATTAGAAATACAAGCCTTCTTAAGTTTGTTTTTAACTAAGCTATTGTTTGGCTACAAGGATTTCAGAGTGTTCAGAATTGTTTACTGACCCCTTAAAGCAGTCTGGTTTGAATGATCTATGAATCTCAAAAACTCCTAGAATAAGCAAAAGGAATGACAAAGAATATACTGGGTATCATACTCTGTGGCCTGAGAACATGTGATGTTTTTATTCAAAAGAAAAAAAATAAAGGAGAAAGGTAAAGTGCCCAGCAGTAATATGTTGAAGTCGGACAGAAGCAGCAAGTGCCTGAATACTGATGTTTGACATGTTTCTTCACCTAAGGCAGGCAGTCTGAGGCCCTGAGCAATTTCTACAGCCTTTCATCCCAAAGGAAGGTGATTTGAGTTCTGTGCAAGTTATATGGACCTATGGATCTAAACAGATCAAATGCATCAAGAGCTCTGAATAGAATATGTATTTATAAAGAAGCAATAAAAAAGGGATGTAGAACAGAAAGGTCCCTTTGAGTTTTTATCATCCAGTACCTCAATCTGGCAGACCATAACACAACCCTTTTAAAAAATGAACAAAGTTCACCTAGAAGTTTTGTTTATCTTCTCTACCACCCCAAAAAACCCCAAACATCTACTTACAATGACAGATTATCAGGGACATCACAGAAATCCCATAAATGGGTAAATGAGAACCAGTCCCACTTTCATGTGGAAGACAGCAGCCGTTTACATTCCTGCACTCTGCTCTAGTAAAGGCCTATACTACTGAGAGAGTGAGACACATCCATACACCATCATGGTAACCATTACTCTTACTTCCTCAAGCCAGCTGGTAGCAAAAGCAGAAGATGCAACATCACTTGGTTCTTTTGAGACTCTGTGTCCCCAAACTCTCCCCGAGAGGTACAGAAGATTAAGTAGGAGGTGGCAAAGAAGGCACATTGATAGATAGGTTACTGTATATTCTAGGTAAAACAATTTTTTCTTGTTCTGACAAGAAAACAGCAATTCCAGATCTAGCAGCTAATGTCCTAATAAACAAACAGTATGGTGGGTCCCAGCTAAACTTTGCTCACAAGAGGACGCTAATTCTGAAGTGAACCTACAGTCCTGCAAGCTGGAAAAATCCAACTCAAATATAAGACACAAAACATTTCTGTACTGCAATTCTGTGTGTCAACGGCTGCAGACAGTTAACACACTAAAGAGGCATGCAACAATCACACATTCAAGAACTGCAGCAAATTAAAATGAATTGCTGCTCATGTTCTCTTAGCGTTTTGCATCAAGACTATACTCCTAAGCAGTTAATAAAATAATAATGCAAGAATCAGTGGACATTGTGAACATTCATTCTCTAAGCATTTTCTTAACAGCCAAGAGCAGCTGTGTTCCCTAAATACACTTTCCCCTGCACCCCGTATGCACGGCAGGGAGGCAAAGGCATCTCAGTAGAAGGTGGTACAGCCTTGTCAGGGCCTCTCCGAGTGGAGAGCAACAGCTAGGGACCCACTCAAAGAGGTTCTCGTTAGAAGAGTCCCAAAATCTGAAAGTTGTTATTGTTTGAGAACGTATGAATTTGAAAATAAGGACGGACAATGCCACATTAAGCAGCACCATCCAAACAATGAAACTGTTTACCGAAAGGCAACCCAGAAGTGCTTGGGCAGACTGCCGCTGCAGTAATCTTTCTGAGACAGGAACGTTTTGAATCTCACAAAGAGATTCACAAAGAAACTTAGGAACCGCCAGATGTTATAACAAAGCCCCAGAGAGAACTCATTTGCATTTCTGGAAAGTTGTATTTATTACTTCAGGACACTGGGTCATTCACAGCAGTAAGAACTAGTACACCCGCATAGCAACATTGAAAATCATAGTCTTAGGAGGTCAACTTAATTCTTATAACCTTTTAGATATGTTTAGATTATAAGATGAGTTATTACATCCACCCTTAGACTTTTATTTGCAGGTTGAACTATTATAGTTTCTTCTGTCATTCCTCACAGATTTCTTGTTGCAGACACCTCACCTCTCTAGACTCTTTCCCATTGCCCTACATCTTTTTTGAAATGGAATCCTCAAATCTGGACTCACAGCTTCATTTATGGCACCAGAGTCAACTGGAAGAACTACTTGGTCACTTACTGGAACAGACTGACCAGGGAAGTGGTCATGGCACCAAGCCTGTCAGAGTTCAAGAAGCATCTGGACAACGCTCTTAGTCATATGGTTTAGTCTTAGGTAGTCCTGTGGGGAGCAGGGAGTTGGACTCAATGATCCTTATAGGTCCCTTCCAACTCAAGTTATTCTATGATTCTCTAATAGTTTATAAACCTTACAGTGAACACTCCTGCTTATACAGCTACTGCCTACTACATGGATCTTTTCCAACTGGTCAGCAAAAGATAAGAGCTTCAGTTCAACATCTACCATGTTCTTCAATATTTTTCTGAAAAAAAGACATCTGACATCCGAGTAACTAATTATTCCCACTTAACAGGAGATTTTTGTACTTAGTACTTTCAGGCTATTTCTCCAATACTGTAAGATCATTTTAAATTCCAATCCTCTGTTTCAACACTTGCAGGCCTCTAGATTGACACCCACCAAAAGTCAGAATGTACATACTGTGTGCCATCACTTTAGCTAGTTAAAATTGCTTGAGACCTAACACAGCCTCCCTTCACTCCTCCAGTTAGAACTAGAAAGATGCCAAATCCTTTGAATACACTTCTACAATCATTTTTGTGTTCCTACATCTTACGCTACTTCCATGTAAACTTGATTTCCTCAGTTCACTCATGACTAATGTCACATGAGACAGTATCAAAGGCATCATTGAGATACATTTGTCAGTTCCAACTTATTCATATGGCCTAATACTTTATCACAGAAACAAATCAATTTAAGTTGGTGGTGTGTTGGGGTTCGAGTTCTCTCTCCATTTGTTCCATTGTTTGTCCAATATTTTAGCAAAGAAAAATCATTTCAAAAAAAGAAGTTGAAGAATCTTGGTGAGAAGGAGCAGCTGACATTCCCCAGGGAAAGGGAAACTGGTTTGAAGGACTGCAGTTTGGAGCATGGACAGTTTCTTTCAGCAGTTTGTGTTGTTTCACATTTAATTTATGTCTACCTCATGCATTTGTGTTGGCAGAAATGATTGATTTCCCTGTGCACTTCTCTTCTTTATGGCAGCACAAGTGCTTATGTCGTAGCACGCTGAACTAGACAGAAGAATTAATCCAGGTTTAATCCAGTTTAAAAGAAGAAAAATAGTGATTAGTTTTGGTTTTACTCAGATCAACTCCCTGACTCTGCTCGCTACGCAGCTGTGTGTCAGCACATGGGAAGGAAGAGTAGGGGTAAGATTAGGGCTGCCTTAGGCACCAGCAGTATTAGTTTACAAGGATGATGAAATTGCAGTTTAAAGACAGAACCTGAAATGTCAGGAGCTTTCACCAAATACTGAGTGAAATTGGCTGACTGAAGACATGGCATGGAGCCAATCTAGATAAAATTTTTCAAAATCAAAACTTGCAACAAAGAACCAAACTGAATAAAAACTGGTAAAACAGAGGAGTTCATATGGGCCTTCTCCTCGATAAGAACAAACGTGTCTCAGGATAGAAACAAATTTCTTGGTACACTGACTCTATTATTTGTTGGTTTAAAAACAGAGACATAGCAAAAAGGCAGGTTGGAAGTTAGGCTCTGTTAGATTGCAGTGCAATTTCTGCACTAAATCAGAACCTGCTGCATATAGGAATATACAAAAATATTATACAATGCTATTACTGCAGTATATCCTACATAATGAGAACACACTAGTCACAGCAGCAATTCTGGCAAGACACCTCACAGGAACCTGATTTTGCCTTATTAGCGTGAACAATCACAATTGCTTTCCATCCGAGTATAAGAATATAAAAGTCATTTTTTTTCTTCTCCTTCTACCTGACTCCTAGGCTGAGACAATGCAAAGAGGTAAAACTCTCCTATCCGAGTACAATCAGGTACGCTCAGAGCCAGGAGAAGAAGGCTCCTCCTAAGGACTTGAGCAAAAACACACAAGTTGCAAAAGATCCCAGCCCAGCCAGAAAGGACAGACACTTCATTCTTCTCTGGCAATGGATATGAAATGGGGTTGTGGAAGGTGGCAGCACCATCCCTGCCTAGATTTCTGATAACTGAAAGGTTACCTGGAGAAAAGCTGTTCCTTCTCCAACACTGAACTGAAATTATAAAATGCCTTTCAGAGCCTAAGAATTATTTTATTTTTTTAAACCTGCAGTGTCTAAATAAAACCAAGCTATTGCTTCAGGAGCTGAATTGCTTGTTTCTTTTACTGCAGAAATGGGGGTGCTAGTGGAGGCCAAGCCTCCACTCAGCAGCACTGAAGGTGCTTCACAAGGTCATAATATGGAGTGTGGCTAGGGTGCGGTGAAATCCAGGTTTGGGCTTTACCAACCTGGACTACAGCTATGCCAGGGGCTGGCCAGACAAGGGGTTGACTCAAAGACATGGGAGGCAGTTCAGTGATAGATTCTTGTGCCCTAATGGTCTTGCCAAGTACAAAAGTAATTTGTTCATGCTCTAAGAGTCTTAGGATAAGCCTCCTTCCTCAATTTATGTGCAGCTGTCTCTAAGACATATTAATGTAAATAAAAGAAACTTTGAAAATTAAAACTCCCACAGAAAATCAGACCCTAAAGAGGAAGTAAGACCATGGGAGGGCCTATGACTAATAACTGCAGTACAGAATCCCACTGCTTAATGAGACTGCCAGATAGAGAATCTGACTGCAGGAACACACGCAAGAGACCCAGAGACAGGGCCACTGACCAACATGGTAACAAAAGATCTCAGGAAGCACATGGGATTCAGGAGCTGAGGTATAAAACAAACTAGATTCTTTTAAGGCACTGAGATTGGATCAGTTCCCATATAAATCAAATCTAGAGATTTTAGAAAGTGTCAGAAAGGAAAGCTCAAGCACGAGGTGATTATGTTAACCCAACTGTGTATATTTCTGCCAACAAAATAGTTGCTGTTCTCACCTTACAAACTACAGCACCAAATCTGGATAATACAGTTGTACAAGATCCTTGCTAAACAGTATTTCAAAACCCACTATATCTCCTACAAAAATTAGAAAGAATGGACTGATGTATTGAAAGAGTCAAGTTGATTTCTTCTTGTAAAAAAAACCCCATAACTCAACTAGATAAATAAACTAATATTTCACAAATAAACCCTCAGAAAAATCAAGTGCACAAGAGAACAGCTTCATTTTTCAACAACCTTTTTCCATCTACTAGTGCCAGAATACATCTTTTCAAGTAGTTTGTTTTTAAAATCTGGTTTTCTTTGAAACGTTTCTGTACTACTTTTTGCCAGTCACTCAAAGTTTTTCCCTCAATGATGGTATTCACCCATATATAAATTTAGGCCAAAACTGAACTGGCAACAGCATGCTGTTCATCACCACTCTTGCCATACTCTTCATTCCCTCTCACTGCATTCAGATTCTTACTTTTACTAGTACAGAAATTTTTTTCAAGTCCCTTCAATCCATTTAATGGGGAAGAAAAGGAAACTGCTCTCCCGGAAGAGAGTTCTTAGTATCATAAAGGCTCAAAAGCAGATGGCCATGTGCAAGCGTAAAAAGAAGGTAAGTTTTACTGACTTCACAATATAGTTTTTCTTTTTGGAAAGCACAGTGAAAATCCTTAAGTCTTCTGGTGATCTCATTGCGCTGAGACCAGCACAGTTCCCAAACCCATGACTCATTCCGATCCCAGCAAAAAATTGCTGGGGAGACAGATGTTTTGTTTATGATGAATTAATTCCTTCAGCATGTCTCACTCATAAAAATATGAAGCTTCACTTTGTATGCAGAAGATAAAACATGATAGTCATGCTCTTGCCTTACTCTTTTGTAAATACTATTGCGTTAACACTGAAATGGCAGTGGATGCTGCCAATGCTTGAACAGCTTATTTAGGAAAAAGAAAACACTGCCTTCCCAATAAAAATTTAATTTCCCAGTTATGATCTGTAAAAATGTATAACTTTCAAATATTCAGGTTTCTGGCTTGAAAATTTAATTCCATAGATCTTATGCAGCAAAAACTATTATTATTTGTTTCTTGTGACATAAAATTAAACTAAGGCCAAAGTACAGTTTATTAACAGATAATCAAATTGAAAGAAATAACTTTCAGCACTGTTCAGTTTGACATCAAAGGTTAAAACAGTAGAGTGATTTCATTCAGACAGCTTTGTTAACTAAGTTTTTAAAAGTCTTTCTCACTGCATACTTGAATAAAATTAGTGGAGTTACACTAACTTAAGAGAAGTAACCATTACATGATGTTTGCGACTTCCCCCAGTAAATAAAACATTTATTTTCGTCTACCCCTAAAATGCACAGAATCCCAGTATCAACCAGTTCAATAGAGACATATTTACTTATGATGCACACTTGTGTTCTCCTCCCCCACCCTCTGTTATAACCATATCCTCCTTTGCACGTGGCTCCTTGTTTTCTAAGACAGTGCTTCCTCCTTCCTATCCGGTTTCTTTTGTAACACTACTCTAAGGTGTATCTAATTTGCATCCCAGTGATGAAAACCTGGCACTTCAAAGCATTAATGGAAGCTAAGTACCCATACCTTAGTGAAATCCATGGAACTGGAAACCAGCTCCAAATACACAGTCATAAACCCCTCACTTCAAATTATTTTATTTACGCTCAAATATATTACATTTCACTTGTGTTTAAGGGGCTCTCTGGTCTTCATTCAATGCCCTAGGTACTGTTCAAAACTGCAGAAGAAAGCTCTCTCTCACAGCTTTCAAACCAAATGCAAGAAGAGACATGCATCCATGCAGCTGAAATGTTAACAACCTGGAAAAACCCTATGGCAATTAACCAACAAATGTATGCCTTTACTCATCTGAGCTACAGAGGTAGCCCAAACTAAGAGTAATAGCTCTGAGAAACAGATTACTTTGAGCTGATGATGTAAGAGTTTAGTACCACTGTACGCTGCATGTAACTAGTTCCTTAATAAAACTGTATGCTTATTTTGATATGAGAAATACAACCCCAAAAAACCACTATAATTACCACCTCCCTACCATCCTTGATTTTCTACTTTTGCAGCAAAGCAATCAACATGCAACGGTTAAATTCAGGTCTATTAAGGGCATTGTCAGCTATCTGACAAAGATACAAAAGTATAGAACATAACAGCTACAGGTCAGTTATATCATACTAAGTTCAATACACAACAGGTCCCTCAGTTGGTCACTGCCTGATAGCCAGAAAACTGCTGGGTTTAAAGAAGTGATTTTGTCACATTCCCATCGCATTCTTCCCAATAAGTTTGAGATTAATCTAGTTTCAGAGTAATATTAGAATTATCTCACTTTTTGTCTACCTTCTACCTTAAATAACGTAAATCAGCAAGCAAGTTTCTCCCAAATGGAACAGGTGGTTGTGGTATATCAGAGAAAATACTCTCACAAAACCCGTTTGCTTTACACAGCACCCATAAAAAGGTAAATATATAGCACTACTAACTTCATTTATTTATGTATGGCCAAGAGCAAAAACCAGGTTGTCTTATGCCACAAAATAAAAATAGCATGCAAAAACTCTCAGACTTTTTGTTGCTGCTGTAAACCATACGATCTTTGGCACATCAATTACATGAACAAAGGTTTTCACATACTAATTGTTATTCAGCATAAAGGAGAAAGAAAAGACATAGATGGAGAAGGGAATAGTGGAAGTAATCCTCTTTTCTCGGCCAAGGTTTAAATGTAGACTACAATTCTCCAAGAAGATATCTGCAAACAAGTGATGACAAGCTGTTATCTCCATGACATTCAATCTGACCAAAAAAGAAAATACTACATTGAAAGTATCAGCAGGGGTACAAGAGTACAAATATTAAAGTTGTACAGCACCTCTTACTGTTATAGAAAAGAAATTCACAAGAAGCATGTCAAAGAAATAGCTAGTCAAATTTTTTAAAAGTTAAGTTTTATGTTGTCAAAAATGATTGCCAGTACATTCATGATCTTTCTGTGCTAGCAAATAGCCTCAGTCCAGCCTTCTACTCATCTGACAACCACCAGTGCTTCCGCTATGTTTTTTCTTCAAAAAAATCCCTCGTATTTAAATAGGCATTTTAAACTGCTCTATTTTAGAGCGAATACCTTGTATAGGTTTTGTCAGGACCCTGACAGGTCTTAACAGCCCCCCCCCCGCGCTCCCCCCTCCCTGCCCACAGCCCAGGCCGCCACGCCAGCCCCCGGGGCCGCCAGCCCCTGCCCCAGTGACACCCAGCAGGGCCGCCCTCCCTCCAGCTCCCCACCGCCCTGCCCACCCACGGGCTTCACCGAGCCAGGCCCACCCACGGGCCCATACCCTGGCCTGGCCTCGGCCCGTCCCTACAGCCCTGTCTAACTACAGTTCCCCTCTATGGGCCTGATCCTGCCCCCTCACCTGCCGGCGGGCTGATGTCCTGGCCTGGCCTCAGCTTGTCCTCATCCCCAGGGAGGTGCCCAGTGCCTCGGGCTGGGGCTACCCCCCGCCACCGGCTGCAAGCCCCAGAGTGCCCCTGCCACTCCTGGTGCCCTGGCCACTGGGAGCCACTAACCCACAGGGTGCCTGGGCAAGTTTAACCCACGTGAGAAACAAAAGAGCGACTGAAAACCATCAGCAACTGTTTGCGCAAGGAAGATCAACAAAGAGACTGAGTAAATGTGTTTAAGCAGCAAGCAGGATCCAAAGCCCGTACTGACTCAAGCTTTTTGCTATCACACAGTTAGTCCAAATCTCACTGTGACAGGGAAAGGGAAAAACAAAGGAATCGAGCAAACAAAATTGATTTTTACTTGCTTTCAGGAGGTTCTAAATAACGGACTGCAGACCATGAGAGAGACTACCATGGAAGCTACCAGTAAAGGATAGCCGACCTGTGAGAGCAGAGAAGCACAAGAAGGAAACGGTTAGAAACACCTAACCATTGCTTGCACACAGCAGTTATCTCCAGTTCAGCAGGACTAGGCAGCCTGAACTGGTTTTCTTTTTCAAAGAAAAGGTAATCATGCAAGAGACTGCCCAGCACAGGAGCTCAGCAGCGGGAAGGAAGACAGCACACATCTGAAAGCTATACAACCGAATCAAAAACTTTGTGCTTATTTGTGGTTAGCAAGGGCAGCGAGGACTTCAGAACTGCAGATGGAGATCTTCAGAGGGAGGGCTGCAAAACTTCTGCAGAATGACAGAAGCAGCCCGATTTGACTTTGACCTAGAAAGGCTACACCATCTCCCTTAGTCACCATGCCTCCTGTAGGCAAGCCTAAACACACAGAGCTGAAGTGACTAATGATGTTCTTCAAAACACTCACCAGCATCGCAAGAACATACTTAGTCCTTCTGACAAACTCTGAGCTGAGCTTTAGTGGAAAAGAAAAATGATACGAGCAATTCTAGTCTAATAAGCACACATTAAAAAATTTGTTCGGTGACATTGGCAAGAATCCAAATGAGACAGGAGGCAAAGGACCTGCCAAGCATTGCCAGTTCTTCCACCCTAAGTCAAGACGAAGGGATAACCACTTTAACAACAGTACGATAATTAGAGAGCCCAACACATCATACCCGTGTCAATAAAAATTCCTTCTTATTCAAACACAATAGTTCATGCATAATAGAAGTAACTGCTCAGACTGCAACTGATCCTTATCAATATTTATCAACATCCTGGGGGTATAATCCTGTTCTAGTGAGAAGACAAATGGAACAGGCCAGAAAGGAGAATTATGCACAAAATGGTCTTGCTCCACAGTTCAATATGGTTCCCTCTCCATACAGGTCAGCAACAGGCAGCCTTCTGAATGTCAGGGAGACTCTAGTCCGTAAATTTGAAGAAATTAAAGAAATAAATAAATCTTTGAACCTATAAGCATGCCTGTACAGAAAGAAAAAAAAGCTCAAAGAGCTAGCATTGTTGTTGTATAAGCAAACCAGCAAAATCAACATTTTAAATCAGATTTTTGAGCAATTTGTGCAATTGTTCAGAGAGTTAAAACCATTTCACAGATCACTAGTATGTGTAACTATCGATAAGACATTGGCCACAAACCTTAGTAGTTTAATTAATTCTACCTCTCAAAATGCTGACTATATATTAAGTAAGAGACTGCAACTTCTCCCGGAATAATTACAAGAAATTTTGAGGTCATATTTCATAATAACCCTTGGTGAATTTCAAAGGTTTCATTATTTCCCACAGGTTTTCTCCACTTTTGTTCAGTGGACGTATGAAATGAGAATAACTGCCCATTGTAAACAAGCACTGCTATACCCACTTATTGATAAACTGATTCTTCTCAGCCTTCTCTGTTGTATAAGGAGGCAACATTTTGAGATACAAAACGGAAAACAGCAATAAAACATAAACTACCACCGCTGCCAGGCAAACTACCAGTTCAGAATTACCGATAGTAGAAGAACACCAGAAACAATGGATCAACTTATTTCTGGGGACGGGACTAGATAGTGGGGAAGTTTTCGTTCTGAAAGAAGTTCAATTCATATTGAAACTCGAAAAATAGATCTGGAAAGCATTTCAAAAGATCCAGTCCCTCAAAGGGACAGCTCCACCACACATTTACAACAGCTATTCCTCTAAGCAGTTTTTAATGCCACCCCAAGGTAACCTCCTTCTAGAGGTATTTTTCCCCCAGGAGATGAAACCAGGAAATGTCATTCCTAAATCTGTCTAAACAAGAGGAAACTCGTCACTTCATGCACATGAGATATTAAAAATTAAAAAAAAAGGGAACAAGTCATTCCTTGGCTTGTTTTAATATCCTTTAATCCTACTTACTACTAATGTCATTTATACCACTCAAGCCTCAGCTGCTTCTGCAGAATAGTTCAAACCCACAAACATTGCCAAAGTGCATAAGTATCTTTAAAAGTAGTAATAAAAGTAGTAATCTGACTTTTAAAACCAGAAACTATTGTCCCTGTGTTGATGTAAATTAGTCTTAACAGCATTAGAATATACAGCTCAATCTTCTAAACCCAAATTTAAAAACAAAAAGATTTAAGAGCTTTCTGTTTAGTAATTGATACTCTTGTCATCTAGCATTTGACAGATCAAAGTGCTAGACATCTGTCCATCCAAAAGATGACCATTTATTTGTACTAGTTTCAGAACATACAGCTCATGCTTGACAAACACTCGTCCTGTTTGCACCACACTTAAATTACATCGCTCCATCAAGCATTCCTCCATTACATGAGCATTCTGTATTACACAGCAGGTTCATGCCCATGCTTGTGACACATAAGCATGAGGTAATTGCAGTGCTTATGCATAGTATAAATGTATGCAAGACTCATAAGTCACATGCATCCAAGCTAGAGTAGCTCAGCACTTCAGCAGCAAGCAGTAGATGATATGCTGTAGGAACTATAAAAGGTGATGCTGACAAGCGTTGTTAAGACAGACTTCCTTGCAGCTGCTAAAGATATCCCACAAACCCATTACAAGCAGTGCAAGGGGATTAATGCAATCTACGAGCAGTTGGACAAAGTTGCTATTCATAAGTGTCTATTTAGAAGTGGATTTGAAAACTGTTATTTATACTGAAGTTGTTATTTTCACTTAACGAAAAATCCACAATGACAGCCATCAAGCATCCAAAAGGAGGAGACCAGAGACGTGGTGTGGTGGGTTGACCCTGGCTGGATGCCAGGTGCCCAAAGCTGTTCTATCATTCCTCCCTCCTCAGCTGGACAGGGGAGAGAAAATATAACAAAGGGCTCATGGGTTGAGATAAGGACAGGAGAGATCACTCACCAATTACTGTCAGAGGCAAAACAGACTCAGCTTGGGAAAAATTAACTCAATTTATTGCCAATCAACCAGAGTAGGGTAATGAGAAATAAACCCAAATCTCAGAACACCTTCCCTCCACCCCTGCCTTCTTCCCAGGCACAGCTTCACTCCCGGATTCTCTACCTACCCCCCAGCGGCAGAGAGGGATGGGGAATGGGGTTTACAGTCAGTTCATCACACGTTATTTCTGCCACTTCATCCTCTCCTCAGGGGCAGGACTCATCACACTCTTCCCCTGCTCCAGCATGGGGTCCCTCCCACGGGAGACAGTCCTCCACGAACTGCTCCAACATGGGTCCTTCCCACGGGCTGCAGCTCTTCACTAACTCTTCCAGCATGGGTCCTTTACACGGTGTGCAGTCCTTCAGGAGCACACTGCTCCAGCGTGGGTCCCCCACGGGGTCACAAGTCCTGCCAGCAAACCTGCTCCATGGGCTCCTCTCTCCACAGATCCGCAGGTCCTGCCAGGAGCCTGCTCCAGCACGGGATTCCCATGGAGTCACAGCCATCTTCGGCAGCATCCACCTGCTCCAGCGTGGGGTCCTCCCCGGGCTGCAGGTGGATATCTGCTCCACCGTGGACCTCCCTGGGCTGCAGGGGGACAGCCTGCCTCACCAGGGTCTTCCCCATGGGCTGCAGGGGAATCTCCGCTCCGGTGCCTGGAGCATCTCCTCCCCCTCCTTCTTCACTGACCTGGGGGTCTGCAGGGTTGTTTCTCTTACATGTTCTCACTCCTCTCTCCGGCTGCCATTTCTGTCTGCCCCAGCAACACTTTTTCCTTCTTAAATATGTTATCACAGAGGCGCTAGCACTGTTGCTGATGGGCTCGGCCTTGGCCAGCGGTGGGTCCGTCTTAGAGCCGGCTGGCATTGGCTCTGTCGGACACAGGGGAAGCTTCCAGCAGCTTCTCACAGAAGCCATCCCTGTAACCCCCCCGACTACCAAAACCTTGCCACACAAAGCCAATACACGTGGTTAGGGCATACTCACAAAGAGAGGTTAGGTGAAACATTTAATGAATCTGGTCACTCTCTAGTAACAGTTGAAATCGAATAAAAAAAACTAAGACTCCAACTAATTAAATTTTTCCTTATGGTTATTAATTTCTTCAAACACAAATTACATGTATTCCTTCAGTTACAAAGTTTCTGTCCTGTAGCAAGCAAGTTCCAGATAGAAACAGCCAGTCTTCCTTCCTTTCCAAAATTAGGCTTAGACTGAACAGAATTTCTGGAATGATGAAACATGCTTACTAAGCATTGCCGAAAGAGAAACAGCCATGTAATAGTCCATGTAACTTCCTTTCAGTTTCTTACGAATTACTGAATATGTGAATTATTTACCTTGAAAAACAGCAAAGGAAATTGATTAAAAAGCATCCTTAAATTTTATGAAAAAGCAAGGTGCCAGTTACCACCTTCTAGCAAAACCACACAAAACAAAAAGGCCATCTATGAGCAGAGAGCACATCTCTTCCTTTAAGCTGAAGAACAAAAAGATGTTACGGACTTCACTGACAAACAGTAACATTTTAGGTTATCAAGTGGTTTAATAATACAACCAAAGTGCTCAAAAAAAAAAAAAAAAAAAAGAAAAATGGAAAGGTTAAAATAATTAGTGGCAATTCTGCTCCAAGCAAACAAACAGATGCAAACTGAAAACACACTGAAAGAAAACACTAGATTTGGAAGTTCATGATGTTCATAATTAAGATCTTTGTGCCGTCCCACATCATCTTCCCTCTTCCCATTTTTATTCTGACAGCATTTCCACATATGATGACAGAGGGATTACATGGTTTGTCTCCGATATACCCATGCTATTAAACAAAACAAAAAAAAAAAAAAAAAAAAGAGGAAAAAAAGAAAACCCATATGCAAAGGCCAGACTTCCAAGCTGTTCTCACTTTGGCATAGTGCCGGTATCCATAGAGGAAGATTCCCTTTCTCCTCCTGCTCTATTTCAAAATGGCCTTTGATTACCTTCATAAACTTGTTTTGTCAAATTGGAAATATCTAGGAACATTGCTATGGCCACTGGTGGAAAATGGTAGGCAAATGGACCTTCTTCAGCTACTCTGAAACTAGGATACGGAAAATAATGCAGAAAAGAGGATCCTTTCTGTTTCCAGAAGACAATGTAAAGTATCTGCACTACCAATGAAGTCTAGAGTAGCTCATAGAAATAATCTGCATTAGGCAACCAGCACTGGCATTACACAAACTTCAGGATTATATGAATATTATTCTTTTAAAAGTTAAACAATCAGGAGCTCAAATCACTGAACAGGATTGATGGCTACCTACTTGCAGATTAAAAAACCTGCTTGCAATGAAGCTTTCAGTTGCCTTAAGAGATTGCATTTTTAGAGAACCATTTCCTGGCAATCTCACCGTTACACACATTAACAGAAGATCTCAGAAATCTTCTATGAGAGGAACCACCACCTCCAGCTCAAAAGGAAAAAAAAAAAAAAAACAAAACCATGCAACTAACTTTATCAATATAGCCATAATCCTAGTGCCTGCCAGGAACTGTCTCTTAGAAGTTACTGCAACTTTTTATTATGCAGTTTAAGAAAAAAATTTGTCTCCATGCTAAATCCACACCAACATCCTTTATTTTTTAACATTATGATGATAATCCAGACACAAAGGAAGATACTGCTTTTTTTTCATTACAGTACTGCATTCTATTCACGACCTCTACTCCAACTCAGCTGAGCAGTAACTCCTGCCCTGTGCTTACTGTTTCGATATACTTGAGGAATACCCTGAGTAATTCAAATCTCCAAATTTCATTCCACAACCTGAACAGAAGAGATAATGATCTTAGCTGATATAGGAGGTTAAATCATTTATCAGATTCCCCAATTTATGGATCTTCAGTACGTAACTTTTTTAAGTGTGGGGGCAGCACTCTGCAGGTGGTATAGAAGAAAAGGATTTAGGAGCAAAGCATATTGAATCTGAATGCCATAACCTTGGAACATTACTCACTCTGATCCACGCAAGTCTGCATTTATTGGTGTTTTGGGTGTGCTCCCTGAAGGAGAAGAGGTAACAGAGAAGTGACCAACTGCCACTTCTTACATAACTTTAGTTCCAAAAAAAATGATTAAACTAACCATATCTTTGAGTCTATTTCTTCCAATTCAAATATATTAGTAGACTGCATTTTTGAATAATTCATAAAACAAGTCCATTTTGTTTGAAGAACAGTGTTTTGATGAGAGCGCAATCTAGGACAGTTCTACAGTTTTAATAAAATGCCATCATTGCTATTACTCAACAATACACTTTCAAAGAGAACAGTAATTACCTTATTTTCCTTACCTTTATTGAAGGAGAGGGGGCAGGGGGAAACCTACAACACTGCAATCACATAATTGAAGTTGGTGGTACAATCCTGGTATAGCTTCAAAATATGAATAGAGGGGGGGTAGGTGAAAGGGAGAACAAAGGCCCCATGTGAAACAAACACCCACAATCTCTTCAAATTACCTGAGTTTCATAAACAAACTTACATGGTTCTACCTCTTTAGGGGCTTTTAAATCACTGCACAGTTTACCTGAAATCAACAGGCTGTTCTGGCTAATACTGCTGTCCTCAATGATGATGATATCAGATGAATTTCATCTTCTCTTCAAGTCCGTATAATTATTTTTTTTTTCATTCTTGTATTTGTTGACACCCCAAACAGATTAAGAGTAGACTTCAGCCATACTTCCTGGCTACACCAGTACTCTGCCAGCAGATTACAGGATTTTTTCATACAATGCTCTAAAACCCAGTCAGCATGAACTCTGAAGCTCTCACAGGAACGTTGCCCAATTCTCTCCTCCCTTGTACTGCAAAGACAATGCTAGCTATGTTTCACATGCAGAGAGAAAGGACTAGGTCCTTCAAACACCACCAGGTTTTCTCCACCTTCTGTTAGGAGGACTCACCCTTCTCAGGATCTAATTTTCCAGTAGTGAAGAAGCCAGCTCATACAGCTATGTTCACACTGAGTAGACGTGCTTTCAGCGTACCAGCACATTTGGTGCCTTATAAGTTTACTCTGATACCTGTGAGCTTGCCTAAAATAAAGGAAAAATGTTTGCTGAGCATTCAAACATATGCGGTATTCCTTCTAGCTTTTGCAAGTACATTAACTGCTTCAAGGTACTTGACACCCAGTAAGCCCAAAGTACAAACACCTGGGGATGGCATACATGGAAACTCAAATTGCTACTCACCTTATAATTGCCACAAGTTCCTGCTCTTCTACTCTAAAAGCAGGTAGCCTTGTTAAATAAACTATGTAAATCGGATTCAAGATCAAACTTAAATGTTTACCGTCCTTTAGTTGTCTTTGCTGCTACACAATAGAATTTTTTACTGCTCTGTTGCCTTCTCACAACTGCAATAAGAACAATTCAGATCTAGTATTTCCTCATACACAGCTCTAGAGCTGTCTTCACCAGAAACACAATTCTCTCCTCTGTTCATTTGTGAAAGGAAAGAAAAATGGTTTAACTCGGGGGTTTTCAGCCCTGTTACAATACAGTGGGAAGCACAGAGAGCTGCGAGAATGTACGCTGAAGTCAAAATGAAAATATTTTTAAACAGATTTTCATCAACTAGAATCTTGTCCTAGAATTGTTAAAATCTTATTCAGAGTACTGTTATTAATATTCTTTTGTCATCAGTACTCTTCACTGCAATGTGCATGCCATTCTACACCTTGTCAAACATCAAAGTTTTGTACATTTTTGCTGGTAGCTTAAGACTTTTTTCTTTCTTTAAAGTCTTCTCCTTTTAATATTAAACTTTCACACTAATCATGCTGTAACCTGAGGGGGCATCCTGCTGCAACTACAGTCTTTTTAACCACTTGTACCCAAGGGAAATTTGGTGAAGGGAGGGAACAGGAGATAAAACAAAAGAAAGGCAATCCAAGTACATGATGCCAGGATAAGGAGAAGGAAAATTGAGGAGGAAAGAAGGAAAGGAAGGGAAGTCCTATTAATTTTCATATGAAGACAAGTGTGCAACAAGGACAGGACAGACCACAAGAAAGGGAGAAATTTCTTCCTCCAAGAGGAATAAAATCCCTAACTGTCATACATTCAATGGAGAGCCAGGATCCTGTTCTATACATAAGTATCTTTAAAGTTAATGATGTTCTGTGCTCATTATGTTCAATAACCGGATAAATCCCTGAGAGAGATCTTCAGGACAGGTAGTTAAAGCCTTACAGATAATTATTCATATTTAACAGCTCTTCCAGTAGCTCTCCCATTATGCAAGAAGGATTTAGCCATGCATTTCATCACAGATGTTATCACTAACATATTACACACAGTATAAAAAAAAAAAGCTAAGAAATCCAAACAAACAAAAAATTATCCATACCCCATGAAGATAATAAGGTAGATCCATTTGATTTTGCACACATTTGCTTTGCAAATAACATTTTCATCCCTATTCTGCTAAGGATAGGTCATTACATTCCACCACAGCACTAACTTTCTGCGATTTGAATATGGCAAGTTTTAGTCTTTAAAACAAACCACCTAGCTTACAGAATTCTTCCATCTTCATCAACACCTCAGGTCAAGGCAGGACCCACATTCCTCACTACAATTTCACAACTGATTCCCAAGCCACAGCAAAAAAATCCCATAAACTCAAAGGTTTGAATTCAAGCCTGGGCAGATATAAGAGATATTGATTTTTTTTTTCTTTTAATAGGATGTTTATGTGCAATGCAGATGTACAGTATGTATTTAAGGAGTGATGCTGAGCCAAAATATAAACAGACTATATGCAGCATAACAGGTAGAGCGAGGCCACCAATGAATCACAACACATACAGATAGGCAAAGAAGTTTCAAAAAAGAGAACCACTAAACATCATCCTTAAAAGGGTCTGATGACAGTGGGTACATGCACATATCTACATATGCTTTCTTCTGGTCATTCTCCACTACAGTAGCTGAACCTAGCTTTCCACAAGTTCAGATGTTTTCATCAAGATTCCAATAGCACCAAATGCTTTTTAAAAAGTGGGATTCTATCAGGATTGCAGTACTTAAAAATCTTTGTTATTCCTGTTTATATGTTAGAAAGGTTTCAAAGAAGAAAAACAGGAGTCAACTAAATTTTCAAAGTTAATTCTCCCCAGAGCATTTTGGGAGAAAAAAAAGCTTAGAATTTTTTTTTCCTTAAAAAAAATCCAGAAACCCCATGTTACTCCATTTGCCTGAAGAAAGAAACAAGCGTTTCATTTGCAAAGTATACATGTCTTAAGGGCTACAGGGTCTATTACTATTTGAGAACCTTCTGTCTCTCAAAGAAAATTTCATACAGGAAGTATTGCAAGAAGAGACAAGCAACCCTGGAAAAATCAGCATCTATAATGCAAGAGCCATGACTGTAGGCACACAGCATGTTACAAATCCTGTTCTCATAACTTCTTAAAAGGCTTTCATTTCATTTTTACAAGGATAACAATTTGTCAAAAGATACATCACTATGAGAGCTGCTTCTAAATCCACATGAGAGAGAGATTTTGAGATTGAGAAGGACAGAGTTAAGTGCATTCTGTGCTTTTAGCTACTATGCCTAGTGACGTTTCATTCTTTCTTCAAAGAGCAATCTTTTGTATGGCCATCTGCACAGCAAGCGAAGAAAGCAAGAGAAGTTTTTCAAATAAGGATGATATCAGAAAAGTGTGGGTATAGCCCTAATAGCCAGATGCATACTTTGAATTCTTTGCAACTCATTATTTTTAGTTGCTCACTCAGCTTGACAATTCTAACATCATTTATATACTTGAGAAAGACTATTTGCTTACTGTAGGAAAGAACAATTTCCTAGGAACCCCAAAGAGAACTGAAACATTTCCATCTGGAATCAAGCAAGGATCTACTGCTAACAAACTTTCCAAAAGTATTCCAAGAAAAGCTTTTTTTTTCCTCAGCTGTCCATTCAGTCCAAAGACACACAAAAAAAGTATGTATTCTATCAATACAGCAGACTAATCAATAAATCATTTATCAGGATTCATATTATCAATCCAAAATATAATACTGCTCAGATCGCTTCCATTCTAAGGTCTTCTGTATAGTGGTAATAAAATGAAGCTCTGCAAACAGACCATTGGTTTTATTCATCTTCATATTCTACATAAGAGCAGATTTTTACAGATACCTGAAGTTAAGACAATTCATATTTGATTTAAGTCCCACTTTCCAAACTAATATCAAACAAAAAAATGCACATTATGGATATGCAAAGATACAAGTTCATCTCTTAAAAAGCAGAGGTCTCAGATATAGATAAATGTCTAATTAATTTACAAATTATATATACTGAAGTTAACCCTTAAAAAATAATTTTAAAGCAGCTCAAGGGAAAATTCAGAAGTATGATGGAGATATTACCAGTATTTAAAGTGCTCAGACTTTTTAGAACAAGGAAAAACACCAACCAGAAGAAGTAGCCCTTCAATGTCCTGTACCTTGTTATACAGATAAACCTACGCTGAAATCAATTACTCATTTCAATGAAAGATTAAAAGATAACAGATCTATTTCTCTTGCCTTTGAACGTACATTGCTCCAGTTTTAAGCTTCATTACATAGAGAATATTCTGCACAGTATTAAAATATATATATTAGACTTGACAGCACCCTACTCTGAAGCAAACTACCCACCACGGCAAATTTGTCTTTTTCTTATTTTTAGTGACCATTCAGCACTGGTGTGGCATTGGCTTCTTTTGCTCCACTATACCATAAAGAGCAAACATTTAGTTACCCATCCTAATATACTTCCAGGGCCCTCCTCCCTCCAGTCAACCCCTTATTCTATGCACACTTTTTCCAGCTTTTCGTTTTAGGATTTTCTGGAACAAGTTATCCAGCTCTGCTAATTTATAAGCATTTATTCCTAACAGCTATTATTTACTCAATGTGTGTGAAATATTTCACATCCTGTCAGAGTGTAATAACATCATCCGGAAAGACCCAGAACATATCGCAGTGGCATTTACAGAACACTTACCTTTTATCCCTTATCATCAGTAACTTCATTGTTTCATTTAAAGTATGCAACTCTCACAAGAGCGATAAAGGAAACTTTGTGAAAGGGAAGAAAAATGGAAAGTAGAGAGAAATGGAAGCTAGAAAGGAAACGTCACATCTTACTCTCCCCAGAAGATACCTTGTTTTCAAATTAAGCTGGAAGAGTCTGATTATTTAGATAAGGAAACAAGAAAATGAGGAAAGGGGAGAACTAACCTGTCAATGAAGGAAATCAATCTCTGGTCAAAATTTTTTGTCCAAAGGTGCAGAAGTTAATGTTTAAGGTGAGGCATGACAGGAAATACACACCTATTAAGTCCCTTAAGAAATCCCAGGGGACTGCTAAATAAGGTTTGAAAGAGAGCAACCTGATGATTAAAGACACATACAAAGGACAACAAGAAATTATGAGAAATGCTGAAAGAACAGACAAAATTACAAAAGGCAGAAAATATAGAGTGAGATTAGACAGAGTAACGCACAGCTGAGACCAGGTCATGGGAACAATCCTTATCCAAGGAGGACAGCTGAACCAGTGCTACTGGTTCATTAATCAGATGAACAGCTCCAACAGCTTCCACACCTCAACGTTAAGACAGCTACTCGTTGCACCTCTGTTTCACTGGCACTGAAGTCTCACTTCTTCTTGTCTCAGACATGTTTATAGGGGGACTGCTGCACTTTCTGGAAATCCTATAATATCTCTTTCCCATTTTCAGAAGAGTTTATTCAGAATAGCTTATTATAATACATTATGTCATAGTTTGGGTTCCACTTTTCTGATCCCTACTACCCCTCTCCCCAGAGTAGCTCACTGAATGAAATATAAAGGATTTTTCTCCTACTGCCAGCAAAATTATGTATTTACCCCCCTTTCAGAAGAACAAGGTTCCCTTTCAAAGCCGTAATAGACATAAAATGTCACCTCTCTCTCATACCACCCTTTCGGAAGGTAGGGTATGTTGAAATGATAAGGCAAAAATGAACATGAGCACTTACATCAAAAGCTGGGCATGTCGTAAAGTTCAGACAAGCCTATGTTGTAAGAACATGAAATAAATCCACACCGTGGAGACAACATACAGAAAAATAACCCTGGATTTACTGCTTTGTCACCAGCAGGAAGTGAGCAAATGCACTCCTGTAACTCTGGCTACCAAACCGGGTCCCTACGAAACACCCAGACACTACACCTTCACATGGGTGGCTTTTATTGCTCCACCTGTGAAAATTCATTTCCTTCTGGTGCAGAGACAGGGTACATGCACAAACTATGTCAGACTACAGAGCAAGACACAACTGATGCACAAGGAAAGAGGCAGAAAATGTAATAGTTCATAGACATCATTGCCTATTTTACTCTAAAAACCCTAAGTAACTGGTTTGTTATAAACTGGAAAGGAGAAGAAGTTTGTGTTACCAATTGGGCAAGATTATCCATGACATAAATCCACAAATTCAAATACCAAGGGACTTCAAATGCATACTGAGTTGATTTCAAGTCTTTTACGGAATTGCTTAAAAGATAAAAATAAAGTCTGACACACTGGCAATCTATAAAAATAGAAAGATGCATTATTATCACAGTTTTACTACTGAAGTATAACATGACCTTCAACAATTCACTTCAGGCCATTTACTTCAGCAGCAAGTGAGGGTTCACCACACCCAGCTCACAGATGTACGGGAGAGCTCAGCATCTGACAAGCATTTGTGGGACCTCAGGTGCTAGTTGCTGCTGAACACCAGGTCGGTGCTTCAGGGTTGCACAGCTGCGGTCCTCAGCCCGATCACTTCTCTGAGAGGGGGCTGTAAGGAAGCTTCACTTAGCCATCAAAGCGGTACCTGGGTTACCAGCAAAGACAACTCGTTCCTGCACTTTTCCCGGTAACTAAATGGAATACGAAGAACAAATACCAAACCATACACAGTTAGCTTTTGAATGAATATCAAGACTACTTTCACAAACAAAAATGAGCCAATATTTAAAGTAACTCCAAGGTTTCAGATAAGTAATTCAAAGACATCAGCTATTACCGTTTGAAACAAGCACCTAATCACAAGCTATTTCAGCATCTTGACTATACACTGCTTCACAAGCTTCCATAGGGGACAAATATGAAATAAACAAGTGTCCAATACTACTGGAGAATTCCCAGTTTTATTTACCCAAACATCCAGAAAAACAATAAACTAGTGGCAGGGAAGAGGAAGCAGAGTTGCAAACATGTTCTTACCATCCCCCTAAGAGCAATGCAGAAGCACTGTTACTGCACTCTAAGGACAACAGGATCAAGCCTTACCTCAGCCCAGACCTGCAAACTCTCATGCGTAAGCAGTCATTTCTATAAGAAGAATGAATTAGAAGACTTATACACAAGTACCTAGAAGTAGGATTGGACACGCAGGCATCTGGAACCACGAAAAAGGAGTTTACAAGGTCCATCATAGGCACTTATTCTCCCACACCAAAACATAGCACTGTCTCTTTCACAATAACCACCAAAAAAAGCAGTTTTATTTGACATGACAAAGTCCAATATGTATGTGTGTGTATACATATTATGTATAATATATATACACATACATACACATTTTTTCTTTTATGGAAAAAAGTAAACAGAATCAGGACACTTCTTAGCTGACAGACATTATCTTTGAAGTTTTCTTTTTAGGAGGTTAAGACGCATGATTTTTAAAGAAAAAAAAAAATTAAAAGCTACCAGTCTAAAATATTTTAACTGCACACTTCTTGTCCCCTGAAATGAAACATTGTCTAGCAACTGACCAGAACCTGAAACTGGTCGTCTTTTATGTAATTCGTCTGAGGATCTGAAGGTGTCCTACACATAGCTCACATCTACTAGATTCCTTAATCAAGGTATAGGCATTTTGGATTCTTAACCCTTTAAGGGCTGGCATATTAATCTTCTGTTATATAAGGGCTTTGAGTTAAAATATCATCTCAGACACCCAGGTTTTATTTTAAGACGTTAAATGTCATATCTGAGGTCCCATTAAGGCATTAAAGTAAGTTACAGGTCCCAACTTCGTCCTGAGAAATTTCACAGATTAATGAATTCTCTTACCTTCACAAAGCTTTCTCAAGAGCCACACCCATGCAACTGATCCCCTGGGCTGAGGACAAGAACCTTCCACAATTCAGTATTACCTTGGTAAGTTGGGTCATGCAGGGACGGTGGTGTGCCAAGATGTGTAAATGGGACGTAACCCAACAGACATACCTAGATTCACCTAACGTGGTACAGTCACAAAATTGTATTGCCTTATTCCCGACTCACATAAAAGCTATTTCTGTTCATGCTTTTTAATACTGCTTACTGAAGTAATGCCATTACTATTTTGTGAAACACTACAATGCTCTGATTCATGCCCTCAGGGCTTCAAACTCTTTCCACTGACTGACAGGAAGTGTGGACACCTCGGGTCAGGGGACAATCAGGTCCCTGAAGCAGACAGCGTCAGCTCACAAGAGTCAAGGCAAGGCCTGACATAAAAGACTCTAGTTTTAAGCCCAGACTGAACAACAAATGCAATTTGTGTCTAACTGCAGGTTAATTAACAGCTTTGTAAGATACAACCAATCACCATAAGAAAAATCCTTAATCTTAGATTTGGGTATTTCAAGAACAGACTACATACTCTAACTATAGCCTTAGCATCTGAGAAACGTACATCACCTAGTCCCATAGTTACATAATAAAGGAATGTCTGAAACCTACCTAAATACATAGGAGACGGAAAAGTAAAGCAACTCCGCGGGAAAAAGCATGCCTAGCTGCTCTGTTCAAGTCCCAATGAAGTCAACTACAGACTTTTCTTTAATTTCCATAGAAGTTAAATTAAGTCAGACTCTTCAAAAACCACACTTCAATGATGAATTTCTGTATGCGTATTTCAGGCCCTGGTAAACTGAAAGTGATCTGAATACCCTACCTTAAAGCAACCTCAGTCTGCTACTGTAACACAGCCAAACTAGTTTGTCATCCAGAAAAATTATTAAAAACATGTAACTATTCAGTCTTGGTTACATTTTTCAAATACAGAACATACTACATTACCAGCGATGTGGGAAGCATCCAGCACTTCACGTGCTGTTGAACCATTCTTTGCTCCTCTGACAGTCACTTCTGAACAGCTACAAATGCATACAGGCTGCAGCAAAAGCTATGTTTTCAAAATTTAAATGAACAAATGTCACATGATTTCAATTCTGTCAAGTTGGAGTTTTACTAAAACCAGCCAAGAATAATCCTTCCCCAAACAACATACTGAAAGTGTGTTTATACTGAAACTGAACTTCTGTACTGATCAAGACAAAAATAAATAGTTTGGGGACAATTTAAGATGGCTCAGAAAAACATCCGTTAGGAAAATTTCAGGTCTAGTAACCAAGAACTCCATTCCACCTGTGAATGCCTGACCTCACTCAGCTGTCTGCTTATAAAACAAAGGGCAAAGAACAAAACAAAGCCTCTCAACTAGTGAACATCTACATTTACAAGCAGCTATTTCCTTTCTACATCTCCCAAAACAAACAAAAAAGCTAATCTTAACTTAGCTTTTCTCCTAAAGAGAAGGTGTGATAGAACTGAAAAAGGGGACCTCCAGAGGTTCCATCCAAGCTCAGCTGTTCTGTGATTCTGTGATCTTCTCGGGTTTTGTATTTTAGAGTCAGATTGTTTTGTTCAGGCAATCACTTTGGTGTACATATAGATTTTAAAATGACAGAACTAAGTTGTCAATTCTGAGTTTCAACACCTTCCTTTAAATCTGTCCTTAAGAGACTACGGGCAGCTGAATACAAGTTATTCTGTTGGTCTTTCACAGTACAAAGACATCAGGCACTTTTTTTGTCTCTCTGAATCTCATAACATGCATTCAGTTAATAAAAGCGGCAAAGGCCACAGGTGCAGAGCCCATCTGCAGTGGCTGCCTATCAGCAAGGAACTGATGGCCACCAGGAAGCCAGTAAGAAGTCCGTTTGCATTGCCAGGCACAAGTGGAGCACATGTCCTCTGAGCATCAATCCCTTCTCCGGTGCATGCTGCCTGAAAGACTAAGGCCCCAATACGGAGTCCTACAGAATACCAAAGCATGTGCTGTTAGAGGGTAGAGTTGACTGTTAACCTACAGTGGACAAACTCCCACCCCACAAAACTAACTGGAATGTTTATATTATTGAAGTCACAAAGGTGCTAACAGACTCGTCACTAACCTCTGGGCATATCAGAACATTGGGACGCTTTTTATTACAGTGTCAGGAACCTGCCATACAAGCTCAAGAAAATAAATGAACTAACAGGAACTCACTCTGGGTAATACTCATCTGTCAATAATTAATCATATATAGAAAGAAAGAATATGATCAAAGAGGATGACCTGAACATTGTGTCTCTTTCAATGAAGAGAGACGGTTGTTATGCTCAGATAATGGCCCACAAAGGCAAACAATTCAAGAGTAAGCTTACGAACATCCTAGAACTTCTATTAATTACCAAGAGGGAGTTTCCAAGTGTGGATTGCATATGGCCAAGTGTTTGTTCTTCCCCTCCTCCAAAATACACGAGCAAGCGGCAAGGTAGAAATAGAATTTAAATACTTTCCAATTTTGCACTTCAACAATGCTGAAAAAAATTGTAGGCAAACTTAGGGAATTAATGGTTTGGTCCTGTGAACCAGTAATTGTAAGATACAAGAGTGTTTTCTAAAACAACCTGCATGCATAGCACAGAATTGCCTATGAAAAGGAGACCCACACCCAAAAGGTATAAGCAACAAACTTGTTGGCCAGCACAGCTACCAAGAAGAAATTTTAAGTATTTATAAGCTCTTTTTTGCAGATGAATTGTGGGCAAGTACAAATTTTATAAAAGTTACATTTCCAATTTTACCCTATGGTGATGCTTCAAGCAAAAGGAATTGCTTCCACAGCAGCACAGCTTTATTCATGATTTAACCAGGTTTATTTTGGTTCAGTTTAGCTGGAGTAGGTTAACTTCTTATACTGAAACCTAATTCAAAACAAGTTTATTATTTATTACTGATACGGGTTTAACTCAACTAGTCCACGCAGAGACAAGACAAACTGAACCTACCCAGAAAGCTGTTTTGCAGTCTCTTCATCTGAAGTGTTTTATACAGATACATATAATTTGGTGGTTTCCCCCATTATTACACATCTGGCTGTAATTACACCACATGAGTTTTATGCTACTTGGAAACTTCACAGATAAAAATCACATGCAATCTCTAAGAAAAGATAATGAAGGGAAAGCATCTGAAGTTTCCCACACAAGAAAGTCAAGGCAGGGAAGTAAAACAAAACAAAACAAAAAACCCACCACCCCCAAAAAAGGCTCTTGGAGCTGGCACTGCTCTCCTGCCTACAGCAAGACTAGAACAAAGTTTAAAGGGCAAGAAAGAAAAAGTTCAGCTTTTAGTGCTGGACTTTAATCCGTATCAGCTCATGACAGTAAAAGTTTTAATAACTCATGTTCATAACCATTGGTAAGAATTCTGCACCACTGAGCTATCTTAAATGCTCATAAATGCTCCTGTTTTATTAAGGAAATCAAAATGTTACAGGTCAGAAATGTCTAGATTTTTTCCTTTGGGGCTACTGTCATTGCACTAACTGTAATCTATACTAAAAGTCAGAAGCTCACAACATTAAACACACACATATATAAACCTAGGTTTTGCAAGCATCAGAAATCCAATATAAGTGCTATCTTGTAAAGCACAGAGCCCACCCTTCCAGGAACATTACAGTCCAAACTGCTCCCAGACCTGCAGCACTCCAGCACAGCCAGGAATCCTTTCCCAACACTATCTACCAAAGAAAAATTATGAAAGGGAAAGAAGGAACACATGATATTATTGAGCTAACCCACAGTCATACAATCCCATTTGCAAAGGAATTAGTATCTTTTATACTTATGACAAAGAAGCCCCATGGCATTGTCTGTGTCGAAGACCTCAGGTGCAGAGGATGTCTGCCTAAGCTTAAGATGGAAAAAAACGCACTTTAATGTTCAACTATGAGCTCCAGAGTGTCACAATGAACAACACATGCCAAAAAGTCAGGTGGGCCTCCAGCAAATGCATACTGGAGAAAGAAAAGGGACTACCAGAAAAAGATTTTTCAGGATGGAGGGAGGGCACTGGCAGTTTTGAAAGAGCTTGAATACAATGATTTTGTAAAATGGTCTGGTCTCTTTTGTCCCCTCAATTACCCAGTGAGTACATTTCACGACTTTATTTCTGCTATATATAGCCTCAGAAATGCATTTGCTTCCTGAGAAACCATCATTCATTTCTGTGATAGCAGCTTACTCAGAGGAGGGGAGAAAAAAAAAAAAAAAAAGGGCAGTAAGAGGCAATGTCCTTCCCCCCACCTCCCCTAAAAGCAGAGTTCCCCCCTTCACATCACAATCTAAATGTTAAATGACATCATTTGGGCAGGAAAACCAATAGTCCTGTCTCTTGTTAACATATTTCTTGGTTTGAATTGTTGTTAGTATTTTGCTCTCCTTTTCTACAAGTTTGAGAAATTTCTCTGGGATACAGAAAAAACAGGTTTAGCTGTTCCCTATTAAAGATTTGTATAACCAAGGAATGCTACACAAGAAGCAACAGGTGATGTTTATTAGCACTGATACTAGTGTGTGCGTCCTGACTCTGAAGAACAGTCAAACCAACAGCCTAAATTTAAACACGCTTCTATACAGTTAACACAGCACTGCCTGCTGCAGTCATATGCAAAAGTGTATTAATGAATTCACTGGCATATCTGGCTACAATACAAATTAATGCCAAGGCTTTTTAGTTCATCCATTTTTCAAATCCCCAACATCACTAGAGACTGCCAATCAAGGACTAAGCAAATTGAGTGTTCTCGTGAAGGACTTGATTTGTCTCTGTACACACATTAGCGATAGCATTCCTGTTTGGTTAAAAACAGGAGGAAACAATTTGCCTTACCATCACATTATCCAAACACAGCCTTCCAAAACTGTGATTAAAACACTTTGTACAACCTTGGCAATGTTAACTTACCAGCTGTACACTGGAAAGGAACATTAAGTTACAAAGGAAGAAAAGAGAAAGAACAAATGCACTATCATTTAGACAGCATACCTCCCCCCAAAACAGACCAACAGCTACTATTTTCCAGAGTCAGCATTTCACAGATCTTATTCATAATAAAACAGAAGTCATCTTATCCCATACCATTTTAAAAAACTGCATTTTTTTAAAAAAGGTATTTTTAAGTTCTCCAAAATGTACACTTTAATCTACTAACAACAGTACAAACACAAGAAGTATCTATTGATTAATTCATCTTATTGAAGAAGTGAACTTCCAGTGTAAGTAGCCTGGACTAGCATAATGAAAAAATATTCAACTAGGCAGGGAAAAAAATACCAAAACCCTTCATACTGAGGATTTTATAAATAGCTTATTTTTATATTATCCTCTCCATCTAAAAATCCCACATGCACACAAAGGTGAGGTGATCTGAATATAGACCTAGAAGAAAAAACACAGAATATTTCTCTTTGGGCCTTCTTTAGCACACGTCATTGTGTCATCATCACACTTCCCTGACTTCAGATGTTCAGATTCAGACCACATATAGAGGGACACTCAGAAACTTGAAGATAAATGAAATGGAAACGCGAAATCAACAGAAGCAAGTTAACAGCAGCTTCCATCACCACAGCAAACACTCTTACTCAGGGGTAAAACACCCCTTACTTTCCATTGCACAATTCTTCACAGACCTTTTTCCACCTGGAAATTCCTACACCTGGAGAAGCTGTCACAAAATGGTGACTGGTCTAACTTCCAAAAGAGTGCTTTCACTCCACTCTAGAAATGTCATGGTATTTTTTATTTTCATTGATTTATCTCAGTGCATCTTTAAAAGTGCCATCCAACTTTTAAGGCATATTCTTAAAGAAAATCAAGAGTATGGACAAGGGAAATTAGTGTGGCATGACTACACCATAACCGTATTCCCCCAGGCAGAAAGGCCCTAAACCACTTAACTGAAAGAGACCTTTTTCAAGTAATTTATCAAGCAGAGTACCATCAACCCCACAGGGGATCATTCTTCCTAGGGGCAAGAAACTGTAAAATTATATTTCACAGAGGGTGGGGGAAAAAAAATCCCAACTCACCGTTATGATTGTTCACACCCATAAACTACCACAAGTATTTCTTTTGTATTCATTACTTCAAAAAACACCACGTTTGGAGTTTTTAAAGCCCCATTAAAATAGCTAACCACACTTACAGAAAAATTCAGGAGTTAAAGGGTGCTTCGGAGCTACAGATGTGGAAGAGAAACCTGTGACTTGCTAACTCAACGCGTCACCAGCAAGGTACAACTTCCCTGCCCTCTGCTTATTCCTCTCTTAAAAAAGAGACCGCAGGTCAGAGGCCTCCTCTACAGTTAGATGCTGAAGCTTTGATCAGATATCATAATCAAAAGAGAATCAAGTTACCACATTACCATGTTCCAGCATTTCAGGATGGAAAAGGATAAGGTCCTGTCTGCCTCAGCAACGTTAAGTACAGAGGGATGCCAGATGATCCCCATCACATGAGCAACAACTCTTAAAACTCTTAAGAGAGGCATCATGGGTCTGTGGAGCCTGTTCAAGCAATGAAAAGCAGTAACACTAGTTCTGACTCACAAAAGGAAAACAGCCAAGCTGAACACATCCTAAAAGACTGCTTATATTTAGAGAAAGATAGAGGGATTTGCAAAGTGATGCAATTCCTAAGACATAAACTCCTCGGTTTGAACTTCAGACTTCAGCAGCATCGCTGCAACACGAGAGGATAAAGAAGACAGATGTTGTAAGTTTTACTCTCCCGTTAGCAAACCTAGTTCAAACAGAAGGCAGGGAGGGCTGCGGTGGCCGTTTCAGCAGACCGTCAAGGTTACTCCTAACACATTGTGTGGGAAGGAGACCACCAGATCCGCTTAACGTTTGCTGGCCCGTTTTCCGCTGCTCCTCACCACCCGGAGGACCTCCCCAGGAGGAACGACGGGGCAACGAGCACCGCCGGGCTGCACCAGCGGCTCCCGCCTGCGCCCAGGCTTTGGGGCCGGTGCCAGAGCGAAGCCTCCCGCTACGGGAGGGGGGGGCTGCAGGGCCGGGACCCGCCCCGCCGCCCCGCTCCGACGGCGGGGGAAGGAGGGCTGCGCTGCCAGACGCACCGCTCGCCTCAGCCCAGCCTCCCGGCGGACGGCGCTCCGCGCCCGCGGAGCTCGGCGGGCTCCGGCCGCGCAGCCCGGGAACGGCCGCCTCCCCTCGAGGGCGCAGACCCGGCCGCCTCGGCCCGGCCCCCCCCCCGGGGCGGCCAGGGCGCTCCCGGCGCCGGGGTCGAGGTCGAGGCGGGGGACGCCACTGTGGAGTTAACCGCGAACTCGCTGCCCCGCTTCCTCAGAGCGCTCCTCCCGCGGCCGCCGTGGCAGCCGGCGGCCCCAACGGGGCGGGCGCGGCTCCGCCACCGAGGGAGCCGGTGGGCACAGCCCTCCCCGCCCGCCCCACGGCGACCGCGACCCGCAGCACGGGGGCTGCCGCCCGCCACACCTACCTACCTCCCCGCCGGCTCGGCTCGGCTCGGCGCCTCTCCTCGCCTCTCCTCACCGCAGCGGCGCTGGCGCTGGCGCGGGGACCCGCGCGGGGTGCGGTGCCGTTCTGTGCCGTGCCCCGCGGCGGCGGCCGCCGCGCTGCCAGCGCCGAGGCGTGAGGGCGGCCCCACGTGCGCCGGCTGCGCCAATCGGGGCCGCCCGCGGGCCGCCCCCCGCCCCCGCCGCCGCCGCCGTCCCGGGCCGCCCGCGGACCGGCGGCGGGGCGAAGCGAAGCGGTGGCGGCAGCCGCCAGGGCAGGAAGCTGGTTTGGGAGGCGGGAGGAAATCAGCGCGGTTTGGGGTGGCTGGAGGGGAGGGAACAGAGAGACCCCGAGCGCTGCTGATGGCGGGCCGGCCGCCGCTTCCGCGCCCGCGGGGCCGCCGCGCAGCCGGACCGGCGGCCGCGCCGCACGGTGAGAGCGCACGGCGGCGGCCGGGGCAAGGGGGGGGGGCCGCGGGGGCCGGATTCCGCCGCGCCGCCGGGAGCGGGCGCTGGGCGGGCGGGGGCGCCCGGGTGGAAAGAGTTCAGGCGGGCAAACCTCCCGGTGAATTTACGAAGCGTCCTTCGGGCTCCGGCGTGAGCTTTGCCGCGCTAAACGTGCCGAGGAAAGCAGAAACGCGTTCACGCCCTGCCACGGAAAGCCCGCCGCGTGGGAGCCGGGTCTGGCTCTTCCAAAGGGCCCGAAGGTTCCGCGGCGCAGGCGGGCGGCCGGCGGGACAGCCGGGGCCGGCAGGTGCGGGGCCGGGCGCGTCAGCCCCCCGTGGGCTTCCCCGAAGGCGTCACCTTCTGCCAAAGCGTCAGGCTTCAAGTAATTAGTAACAGGGCTGTTAATCCGCGCTCCGGGGGTGAGGCGGGCAGCAGGTTCTGCTCGGGCCCTTTGTGCTTGGGGCACTGGCGGGATGTCCGGCTCTGCGCCACACTGCTGGAGCTGCTGGAGCTTCGCTGGGGCGATACCGGCAGTGCCAGGCTTGAGAACAGCGAGGTGGTTAGAAAATAAACATTCCTAACACAGCAAAATATTTTGGTACTTTCTTTTACAGCGTTGGATTTGTATACGCTGCGGTTTTGTACGATCGTCAACGTGAATCGTAGTTAGTACATTTTCCGCCAGTTAATGGAAATGTGAAAGTTGATGGTTTGCTCGGCGTGGGCGTGTTCTGATCCCTTCATTTAATCTAATGGTTGTTGATGTTACGCAGCGGCAGTTGTTCGCTACCGCCTCAGTTTTTCAGCCCATTGCGCTCGGTTGTATTGCTGCGCCTTTAGATCTCTCTTAAAAATGCTCTGAAATCCATTCAGTGACTCATATTAGTTTCAATAAATTTTGCATGGGTGTCGTGGAAACAGGCCAATCCACTTCTGTTGGAGGCAACAGCCTCCCACAAATGCCTTGCTGCCTCCCCATCTCATATATATAGAAGTTCGGCCCCCAGTGGCCTTCAGTTTTCCCTATATATTAAAATTAAGTTTCCAACAGATAGATCCCTTTTTTGTGCGAGGCTAGTTGCCCGTAGAGTTGAATGTCTCCAGCATCCATGGACTTCTGGCCAGATGCAGAGCCATGAAAAGAAAAAGGAATAGAGGCCGCAGTTCTGAAAGGCAAAGCTGGAAACAAGGTTACTTTTTTCTGAGTAATCTGAGCCTTGAGACCTTCAAAAAGTTCATCACCACCTTTTTTAGAAAGATAATCTTGGGAACATCCAGATATGTGATCCATTTTTATCTACTATCTAAATACCAAGTCTTTTTAAATGTCATTTTCTAACTTCTCTGCAACCATACACACTAGTAACACTGAAGCTGAGATGGTCATTTATTTGCCTGATTCCAGAAACCAAGAAGAAAAATGCATTCAGGAACAGTAAAAAATTACACTTTTAAGCCCTGCAACCCTTTATCCCTTATTTCTTCTTTTAGTTCTAGTGTATTTTGGTGGGGTTTCATTTTTTTGGTTTTTTTCAGGGTCTTTTTTTTTTTCTCCTTTTTTCCCCCTGTAGGTTCTCCGAAGGCAATATATTTCAGATAAGTATAGAACTTGAAGTCCAGCTTTTGTTTTTATAGCTACCCAAACCTTTCAAATGTGTCTCATCTTTGCTTCCATCATCTTTTGAAGGGATAGTATTTAATTTTGGTAAGTCGATTGTTGCTACTAGAAATGCTAAATTATAGTGGTGGACTTTGGTTTATATTTAAGCATATAGCCTGTCATTTACAATGACTTGTACCGTTCTTGTAAAATGTCTTCTTCAGTGTCCTTGGTCTTGTCAGGCTGAGTGGCATGCTTGTGCTCAGCCCTTGTTCTACAACTGGATAAATTTATTATTTAGACAGCGCACCAAAACTGTCTGGCAGACTTCAGCCTTCATGCCAAAAGGGTCTAGGCAAGCAAGTGGGTTTACACATGTAAGTAGCCATAAACAACACAAAAAAGATGTGTCAGTCAACCATGATTTGAGTGCCTAAGAGTTCTGACAAGTAATATCTGCTGGATTTAAATGAATAAATTTGAGAGATTAATGCCCATAGCAGTATGCCAGAGTCCTTCCCAGAACTTACCGTCTTCATAGTAGAACAGGACATGTTTGTGTCTCTCCTACCCCAATCCATAGTCTGTTATCTCAGTACAAATTAACCTCACCTCTAACCTAAACGTTCCTTGCAGCAATCTCTCTGGCCAGGAAGCAGAGCTTAAACCTGGGAAGTGATACTCTCTTAAGCCATTTTAACTAATTCTACCAAAGCACATCTCTGAGAGCCATAGTGTTTGCACAGTTGAGATCTGACAAACAAGCTCTAAGCTTGTGTGTACGTTCTGTAATCCTGTGGGATCAGGAGGGCGATCCAGATTCTGAAACGATCACTTTCCATCAGTTCCACCGCAATAGAGGTGAAATAGAGATATTGGTGGTTTTCTGGACCTGAGACTCATCTGAGTTTTCAAAAGCAAAACCTAGCCTTTGCTCCAGGAGCACGTGAGACTGTGGAAATGGCTCGTGTGCAAGATACTTAAAATTATATTTCAGATAATAAACTGCTTCCAAGAAATATGACCTCAGAATTTAGGCTAAAGTAATGTCATGCAGGCCTGGAGAGCAGGAAATCTATTACAGCTATGCCGTTGAACCACCAGAGTGCCTAGGAGTGTCACTGATAAACAGCTTGCTAAAGGACTGATGAGCAGGATGTCAGCTGTCCATCACAGCACTAACTATGCAGGACACCCGGGAAATAATGTTCAAACATGATATTTAAAGATATGTAGCATAAACTGAATGCACCGGGCTGCTAATGACAAGTGCTGGTGTTCATGCTTAGTGCATAGCTAAAGTCACTAACCAATTTAAGTGTATTACAGATGCAAGACAGAGATAATCACTCATGAGAAAGTGAATGATACAATGTCCTGATGAACTATATGGAGAGGGGAGCTGTATCCTGGACTTTTGAATTTCTCAGGCTGCAGTGCTATGGGAGCTGGAACTGCGTTCTGCTGTCACCGACATATGGTACTCCTCTTGCTAATTGTGCTAGCCCTCAGATCAGAAAACCCCGCACGGCAAATCCAGGCCTGTGATTAAAAGTAATTGGGTGAGTCAGGGGACTCGGTGGATGGCAGGGGCAGGCTCTAGAGCAGCCGGTGTTCCCATTGCCAGCGGGAAGGCAGCCAGCCTCAAAGAGTCAAGAGGTGGGGTCTGTGGAGAGCTGACAGCAGAAGGGTTAGAACCTCGTGCAATGTAGGTAAAAGTGGAAACTAGTCCTCTCTGATGAGCAGCACGTATACTGCAAAACTACAGCATATCCCCAAGGTGTCTTCTGAAGGACCATAGCTCTGTTTTTCTTTTTGCTTCAGAATGAAATACGCAGTATTGGTTTTTCTAACAATGAAAGAATGCTTCCATATGTAAGAAAGTAAATGGACAGAATTGCACCTGTATTTTTTTTAAAAGGTACAAATAAGTGTTTAACATAAAAGTGTACTTCCCATCACCCTTGCTGAGTCATATTTTCTTCTGGAAGTGCTCAGTATTAGCAAGTGCTGCTTAACAAAAAGAAATTTGGTACAGTCTGGTCCACAGAATTAATATGATTTACTAATGTTTGCAAGAAAAGCAGTATGCGTCTACGCACTGCAAAATTGATAAGTCTGTATTAATAGATACAGACTCCTTGGTGATAATAAGGTCATTTAACAATTGCTTCCACCCCTTTGTTACCCATGGAGGGAGCATTCGGGAATTCTGCACTTCTTCCAGCAGCAGAAAGTATTGGCAGGTACCACAGGAAGCATTCCTTCTCTATACTCTTTTGGAGTCTTCCTTTCCCACATAATAAAGAGCACCCCAAATAATACCTTCTTGAAAGAAAGTATTCCTTCTATGAGGCTGAAAGAACAACCAAAAGGATTGAGGCTGCGAAGCAAGTCAGACTGAACAAACACCACTTTATAGGAAACAGCCTCTGTATGGGATATTCCACAGCAGGATCTATAGGACATGTAAAGGAAAGCAAGCATTTCATTGAGGCACTCTCATCTGACAGAACCATAAAATAAGAGCAGGAAGCTTCAATACTTCAAAATACCAATAAAAGTCCAGTATGTAGAGGATGCTGTTCCACAAGATTGTTTTAAGACAGACAAAATGAAGCACCACAAACAAGTGAAATAATATTTCATCATCATTTTTCTGTTCACTGTGTTTCTTCACCAATATCTTCTGGTGTTTATTCACTTCCTGTTTACATTAAAAGTAATATCCCTAACTGCAAACTCAGGTCTCCTCTAAGCCTCATCTCCAATTGAAAATTAAAATGTTTAATTAAGTATAAGCACTGTCCAAAAGAAATAGCCCTTAATTCAAATTTAATTAAGATAACATCAAGAGATATATGTATGTATCTATGCGTGGAAACCCCAAATCCCAAATTACTGGCATACATTAGAACTGTCCAACTTCCTAAAATGAAGGTACTGGAGCTTGTTGTCACAGAAGGTGCATGGACCAGGTTAAAAAGAGCTATGTAAAAATGAGATGAAGAATTGTCTTCCATGACCTGTGATACCTCAGAAAGCTTTCCGGCACAAAGCAGACCAGTGGGGAGCACAAGCGAGCCTCAGAGGTCTTGGAAATGTTTGTGACACTTTTCTAAATTTTCTGAAAAGATGAACTTTTCTGAAAAGCCATACGGTGGGTTAGGCAGCAGTGGGAGCTTTAAAGGGATTTGATTAGTGCGTGCTTGTAGGACCTGGAAGACCCTAGCATTGTATTAGATCTGGTTGGCTTAGTCACTAATTACAGGTTTTTCTTGAACAGCAGATAAAATCTATGCATAATGTTTATGATTACCAGGGGAGTGACATCACATGCTGCCTGACCTAACAAAGTAGATGACTTGACCACAGAAATTCTAGTGTGATTAGTAATTTGGTATGGGGAATGCAATATAAAATTATATATCATTTGCACAGCATGCCTTTCTGTTTATCACCACTAAATGGTTAGTATCATAGCCATGTGGAGACTAGTGTTAAAGATCATGGGGCTGAGTATGAAATTCAAGGACTTTAGAAAGGTTAGAAACATGCTTTCATAACAGTTAAACATTTTTACAACTGAGGATTTTTTTTTGCTTTGCAGTCAAGAGTACTTAGAAAGTTTATAGCAATTATTTGAAAAACGCCCTTCATGGTAAAGTGGAGAAAATGCAGACAGCACTAGATAATTTACTGTGATGCCTCTACAAAGCACTTGTGTAATGTTTTATCGGCTCTGTAGTATTCTTTCCTAAATCATGTCCCAGATTAGCTAATACAAATATGTTCCTTCCTTAGAAACAAGTTTCTTTTTCTATTCAACTTGCAGCTGTGAATGGAAAAAAAAGAAAAATCTGATTGTTTTGGGAAAGTTTTGTTCTCCCAGAAAACCATTCAGTTTGTTTTTTATTATTGCAGTGATTATGGACCCTAATTTTGTTTAAGCTGTAAGCCATTATGTGGTTATTTTTGAAGTATAAATTCTACATGAAATATGTATTCCACAAATTAGATATTATATTTGAAACAGCTCAATAATTATGAGGAGGAGTAGGTTTAAAGACTATATAGATTGGTAACTGAAGATAGACTGCGTGCTGGAGGAAGCATTGAAAATAGATTTTTGAAAACTGTAGTATTTTTATCAATATTATGATGTTGGCTTCCAATTGTTTATGAAGATGCAAAGTTTTCAAAGGCTCCTCAATCTGGCTTCTATTTTTGCACATGCAAATGACAAAATTAAGGTCAAACTACCTTGCCTTTCAGTTGGCTGTGAAAGACAGCTGAATGCTATCACTTGTGTGTGCAGTTGTCTGGATTCATAACTAATTAGAGGTGCACACATACATACATATACATACACTCTAAATTCCAATTTTCTGAAAAAAAAATTGTTAGCCAGAGTCTTAAATTCAATTTGAAGAAAAGTGTAATCCTATGAGAGAGTCAAGGCTGCGAACAGAAATCCTTACAGCAAATTGGCAATACAATGGAATCCATATTTTATAACCCATTGCAACTGAAAAGGAAGCATCTCATACTTCATGTCTGATTACAACTCAGAAATAGGACAGTACCCTGTACTTCCTAAAGTTGCAAGAATAACAGTCTTGCTGATGTAAGTGGAGCTCTGGATGAGAGCTGTGGATGACATATGTTCCAGAGTAGTGATAGGCACTTTTGAAGATGAAAAGAGTGCTTTTAGTGGAAATCCACAGGTAATGATGGTTTAAAATCGACATTCTAAACCAATAAATAGAATTATTCCATTTTTTTACAATTAACATGCATAATACTCTATGGAGTGCATTCTAACTTTTCAGGTAAAGAAGTGAAGCCCAGAGATACCAAAAGCTGCATCTTCAAAAGTGATCTCAAACTTCTTGGTGTCTCAGACGTGAAGAACCATTTAAAATGCCCAAAATAATATACATGAGAAAGAAATTTCCAGACATAACTGGAAAGAAATTCTTGTTGATGAGAGTGATAATACACAGGGAGAGGTTGCTGAGAGGGGCAGTGGAACAGCCATCGCTGAGAAGGCCAAATCTGCCTTTGAAGGTAGCCCTGCTTTGAGTTTGGACAACGTGACCTCTAAAGGTCCCAACCGAATTAAATTTTCCTGTGATTCCATGACTGAGTTAGATTCAAGTGTCATCCTGAAGAACTGGGAGGAAGCTCTGTCTGAGGCCAGCACAGACATGCAAAGCCTGCCTGAGAAGGTTTTATCCTGACATGGCACTGCTGGGTACGTGAGGAGGTGGACCGGGACTGTGGCAAGCTCTGCAAAGCTCTCCTCTGTCCTCATGGAGGTCAGATGTCTGGTAAGACAGAGAATGTTTCTTGTATTTCCTGTAACCTCCCATCGAAAACTCTTCAAGGCACCACATTTGTACTGTCTTTTCTAACTAATTTGTGTATTGCTGAATCTTCAAAGTGGGAATGAGGAGTAAGAAAAATTGCAAGGAGGCATTTTATTGTAAAAAAAAAGTGAAACCTCTGCTTGTAAAACCTCATCATAGGCAGGACACGATAAGGCATGCGTTTGAAGTACACACTGAACTATAAAAATTTTTCACTCACCAACATTGCTGCTTATATCTTTTTTTTTTTTAATAAGAATCATCAAATAAAACTATAAAAATCAGAAAAACCATATCTGCAGAGCAGTTGATTCAGCACTGGTCAAAAATTGGAAGAACATAAATCTTAGAGAAGCTTCAAGATCTTGCCAAGCTTTATTCTCTGGAACGCAGATTTGTTGTTCTAATGATTGTGTTTACCTTTGTTTCTGCAACCAGTCTTGACAAAGACACAGGAAGGCAGATACAAAAACCTGTCCCAGAAATAATTGTGCACCACTGCTCCTTGAATTGTTTTGATAGTTATTTTTTCTAATATGAATTTATAATAACATTAAAATAGATTTCCTGTGGGGTTTTTTTCTTTATTTTTCTACCATTGACCATCTGTCTGCCTTTTGTGAGGACACATCAAATTGAAAATAGTTTCAGAGTTCTCTGTATCATAGACATAATATGTGAGATAGTGTTAAATTCAGGGCTAGATTTGAGTCTGCTTCTGGTAAAATCAGCCACAGGCTCTGTTAAGGCATTAACACTGAAAGAGGTTCACTGGTTGCCAATGCTAGAGGTGGTACTGAAATTATATTAGACACAGTTTGTACGGGCAGGTTGCTTGGATAGGAACGTATGCATGTGGGAGAATGTGCTTTTTTAGAATAGTAAAGATTATGAGGTAGAAATCCAGTGACAACCTGAAAGCTGTAAGATACATTGCCCACATCAATGACAATAAATTAAATCTTGTCTTCAGAGGCAGAAAGAATCAGAAAGTGGTCTTAAGAAAGAAATTAATAGGTTATTTAATTAACATTTTTTTATGTTTACATGTATGACTATATCCTAGATATCTGTATAGATGTGCGTGTTTCTGTGGCGATACCGTTTAACATTATCACCTTATTGAAATAATCATGATCCTCAAAGACTCAGTAAAAGTGCCCTGAGAATTTCTGCAATAGAGGTGAAACAGCCTTGTGCAGTGAGACCTAAAGAGTGCAAAGCTGTGTACTTACTCATGGCACGGGCTCTCTGTTGCCCACCAAGATTGTCAGGAGCAACAGGGCTCATAATCCTCACTTGAGAGAGAAAAGCCTTGGAGTTCAGTCAGCTCCAGCACTGTAAACATCTCAAACTTTAAAAAAAGTTTCACTGCATACAGCAAAGGATAGTAGAAAGCATGCATACTTAATAACTTCTGAGTTTCATTTTGTGTTTAAGAAAATCAGTTTTCAACCCATACATAGCATAGTATCCAGCCTCTCCACATGGCTTTGTGTATTCTGACAATGAATTAAATGCCCAGTGGACAATTTTGCACTCATGATTAGCTGATTAATGGCACCATTCCCTGGGGGAGCTAGTCAAACTATATTTGTCAAAATAAGCAGCTATGCACATATATATATATCTGTATGCAAACACACACAAGTATATACATATATATATGCACAGAAAGGTAAAGCAATAGATGTTCAGTTTGTTTGTTTCTTTCAAAACTGGAGCCTAATCAATACTGTGTTTCTTGACCTGAAGTCACCTCCCAAATAACACAACTGATTGCACAAGAACCATCAGGTTTCTTGAAATACTAAAAATGCTGATTCAATAGCTGTAGTCAATATACAGAGACATAATAAATTGGGGGGGGGGGGAAGTTAATGTATTTACAATACAGCATTTGAAGGATTTGAGCATATGTAATGGAAAGGTGCTTTAAAAATCTATAGCCTTAAGGATTTAAAAAAGAATGAGTGACTTTTCCTTTATATTAGAAGATGAATTTCACTACACACCTATTTATGGGCAGTGACATTAACTTCCCAAGAAGGATTATAAACTTCCCAAGTTCTTGAAGTTTGCTCTTCTGAATACTCAGAGATTAATTTTAAAGTGTGGTTCATTCTGCAAATCTTTCATTCTCTCTATAATACTAACAATAGTCAAACTAACTTCCTTTCATGTCATTATTAATGTTTCTTATAAGCATTTCTTAGGATAAATTAGGCAGACCCGCTTTCCCACTTAAGCTTTGTCTTCATTAGGCTTTATTGCTAACACTTCTGATAGTGATCTAGAAATAAAACAATTGATTCTGTATTGGTTTCTCTTAGCTACATTTTATTTTCTGCAAACTAAGGGAAGAAAAAACATAGTAAAACATTCTCTGTCTATGAAAGAAAAGAGATAACTAAATATGAAAACCAACCAACCTCTTGAATAAATGCAGTTCTGAAAGTCCTTTCTGTACTGTTAGTAGAAAAGTTTCCTGTGACATATTTAAACTAACAATACACAAAATATTAGAGTTGCCTTTTGTTGTTATTCTATTGAAGAGAAATAATGATGAATACAGTTAATGAGTAAAATCCAGAATTTGTTTCCAACAGAACAATCAATCCCATCTCCCCAAACACCAACCCCAGATCTAGTAGCATACATCTAACTTGAAGTTAACACTGTGTTCTGTTAACTATTCTACTTTTGAGTCTTATGCTATAGTACAGGATAACTGAGAAAAGAAAATTTGTGTAGAAAATAAGAGCATATGAGAAGAAGATATTGTACATAGAATTCATTTTTATTCCCTTTCTAGGCCATTTAGTTGTCATCTGGCACATTGTCATCATGTGTTTTGTTTCACTACCATGCTATTTTTAACCTGCATATCTCTGGCAAACAGGATAAATTCTCTCCTTTATAAGCACCTTAGTGCCTAGATAAGCGGTACTAAAATCAGCTTTCACTGACACCATCTTGTCTAAGTGAAAAAAGTTTTGGATATTTGTTGTATTTGCTTGCTTTTGTGTTTAATGGTAAACTTTTTTTTTTTTGTAAGTTAGAAAAAAAAGAAAGCAAATATCCATGTTATGCAGCTTCTGTCTCTTAAGACTTGATTCCCTATAAGGGGAAGTAGAAGAAAGTAGTCAGGCCAAAAATTTCTAAAATAAAAAGGACAGTTGAGGAAGAGAAAATCATGAAATGATACGCTCTTGTTAATATCCAAATGCTAGTTTTAAAAGTTAGTGTTCCATGAGTGAGAATATTACTACAGCTAACTTCTGTTTTTCCAGTGCATGATCAATGTCAATAATAAATATTCTTCAGGGTGTGCTGGCCCTGCTCTGAAATGTGCACTTTGACTTCGCTGTGTTCTTATAGCTGCCTAATTTCAATGAAGTTACTTCTCTTTTCATCTTGCAATCTTCCCAAAATTTTCTATTAATTTTCCTTTCAATAAAGTAAATGTTTTCCTTGTGTACCAGTGAAAAATATTTCTATGACTGGAAAAATGTGGTTTTGCTTAGCTGAATTTTTTCATACATATACAGGATTTTAAAAAAACCCACTCCCCTACTGCTTGCAGCCTGTAGACCAAACTCCAAAGACATTTTTTTCTTTTCAACTGGCATCTTTTATCTGGACGTCTTTAATATTCATCTGTGCAACAGTGCAGATGCAAGTACTTACGACGGTAAAGCCTTCTCCCCAAGACAATGCAGAGTACACTGCGATAATATAGAGATAACCACGCTAAGAGGTTAAGGCAGTTTAAATGAAGTAAATTGAAAACTTCATGGGTTTCTGTATATTTTTCAAGGTACATTTGATTTCAAAATACTCAGTGACCTGTGATTTTGTTCTCAGGTGTTAATAATGAGAACTCTGAGTCAGGGAATTATAGGTGGAATGAGTGTTTAACATAACAAAAAGCTATATTAAACTAGGGAAAAGCTTTTAGGAGAGAAAGGGTTCTGTTCTTACCTCAGGCCATGTTCATTTAAAGGGGATCCCTATGCTCTCAGGTCACTAAGTAGTGCAGATTTGCATAGGACTAGGTCTGAACACAGAGAGCGCAGGCTATGGCGTGTGCACCTGCAGGCTCTGTGGGCAGGTGAGCTGCTGTTCCAGATTGCCTGGTGTTTTTCTTCTGCTTATCTGCATGGCACGTTGAGGAGGCTTTTGGCAGCTGGTTCCTAGGCTCTCCCGTTGCTGAGCTCAGCCCTGCAAAAAAGCCCCCGGTAAAGAACCACATCACTCTGAGGACCCCGTCACCTTTCAGCCCAGGCACCTCCAGAGTGCCTTTCGGAAGCCTTTCTGGTCTGCAAGCTGACAGCAGCCGGACATCAGGAATGGAGCCGTGCAGCCCCTGAACAGTGAGCACTCTTTCTTGCTCTCCCAAAACCGCGGTGTGCTAGTAGGCAGGGAGCAGAGCTGGCACTGCAGCCAGTGCACCTGACTGCCAGATCTCTGTCTTGTCAGCATCCAGACACCTACACCAGATAGTGTCTGGGCCCTGAGGAAGATACTGAGTGCTGTAGAGTGGCCATCAGTGAAGGGACAGCTTCCACGGGGAAGAATTGATGCCCATGCACGTAAATGTGTGCTGAGTTCACCCTTTAGCTGCTGAAGCAGACGACCGACATTTCTGGCAGCCAGTAAGCCTACAGGTGGCTATCATCTGACAAAATAACTCGGGCGGTGGCATTCGCCAGTTCAAAAGCTCTTGCCCATCATCTGTGTGAGTGGTGGATACAGAGGGGACCATCCCTTGTGTTTTCTTCCCCCAGTAGTATCTGGGTTATATAAATGATGCTGCCCATTTTACCTGTTCTTCTGTTCTTCTTCACCAAGCAGCACGCAGAAGAGGGGGAATCACTTACTCAAAAACTAACAACTTAGTAACTGGCCTAAGCCAAATGTTCTGGTGTTTGTTATAGTTCTCCCAAGTCTCTTGAAGAGCTACTCATCCTGACAGCCCGAAGCAAAGCAACATTAAAATCACTCAATATTTATTGGGTTTTCTATGTTCAAGATGTTAGTTAGGAAAAGTCACTAAGTTTTCCTATGACCCTGTAATCAGACAAAAGTTTTTACTTAATGTTTATTCAGATTTCAATGATGAGTAAGGAGATTTTCAATACATAAGGATTGGTTAAAAAAAAACCAAGATGTCCCTACAGCTCTGGGACTATAATTACATTTTGCAAAACTCACAACTGATCAATTAAGACAATTGTTGGAAACTGAAAGCAAGCTGAACAAAGAGTGTATATTGAGTTGACGTATTAGCTGTTAAGTATTAGAACAGGTATGTTCTCTTAAGTTAAAATTATTGAAGTCCTTTACATAAATGATACTGATACTGATGCCAGTGCTTTCGGGTAATCACTAGAAGAAATAAGAAAAAAACACCCTATTGATTTTTATTTACAGGACTTTGCAGACAGGATATAGTGACAAAGGACAATAGGTACATTTCCTTAAAAATATACTGTCAGTTTGTAGTGTGCACAAAATATTTAAAAAATCATTAGAGTGAAGAGCGTGAAGATTTCAAGGTAGGTACTTAATTTTAGGTGAAAACTCCACACAAGAAACACATTACATTGAATAGCACTGAAAATTATCCCCAAATTATGTTTATAGTAATGTCTGAATTACATGTATGACTTACGACTTGGGAATTTTTCAATTGTTATACATTTTTCCAGACTTCCATGCTGCCCAGAGTTGCTTCTGCCTGTTAAATCCCTCTCCATATGGCAGGAGTTCCACTGCAGGCCAACAGCATAGAGAAGCCACGAGAGAGATTGCTGAAGTAGTGCTCCCAACCTGTCCCTGGCACATGGTGCTACTTTTGGAGAAAAACATAGGTGAATTCTTCCTTGGGGAATTTGCTGCCAAATTTGGAGAGGTGTCTTAGCCATTCTGGAAGTGGGAAAGAGAGAAGAGAGATTTGGAGAAAAAAATGTGAAAAGGCATGTGGGATTGACAAGGGGACAGAGAAACAAAATCATGTTCTCTAGAGCATGTTCTGGCACCAGCATATACAAGATCTTCATCAAACATTAGAGTCCTTAGATTGCATTTTGCATCTGCAGTCTCTGCACAGAGCAGATTGCTACTGTGTACAGTCAGGTTTTGGTGAGAGCTGGAGAGAAAGTATGGTGGTGATCAATCAAGACATCTGTTGGGACTGCCTAAAGAAATTTTTATATGCCAAATATTTCCATATAGGCATATGATGCAGACATTCATATCCTGAGTAAAAAAGCTTGTGCATGCTTGTCAGTTGCTAGATACCTGAAACATGGGTTTTGCCTCAGGAAGGAGAGGGTTGCGTTTCATGCTGCTTCTGTGTGGCTTTTTTGGGTAACTGGGACTGAAATGGAAAGAGAGGGGAGGGTCACGAGGAGGTCAGGACTCTTTGGGGGTACTTCTGCAGAAAGCAGGTATTGCCAGACAGATCCTACTAACACCGGGGAAACGAACTAATAAGCACAATTTAGTCTCTAATAGTATAGTAAAGTAATACATAGCTATTGAAGAAGACAGCAAAATTACCACCGATTTGACTAAAACCAATTTCCTCTTTATGCTCTAGACTAACAACTCATGGACATGTTTTTGCAGAAATAAGCTAAGCAGTCTCTTCACCACTTTCCCGAACCATGTTTATAGAATGGCAAGGGTGGAGAGCCTGTTCACAGCAATTGTCTCTACTTCAGCAACGAGAACCACAATTCTCACACTTTGCTCCGGTGCTATAATTATCCCTCAGTACTTGACGTCTAATTTGAAGCCAAGCAAAGCCAAGCAGTGTCTTAGAGGCTGCCCAAGTAATATTTTAAGTATATTTTTCAAATACATATTTTTGGGGGTTGGAAGCAAAATTAATGAAACTCTGGTAGTTCTTACTACCTACCTCTAACATACACTTTGGATACAAATGCAGCAGCATTTGATTCCAGCTTAAGTTTATGAAAAATGCTTTATCCTGGCTATATAAGCTGGAATTTCTATAATCAGTAAGGGCATTTTGCGTTTCAGTCATATATTAATCTGAAAAATTCAGAAGCATGTTGCTAATAAATCTCTGCCTAGAGCATCTGTGAGAATAAATAGTATGTCTCTTTCCTAAAGAGCTTAGATTAAGGCATAAAGATACAAAATGGAAAGAGAAATTAGAATTATTTGCATCAACCAGTAAACAATCCTTTTCCTTTCATGCACTTTGCAGACAGTGAAGTGTGAAACACTAGCTTAGACGGTATTTTTCTTTCTAAATCCAACTAAAGTAAAAATAACATCTTGTAACAAAAACCTGAAGAATTTATGGTATGCAACACAGCATAGCCAGTCACAAATATCCTACCACAGTTTCTAAAAGCATCAGTGTAATACTTTCTTGCAGCAGAGGCAGGACCTTTATTTTCCCAGCATATACATTTTTCCCCAGAGGATATCTCGGAGTTTGATATTCCTCTGTGAATGCGAAGGAGCCGGAGTTCTTTCTGAATGCAGGCTGCAGGCATGCAGCCTTTAGCGGTTTACACTCCACTGAGAGCAAAATCGTGACTCGTATTCCTTGAAAGCATTTGCTCTTCTGTGACCCAGAAGCAGGCCTTCTGTGGTCAGAAGAAATTTTTATCCGGATGTTGAAGCCCTGCCAAGAGCCCTTGGACTATAGAAATAGCTTTTTATGTATCCATTTTTCTAGGTGCTTTGACATCGTTTGATGGATTCACAGCTTCTGGGCCCGTTCTTTTAGGGGAAAGTACAGTCATCTTGATTCAGTCTCTAATATAAAGGCTTAAGGGTAAAGCACTAAAAGTAAAAAATAAACACAAATCTTCTTCATATATTAAAAGACAGTAGGAGAAGATAATTTTTGGAAGATGCTTCCACCGGTAGCTATTAAACATAAAATTTTGGTTTTAAACCTCCAGCTTAACTGATCTGCCAGATTCCAAAATGTGAAGGATCATGTAAATGCCCTGGTTCTTGTACTCTTCCCTTATGTGTGTGCTATTAGCCACTGCAAGGATTGGACAGACCTTTGCACTGACCCTATGTAACATTCCTTGTATTTCATTTTTCAACTTCTGCATGAAAAGTCAAGTGAAACACGCAATAAGAAAACTCACAATAAGAAAATGTAAAACTAATAAATTATCTCAAGACTAATGGTATACAAAACTGGAAAAATTATGAACAATTTGAAAAAGAAATTAGATTTTTTAAATTTTTTTGAATTCCATTTTAATGGTGTAATACAAAAGTGGCAGGCTAACAGAAAGTAAGTTTTCTTTCTTAATATCCTGAAATAATTCTGTAAAGGCATATATTATTGTGCAGGATTAACTTGCTTAGTTTCAAGATAAACATATTCCACTTCCTTTCAATCAAATTAAAATATTTTTTGTATGCCACTTCGTAAGAAGGTCAGGGTCTAGATCATAAGTTATATGAAAGGATTTCTGTGAGTTACTTGTACTGTGAATCTTCAAATGCCATAAAGTACTGGAGAGCTCAACACAGTGACGTACAGCTATTTATTTCACCTAGCATTTATTTTACCTACTTATGCTCTGGGGGAGCTTGCAAGCCAGCTAAAGGCTGTATCATGACACACTATAATCTGGAAGTATATATATTTGTGCATATAGTATATATATCTATATATGCTGTATATTATATTTTTATATGTAGTGTATATATATGTCTATATAAATATATATGCAAATTCAGAGATGGGAACAAAACAGACTGCCTAGAAAATTAAAATAAATTAAAATTAAATCCGGGCATATTCAAATGAATGGAAATGCTTCAGCATGGTCAGGGATTTCACTTCAATTTTTCCCAAAGGAACCACATGTGTAATCTAGTTCATGTTCCTATAATGATAGCCAGTCAGGCAATAAAATTTTAGCTCAGAGCTCCACAACTGCTCCACAAGCCTGCTCCGCAAACCCCCATATGCTTCCATATACATCATCTGTACCTGCTGCTGCCAGTAGTGTTGCATTGCTACTTAGCCTGAATTTGCAGAGAGCAATCAGATATGTCTACATACTTATTCACAGACTGTTAAAGGAAATTTGGGGGTTAGCCTCATATATTTCATTATCACACATTCAATTTTTTTTTTTTCCCATCCTCTTTCCTTACCTTTTGCTTTTCAAATACATTTGGGAAATACAGAAACTGAGTGGCTTGTAGTATAAAGCTTAGCTTTTAAGCTTTCAACCTGGCTTCCTTTCCATTGCCTCCAATATCTGCAAATGTGCAAAATGGAAAGAATGATTTACATAAACTAACTGCTGTATTTATTTAAGTCCAGTTGATTTCAGATAAGCGGTGCAGTCAGATGGGAAGCAAGCAAGCAGATAAGCATTGACCTGAAGCTAGAAGGCTACCTAGTTAGACACCTGTGCAGTGTAGTCTAATACCCATATGTGGAAAATCACAGCCTCATGCTTGCAAGCTCAAAAAGGAGCCCAGCATACTAGAAGTTATGTGAAATCTTAAAAATTTATGTGAAGCAAAGGAAAAAGTGTGCTCCGTATGGCCCTTGTACAGATATTTGATGCCTGAAAACACATTAGATGATTGAATTTTAAAAACAAACAGGTAAGCTGTATCTGTAAGATTTGTATTTCTATAGCAGAGGAACAGTTCATACATGGAGGATACAGAAGATGAAGTTCAAATGAAACACCTAATAGTGCAAGTCTTCATGCAAAGTAATCTATTCATGGACAAGGTTCTCGGCTGGTATTCATCTGATATATTTCCAATTGCAGATTATCTGGGTGCGAGTTACAAGTATTTTTGAATGATTAACCCCTCAAATGCTGTTATACTCAGGAAAGTTATAATATACAACCCTGGTTTGTCCAATATTCATTTTCTCAAGACTTTCTAGACAGGTTTTTGTCATTTCACAAGCATGAAAATTTTTCTTTCCCACTCATTTCTCTTCCCCACCTGTCAGATTTACAAACTCCATCTGGAATCTGAAAAAAGCAAGCTGTTCGTTCCCTCCACTCCCGTTTCTAATGAGGACTCTGCAGACAGAGCTAAGCTGACAATCTGGATGATGGAGAAGGAAAGCTGCAGTCCAGCTCATTCTTCCATAACTGTATTGATACTATAATACAGCAGTGAAAAAAAATGTCTTTGGCATTAAAGTAAGTATATGTGAGTCCACAGCATTCAAGGATGTAGATTCAGAGTAATAGGACGTCACTCTTTATAATGTTTGTTTTCCTGACCATAACCTCTGCAGGTTGGTTTGTTAGTGGATCTCATTTTATCACATTCTCAAGATGCCTACAGGTAATGAACCAGCATGTATTTCTCTATCTGCACCAAGCAGAAAATGTCTCTGTACAGCTTCAACAGCAATATAAGACTGCTTTAGGAGACTAGAATGTCTTTCTTCCAGGAAAAATATACCCTTCTTCATTTGTCCATATAGCACTGTTGGAACATTTATCTGACTATTGAGCTCTTCTGTGAGTAGAAATACTGCATTCAGTATTTAACTGTGAAAAAAAAGATCTGATTTATGGAATCACAAAATAAATAGGAAAGAAAAGATGGCTGTCATTCTAAATAACAAGCTTATAGCAGCTAGGCTCTTTTGGGAAACTGCCCAACATCAGTTACCTCCCACATACGTGACTGCAGTTCTAACATTAAAAAACAGACATTAAAATCATGTAAATATAACCAACTCTCTGAGATACAACAAGTATTAACAGTTTCACATTCATTCATTTAAAAGCATATTGGAAAAATAAATCCAATCTGCACTGACATCTGTTATTTTACGGTTTTTCAGTTGATGCATTACAGCTAGAAAGTGGATTATTTTTCCTTTCTGAAAACTACTGAAAACTGTAAATATTCTTTTATTTATTAGAGAAAACAATAGCAAAACAGTTTACAGAGGTGAGATAAGAGGTAATTAGGAGACACTTTACTGTCTTCAGTGTATACTTGTGGGCAGAATGAACGTAATGGACCACATCACAAATGTCTGACCATGACAAAAACAATAAAGAAAAAATATATTCATAATTATATTCTTTAATCTGTATTTCCGTAATGTGAACAGAGGTGATTTTAAATACTATAAGCACAGAGAGGCAGGTAAGAGACATAACTGGAATTGTAATAGGGTATTACTTGACTCATACCAGTAAGTAATAAGCAAAGCATTAAGATACATTGTATTTTTCCATTTCCTTTTCATCTGCATTAATGGATGCGGAAGAAATTCATACGACTTCATTAAATGACAGCTGTGCCCTGTCCCTGTGCACCACACTAGCATTTAAACTCAACAGGGGGAACAGTGCCACCTTCTGAACCACCATGTCCACTTCCAACGCCTGTCTCTCATATTGGGTGTTTTCTTTAAAAAAAGAAAAGGGAATGTCATTCTTTTTCATGGTGTCCTGGTTTCGGCTGGGATAATTTTCTTTCTAGTAGCTGGTATAGTGCTATGTTTTGGGTTCAGTACGAGAAGAATGTTGATAACACACTGATGTTTTCAGCTGTTGCTAAGTAGTGTTTAGTCTAAAGTCAGGGATTTTTCAGCTTCTCATCCCCAACCAGCAAGGAGGCTGGAGGGGCACAAGAAGTTGGGAGGGGACACAGCCAGGGCAGCTGACCCCAACTGGCCAATGGGGTATCCCATACCATGTGACGTCATGTCTAGTATAGAAACTGGGGGGGGAGTGGGCCTGGGGGGGATCACTGCTCTGGAACTAACTGGGCATCAGTTGGCAAGTGGTGAGCAATTGCATTGTGCATCACTTGTTTTGTATATTCCAATTCTTTTATTATTATTATTGTAATTTTATTATTGTTATTACTATCATTATTAGTTTCTTCCTTTTCTGTCCTGTTAAACTTTTCTTATCTCAACCCACGAGTTTTACCTTTTTTTTTCCCACAATTCTCTCCCCCATCCCACTGGGTGCGGGGGGAGTGAGTGAACTCCTGCGTGGTGCTTAGTTGCTGGCTGGGGTTAAACCATGACACATGGTCTGCCAAGATTCTTAGATTTGGCTGTAAAATGGAAGCTTTTTCCACTTCAAGTTGCTAAAGATAAAAATTCCTGTTAAAAATTATTCATATAGGAAACAAGCTTTTTCCACCTTAGGAAAATTGGGGAAAAAAAAACAAAGAAAAAAACTCCAGGTAAATTAGAAAAGAAAAACTTCTCAACATATTTTTTTTCCAGCACTGGAAGATTTTTTCATTATCTATTTTTATTTATTTTTCTCTTTCTTCTGGGGAAAACATGCATATAAGTGTATGTAGACAAGCTTGTATGCTATTTGCTTCTTTTTTACTTAAAAAAACCCACAATATATTGGCTGCAGAGTTTCATTTTTAAGACTATTTTCTCAGTCTATTTTGTATACAGAAGAGGAGGGGCCTGAAACAGAAATTTTGTAAGCTTTCGCTACTGTCTAAAACTGCTGCTTTGTATTTTTTGTCAATAATATATAATGTATGTACCTCAGGTATGTGAACTAGCAAGACTCCTAAACAAATTGCATTTTATCCTCTAAGTCATATCAGGTCCCTGTATCAGTGGATATAAACACCTTTCAGTTCAATATTATCTTCCATGAATAAGGATTAATATATTATTAGCTAACTTCTAATAATCATTAAGTAGTAATTTGGTAATTAATCAGTTGTAAAGTGCTGATACTTGCTATTAGTTCTTTGAAGATTTCTTCTGTAGCATATAGCCTATTACACAGACCAAAATAATTCATAAAAAGGTCATTTTAAGAAATTATTTGCCATTAGTTTCAGTATAAGTGTCTTTCCCTTCTTAGGTCCTGTGACAATTAACACTTGTGGAAGGCAACAATAGACTAATAGATATTAGGTATAGGTTCTAAAGATATTTCCTTTGGTTTTACTGCATGTCTAAAAAGCCAGCCACCTTGGGGGATTAAACTTGATTTGTTCAGACAAAAAATTATTCTAATATTCCATGTAACTTAAGGGCTTAGTTCATCAGCTGAACAGCTTTGTCATACCACAAATTACCTTTTTCAGCTGACATCTTATTAGGATAGTGATAGTAAAAGATAAAAAAGCAGAAGAAACAACTATTTGCAAACTATTGTGTTAGATATTTGATATAAATGAATATTATTTATTTAACAATTTGGATTCTATTATCTGAGGAAATAGTTTTACTTCAGAAATATTTAACTAAAAATCTGATTTGCTACAGAAATTAATAACATTAATTCGTAAATATTTATACTTTCATTCCAAGAGACATTATAAATTTAAATGTAATCTGTCCAATTTTAAAAATAGTTTTATAACTAATCATCCTTCCTTGTATACACAGAAATGCCCTTCTTCAAGTGTAATATAAAGCTCTTTAAAAATCTTTAAAATAGTTTTCCTATATACTCATATTTTTTCTGATTAAAAAAGTCAAGCCTTGTTTTCTCTAGTTGCAGCTCATCTATCACTGTAAAATCAATTCAGATTTGTCTGTGTTTAGCAAAACCCTTGGACAAATGTTTAGAATTCAGTGAAGCTCAAAAATTTGCACTATTTTTCCATTCTGGCCCCACCTTTCTTTTTTCACCGGAAAAATTTTAGTCAGTTCAGGGAATGCTGTAATTTCACTTACTTTTGCCTAACTGCCAGGGGGTAAGTTTTTATCATTCTCACCCCCAAATAAATGCCAGGTGTGATATAAAATTTCAAAGCCATTAGTTTTTTTGTGAGAGCGGGATGAATTGGCAAAGGGCCATACCCCCAGTTTACCCTGCTTCCTATGCATTCAACCACCTTTTCATCTGATCAAGCTATAGGCAGGACAGACACCGCCGCCAAGACGTGCCGTGCCGTGAAGGCTGGCTCTCGCAGGGCTGCCCTGGGGGGCTGGAGGACGGGATCTGCTAGGAGGAATGGAAAGAACTGGGTTTGTTCAGCCTGGAGAAGAGAAGGCCTCCGGGGAGACCTTACTGCTGCCTACAAATCCCTGATGGGAGGATGGAGAGAAGATGTAGTCGGACTCTTCTTGGAGGTGCGCTGCAATGGGATGAGAGGCAACAGGCACAGAGTGGAATAGGGAAAACTCCAATTAGATATAAAGAAACGTTTTTACCAAGAGGAAGAGGTTGCCCCCAGAGGCTATGGACTCCCTGGCCTTCAAGGTGTTCAGGACCTGACTGCACTTGACCGGGGGAAACCTGGTAAAATTAGATGTGCTCTGAGCAGGGGCTTGGGGTGGACGCTAATGAAGGTGCCTTTCAACCTAAATTATTCTGCGATTTGATGTGAGAAATGGCCAAATGGCAGCAGTCAGGAGAACGAGGTGGAGGGGGGCTTCCCTGGCTGGCAAGGAAACATCTGGATGAACAGGTCAGTTGTTCTGGTATCAGAGTGTCAGTCCCCATTCCAGCTCATAACAAATACAAGCATTTGTAAGACCTGGAAGAACTAAAACATGCATGAATCAGACACAGTTTCATGAAGTTGTTATTATTTCTTCCTATAAAATGTGATTCATGAGAAATTGTCAGGGCTTTAGTTTTCCAAAATATGAAAGACAATTCCTGTGATAGATTGGAACTTTTGTTTGAAAGCCCTAGATACTTGTTTCTGGGGTTTTTTTTAATTGCAAGCACCAAATTGTCTGTATCCTATCTTGAAAATTGCTCCTGCCCTGCCTTAGCACATCTATGACCCAGCACTTTTATTCTCTACCTATTTAAGCTTCAAACCGGTAAAATCTATGTTGCAGGTGATATGACTGTCTCTAAGACCAGCAGATAGTTAACCTCCAGGACTCTTGGGGGGCCGAGCTGCAGCTGTCCTTGCATAGGTGTTAATGGAAAACAGCAAAGGACACAAAAACCACTCCTCACTTGCAGACCTACATAGTATGCAGACTCAGTCTTAGGCATTATAGACTTGAAATATGAGAGTGTTAAAACATGGTGCTCTACTGACAGAAAGAGCAGATACTGTTCCCTTTCTCAGCTTCATACATCATCAGAGAACAAGTTGTACAAGCAGAAGCACCCTGCTCTTAAAGGACTATGTTGCATCTTTGAATGTGTTTTCTATTGTTTTATATGGGGAGGCCTTGTGCTTAGTTCAGTTAGAAGATATTTTGATTTTTAGCCTAAGCCTGAAAGATGTTGAAAGGGGGCTCGAACATTACAGAAGCACAGCTTTATATTTTGAAGTATTTTGAAAATAGTTTCATTACTGTTAAAACACAGTCTTAAAACATAGCTTCTATAAAAAGTAGAATAGTATGTCCTGTGTGACTTCTTAAGAACAGGAAACTGAAACTAAGCTTTTATTTGAAATCCCTTTTTAAAATCTCCTAAAGAGCCTCAGCCATTCTACCAGTGGTAAAACCAGACCTAAAGAAGCACTTGAGCTCCAGGAAGCCCCACACCAAATGGTAGTATTCTTCATATAACAGAATGAACTATAACGTGCTTAGGCTGGGCTGATCCACATCTCAGTATAGGAGGCCTAAGATAACACCTCACTTACTCCTTTTCTCTGTATGACCAGGCGTACAACCTAACGTGGGACCACAGAGGTCCCACAAAATCAAACTGTCCTATAATTATGTGTAGCAGAGGGCAGAAGACTGCAGAGGAGACACGACACACTCCTTTGCATATTTTGCCCACTTTTCCAAAAATCAATTTAATGAAATTTGCAGACGTCTGAAGTGTACCGATTGTTCATATGCCATTTTCTGGCCTGTGAAGTTCCACATTGTACCTTGTTTTCCAGCATACACAGCAGCAAGGATCCCAAATCAGTTTTAGTGTGGAACTAGATAGCCAGTTACCAGTTCTGTTCTCAGGTACAAAAGACAAGATCCAGCTATGGTGAAGTTCAAAAATATCTTTCTGCCTTTTCAATGCTGCAGAAAATCTGAGCAGATATCTGTAATAGGTTATATTTTGTTGTGATCAGTTACTGGCACATAAGAATTAAAACATACTTGGTTTCGTTTCTTCATAAAAGGTTTTAGTCAACAAAGGAGATGATCAACAGTATGAAACTGCTGTCTGAAGAGAAAATAATTCCCTTCCTAAAGGAAGCTTTATGCCAGACTAAAGTAGCAGAAGAAAAAAATGAAGGCTTCAGTTAAACAATTTTATAGATTGTGCATTGGGCTATAGGAATTGTATTTTGCTGTTGGAGCTGGCACTGCTAGAAGAAGAATCTCCTGCAGAAAATCTTATCATGAAAGCAGAGAGGAAAAGGAAAAGACGAGCTATTTCTCCCTAGATAGAAACAGCAACCTGTATTTGGCAGCTACACACAGAGTGCAAATTGGCCTCATGATACAGCCTTCTAGCTTCTGCAACTGCTAGATATAAGTCAAGTAAAAAAATTAACATAAGATTGTTGCCTGCTCAACAATCCAGTAGGAGCTACTAGAAAGCAAACATTAGTTTTCATTTGATACATACATATTGAAGAAGTTTCACTATAGCTTATTACTCACAACATTGCATTCTGAACTGATGTGTGAGAGGTAAATAAATGTCATGACCAACAGCCTGGCTTCATTAGGTGACTAGGCTGGGGAACCTGTGTGTAGCTGAGAAGGTTAAAAGAAGTTCTTAAATCCTAAAGTATCATTGAATAGATGAAAATGGTCCAATTCAGGCTAAAGTGGAAGAGAGAAACATATAACATAGCAGAAAAAAAACCTAACAGTAAGACAGAAATAAGTTTATTGTAGCTTATCCTTTCTGATCCTTACTGGATGTTTGTCTGTTTTATTTCCTTAGATAATCCTGCTACAAATAAATACTGCTAATAAAATGTCAACCTGTCAATTATTTTAGGAAGTACTTGAACCAGCAGAATAAGCTCACACCACAGTCTGAATCTAGCACTTCTCAGATGGGAATTTCTCAGCAGCCTTTTCGGCAGTTACGGCTCACCACTTCTACCTAAAGAAGTCCTGCTCACTCCTTACCTGTGTGCTCCCTGCTCTCAGGACTCAGTTGTGTCAGAAAAATTGTTCAAGTGTCAAAGTAATGAATCAGATGCAGGATCTGATCTGACAGAAAATGACTCCTCCCTCTCTCTTCCTCCCTTCCATTTTTATCTGCTCAGCTCTCTGACCCAGTTCGCTGTATAAACACACACAATCATTTGTGCTGGTATAAGGGATGGGAGGAATGAGGATAGGAGCACGTTTTTAGTGGTGACCAGGAATGTTTTTTCCAATATCTGTGTGCCAGTTTGTGCTTACAGAAAGTGCTTGTTGAACAACCTAGCAGACTCTTTAATAAATTTGATCTAAAGTTTAGTTAGTGCTTTAGCTTTGTGCTTATATATACATTTTCAGGGACATTTTGGTCAAATACTTACAAATTATAAAAGTCACCAAATTGATTAAACATTATTGATACATTGTAACTAAAGATATAGCATATGTTTTAATATACAATTGACTTGAGAGAAAAGTTATGACCCATAATTTGCCCTATTTTGCAATAGTAACCATTTTTTCCCTTCTTCTAAGGCTTTTATTATCTTATTTGAAAAAATCTTTCTTTTCTGTCTGACATTACCTGCTGAACCTCCTCAGAGAATAACTGTTCCAGAGGTACATCTCTTACTTATCTTTTCAAGCATTGACCCTTCTCAATTTCTGCTCTGTCAGCACCATTATTTCACTTAAACTCTTGAATGGCTATTCAAGTTTCAGTAGTGCTCTTTTCTATGTAACACATCTTAATTCAGGCAAAGTCATAACTCCTCTCCCAAACAAACAAGCAGGAAAAAAAAAGCGCAAAACAATAGCTGTACTGTGGAAGTTTGAAGCCAGCATTGCCAATCCCAAAGCTTTCTAAAGCTACTAAATTGGCTTACAAATCAGTTTGGGTTCCAGATGGGGTTCTGTCTTTGTTCTTTTTTTAATTTTGCTTTTATGGGGTCACACTCTGAAGTTTTTCACTGAAGTAATGAGAACAAGAAACCTACTTTTTATGCCATAAAACATGAGGTTCCAAGTTAACATAGACGCTAAGTGCTAGAGAGCTAAAAAACCTGAAAGCCTGCTAGTGAATGTAGATGTCAAGGTAAATCACAAAACTGTAATTTTACTAACATATTGCTATTATTGTATCTGGGAAAACACTATAAAATTTCTGGTAACCAGCACAATGAATACAGAATTTCAGGTGCAGTCTGGGGTGTAGCTTAATAGTTCTGCTTTCTCAGTAACTCTTATTTACAGTGCTGCCAACAGTCCGCTTACTGCAGTTACAGTTATGCACTTGAATTTCAAAGTTCAGTTTAATTTATGAAACTTCTTATAGTTTGATCAAGTCTGGAAAAATACCAACCTGGAATGGGGGGAAAATAGAAGTATTCCTAAGGTGAAGGTCACGTGGTAGAGAGCAAATTACTGGAAGATATGTAATAAACACAAGATGAGTTATTATCATTACAGAAGAAGGATTCTTTCTTTGAACTGAGTTGCTTTAAATTTTCCCCAGCTCATACTCAGCATGAAGAAGTAAAATTGAGCATGGGAAAGGGGGGGAGGAAGGTGGTAGTTTAATATTTGTCTTTGTTTCTTACTACCTGAATCTATTTTAATGGGCAATAAATTAAGTTTTCCCCAAGTCAGTCATTGGTAAGTGATGTCCCTGTCTTAATCTTGAATCACAATCTTTCCTATCCTATTTTTCTCTCCTGTCCTGCTGAGTAGGGGGAGTGAATGAACAGCTAAGTGGGAGTTTGGCCCTTAGCCAAGGTTAACCCATCACAGTAAAACCAATTAAACATACAGTTTTCAACTTTTCTAACAGTTCTGCTTGTGGAGACCATCTGACTCATCACAGTTCCTTATAAAACTTTTGACCAAATGTATCAGAGCATTAGAAATAAAACCCCAGGTTGTTGCACAGCTTCATTACAATTTTCCCTAAAGTATTTATTGGCATACTAAACATGTTGATTAATAAACTGCAGTTAGAGCTAGAAATAAAGATTCAAAGATTGATATCCCAAATTTTTCATTGTTGTACCCTTCCCTAGAGAATTTATTTTGTAGAGACAATGGAAAGCTAGTTTTATGTATTGAGCTAATGCTGTATATTATGGTGAGAATTCACATGTGGTATTATTGCATATACTTCTAATGCATTTCTCCTGCATGCACAAATAAATGTTTTATTTTAGAGAAGTATGTTCACTTCTGTGAAGAAACTGCCTGAGAGGAAGCTGAGTGAAAGAAGGCTTATATTCTGCCTTTGTTTCTGAGCAGAGACAATTACTGAGACAGAAATTTTCTGTAGGCATTGAATATTGAAGCTGATTTGAGATATCAGAGCAAAATGATTGTTTATTTGCTGCTTGATCACATAGATTGGAAGTGTGGTTTGTACATGTAAACAAAGTAAGATTATACTTGGAGTCAATTATTGAAATCTGAGTACTGCATTTTTGAAAAGTAATTTGTTATATGCAGATATCTGTGACGAGTAAGGGAAGAACTGACTTTCATTTTAGAATGAGAATTGAAAAAGAGAAATGTTATTTACATTTCTAGAGAAAATTCATTTATCTAGAAATAAAGCTAGTTGGATTTCTCATTTTTTTGTACTTGTCATAGGCAAAGCATGTTGCATAAAGTGGGACTGGGCATATCTGTTGTATGACACTGACCAATCCGCCTTGCCTCTCTGTGCTCCACTACAGAGTGGGATAACAAGTGTTTTGACATTTATTTCTAAAAAGACCTACGTGAATTATTTGCTGTTAATAAAAACTTATTCTTACCTTTTATGTGAAAATTGAACTGTGTATTAATGACAGACTACAGATCTGCAAGCAAGTGATAATGAAATTAAAGATCTGTCTTGTTCTTGAACAGAATTTCTGTTTATTTGCATTATTTAGGCAAGGCAAGGGACATACCTACAAAAAGACCTTATGAAAATGAGAGACTGAATTCAGAATTCTGTATGAACTATGTAAATATGTAAGCATCCTTCTCTGTGGCCCTGCAGCACTTTAATTTTAATTTCTAAAATATTGCTGCATTCTTGTCTGTTAAAAGTAGATGTAGAGGCTAATGCCAAATTGGGTGGTTCCCTGATGTGAGGTGTAACTGTAGTTTTGGTAACTCATTAGGAAACAGCTCAAGGAAGTTAGAGTAATTTAAAATGTAATTTAAATTATTTTTTTCCACAGGGTAGGTCTCTAAAAGAAACAATTTAATCTGTACCAGTTAGTCCTGCTTATTTGCTTAGAGTAGACTTATGGTTTATTTCCTGCAGGTTTGGTTCAGTAATGAGCTGGAAATTCTCTAGTGTGAGAAACACCACTCCTTTAGTGATTACTTTTGAAGAAAATCTTATTGTGGAAAATCTATTCTGGCAAATAAAGACATTTCCGCTCTGGGTCACTTTTCTTGGTAGCAGAGACATGTTATTATCCAATAAAAATATTTTTGATATTTAGCAATATACTGAAAGCAACGCACAGAAAACTCATTACCTTCCACACTTTTAAATACTCATTGAAGTCAGAGATTCTTGTTCTCAACCTCTAATATTAACAGCTTTTACAATAGAGTCAAGCAAATCCATTTGTGGTCATTAGTTTCACTAATCACCATTAAAATTTGTGGAATGCTGAATGTGTTTAAAATATGAGATGCATATTGAATTTATCGACACTATTTTTCAGATGGAAATTAGGAAGCCTGTATAATTGTGCTCTTGGGCAATGTCCAGAAATGGCTCTTAGACAAATCTCTACTTAAAGAAATGTCCAAGGAATGGAAAGAAAATCTATTGTCCAAATTGCTACTTCCATTTACTGTTGCTGAGCATGGGACTTTTGCTAATGCTGCAGCTTCTCAATGCAAGATCCCCAGAAAGACATCAAGTCTATGTTTTTCTGACAAAGAATAGCATAAAGTTACGTCCTGTGTTTCCAAATGATTGCCTCTTTCCTTTTTCCAAAATGTACTATTCAAAGATGCCTTTCAAATACCTGAGAAACTCCGTTGCAAGGAAATCTGCAACTGTAACCACATTTGCAATTCCTTAAATTAGACTCGTTTCTTACATCCTTCTCTAGTTCCCTTTACTCACAGAAGTCCTTTCTTCCGTTATAAATTAAAATAACATGCTTATTTCCCAAGCATTAAGTTGATTTGGTCAGCTAAGGATCTAGTCCTTAAACGTGTATGACTGAAGACTTGCCAAGCACAGGTCATGTTGAGGACAGTAGATTTCTGAGGTGGGGACTGTCATTGTGACAGGTTTACATACATTGCCAGCAAAACAGGATTGTGACTTCTCTCTGGGGCTTCTAAGGAATAACAATAAAAAGCCAGTGCTCAGAAGGTATCTTAAGTGACATTTAAAGGTTTAACTGTTTAAACACCCAGGCTCCCATCATGCTTGTGATTGTCCACAGATGCTGAGGATAAGTTTTTCAGTTTTTTAGTTTTTCACTACAAAACACTTCAGAGTGAAAGAGGAAATTGCCTCTACTTACCTCAGAGCTGAGAAAGACTCATAGCAACGTAAAAAACTTATGGCTATTATATCCAGCTGTCCCCCAGAACATTTTCTCCACTTACCCCAAAACAGAACCCCAGACACCTGCAAAATCACCAGTTCCTCACATTTTCCTCACTGTCCTTCCCACCCCCTAGGTTTACATGTCCTTACTTTTTACTTAACAGAATGTTTGGGTTTTTTTCAGCTATTGTGTAAAACTTAAACTAACAAAGTGACTCTGTTAATTATTTGAAATTAAGCCTAGCAATTATCAAGAAGTCTAAGGAGGTCTAAGCTTTTACTACTGGATTTTACTGAGGAATAATGGTACATCTAGGAAACTTAATTGGCTATTTAAGTACTTGCAGTATGGAAGGTTGAGAGATGCAGGAAGAAATGTTTCACAGACCTTTTAAAAAACAAAAATATATGACGCTACAAATCTTTCTACTGCAAATTTATTTGAAATAGGCACAAATGATTCTCTTAGCCTTAGAACTGAAAATAATTTGCAGAATATATTTTCCAGAGTATAGAAATACAGACTCTGCAGGATACGGACAAATCTTGTTCGAAGTGAAGATTCACCAAATTTTGTGTCAACCTTGGCTTATATTTCAGTGAGTGAGACTTCTGAAAATGGAAAAGAGGCAAGTTTTCTCTTGAAGCATGTTCAAGTTAAGATAGTACAAATATTGCATAAGTGTTTGAACAAACAAGATACGCCTGCTAGCTTGAAAAAAACATTCAGACAGCTGATAAATATTACCCACTTCTGTTCTTTTTATCTTCCCTTAGTGTTTTATGCACATGAATACAGAGTGCCTTCTCAGAAACTGTAAGATTCCTGTCTGGTACAAACATGAACTGTGGAGAAGAAACAGGCAGTGAGTCCACATGTGTGAAGGTTTAAATTGAAACAGATGTTTAACAATATTTGCAGCATTAGTGCTTTCATAATGGCTGATTCTCTGCATGTTCCCGTTATGCTTGACAATGTGCTGCCATTTTACAAAAAAAAAAACCCAAACCAAAAACCCCGACGGTTATTAATACCAGAGGTAGTAAGTTTGCAGCTTACAGCCACACTGCAGTGCCTGCCCAGGGCCTGCTCAAATTCAGTGGGATTTGTTTCTGAATTATTTAAGGACATATATTCTCTTAGTCACATTTAAATATAGTAATGAAATTGAATTAATGATCTACAGAACCATGAATTTATACCTCAGATCTTAAAAGCGTTTTCACATACTTTTATATTTAGGAGGAAGGAGTCATATTTTACCCTATAACGCTTGTGCAAGAATATTTAAGTGGAATGGAGGATCATGTGTGACTTTGAATTGTAATAAATTTCACTTTAGTGATTGCAGGATTGTAAGGTATTTTCTGTTAATTGGAACAGAAAAAAATAGGACATGTTGCTGACATTTTCTGAGACACTCCTTTGCATGGAATGTAACATAGTGGAATGGAATGTGATATTCTGGATTATTATCTGGGATTCTGAGAAGTTTTCACATTGCTTTATTTCAGTTCCTTTTATTACAAAATAATTCAAACTCCTATCTATCGTACAAGTTCAAAACCAAGAAAGTTTTGTCAAAACCCAAATGTTTATCAAAACGGACTCTTGTGTTGTCTTAAAAAACCCTAGGAATGCAAGGATTACAATTCCCACTAACCTGCTGAGATATTCTTTCATGCTTAATGGGAATAGATGATCCTTTGACTAAAGGAATATAGGTGAGAACTTTGACTGTGGGCAAGTCTTTTGGGTGAGATTTAGATGTGTAAACTAAAAAGCTGCTGGGTTCCTGGTAAAATCACCTGTAGCCAAGGCTGCAGAACACAAATCTGACTTTCCGGATAGCTCTTTTATCCAATAAGCAAGCACATAAAAGGAAATTGATGCGCCCTCTTCCCCTTCTCTGGAAATTGTTTTACAGGGAAAAAGCCAGATACCCCTATGCAAAAGACAGCCCATGTCAAAAAGGCAGTTTCATGATGCAGACTGCAATCTCACACGTATACTGAACTCAGAGCTCCAGGTGCCTAAGGCATCCAAAACATTTCAGAGAAGCCCTTCTCTTAAACTGTTCTTGTGAAGACTTTACACCTGCTCTAAAGCATGTGTTTCCTGGGAATTCCAAACCTAGTCATTTAATTATCCCTGTTCACTCTGTGGCAAATTAAGATTCTTACCTTAAGCATTGCTGAAACCAGGTTCTGAAAGTAGGCAGGCATTTGTGGAATTTGACTGCAAGATTTAGCTGTAGAAAGTTAAGGATAGTTTTAATCCTATCCATCTACAGAAGTTTACAGTGTAAGTATATACATCTCAACTACTTATGCTATCTCATTGGTCATGTCAGGTTCTTCAACAGAGGATGTCTAATACTCACTTGCTTGGTTAACATGGAAGACTGTTTGCCCCAGACTACATGAAATCAGTCCTTCAGGTTATGATTCCTGTTACCTAACTTTAGCCATCTAGAAAATACCTTCTAGGCTAAGCTAGCTGTCAAAACTACAATTAACGATGACAGTCAGGTAACTCCAAATAATTGTTTATTTCACCTGTCCTAGTAACTCTTTCAGTCTGAGATAAGCAACTGTTAGAAATGCTTTCCCTCCACTGATACAGATGAACCATATAAAATAAAACCTTTTACAGAAAATGAACCATATTATTGACTTCTGATACTAGGTGAGATATTGAGTAAACAAGTAAATGTGTTTAAGCCTGATTTCACAGAATCACAGAATGATTGAGATTGGAAGGGACCTCTGGAGGTCATCTGGTCCAACCCGCCCTGCTCAAGCACAATCATGTATAGCAGGTTGCCCTGGACTATGTCCAAACAGCTTTTGAATATTTCCAAGGATGGAAAGGATGGATCCATCCAAGGATGGATTTCAAGAGGTTTATTACATGTACTAGTTTCATTTAAAAATGGTAGTTGTAAAAGATACTAGATTTATTTGCTCTTTGGAGAATGAACTTTGAAATCATTCTGTATTTCTGTCAACAATATTAACACATATTTCTTCTAAGATGGACACATAATTTGAATTGCACTTACGAGCAAACACATTGCCCTTGCTAGAAAAAAACTGTCAAATAATGATGGTGACTTGTTGCATTGATTGTACTCAATAAAAAAAAACCAAAAAAACAAAGGAGATAAAGAAGTTCATTACCTTGAATTTTTTTTCTTGCTTTTCTTGTCTGAGGAAATCACTATGGAATCCTCTTTTATACTTTCTTCTTCCTATATACTTCTGGTAAATTTTTAACTCAAAATTATGTGACTTATACCATTGGCACTATTTGTCAAGGAAAAAAATGTTCTTTAAAAAGCCCAGTGGTTTAGTCTAATAGAAACAAAACATAAGAAGTAATTATGCTGAAAGAATGTTAGTGCTGTGATGGTGAGAAAGCTATCTAACAGGCTCTTTACGCAGATGCTCTGTCAGAGATTAAATTTATTAACTAGTTAGGATTGAAGATCTCTGTGAATATCATAGGTTGTTTAGATTTCTGTGCTACTTCCTCCCATGTGAATTCACTCAAAATTTTGATATAATCAAATAAATGAATATAATTTACATAACAAAATACAATATTATGATAATGTTTAAGATTAAATTTTTGACAAATTCATCTTTTCTTGAGCCTGAACTTTCCCACTTTTAAGTAGGTTGCAAGACATATTTTTTGACTTCAGTGAAAATAAACAATTGTAATTACTATTTAATATTTAGGTAGCAGTTTGAATCCATTAGGCCTTAATAGCTGGGCAATCACTTTCCTGATTCAAATTCTTCCTGATAAACAGAGGATTTGGCAAGCAAATTACCTACCATTCTGAAGTGGAAAAGTCTTATTCATGTTTCAGAACAGTAGCTTGAACACTGGTCTATATTTTGCATGTGAAAAGATATACTTTAGATGTGGGATAGAGAGCTTGTCCAAGACTGCTGCTCCTTCATTATTAGAATGAAAGTTGAGAAACTACTTCATCATGTATTATTTTGTTGATCAGTTAGTTAGAGGAATTAATCCTTTCAGAAGCAATTAAATACTTGCAAATATAGGGAGACAGTGTCAGTTCAGAGTCAACACATGATTAAGTCTCATCATTACATGAAAGCCCAGCATTACTTTCCCAGCAAGTACCTAGTTAAGATACAGCTTGATGTTGTTTGAAGTCTCCCAAAGCATAAGGAAACAAAGTAGTAGAAAATCATAAAATAGCATTAGAAGTACATACTCTTGCAGTAGCCCACAGCACAGATTACAGTTTTCACTGACCTGCTTCACAGAATTTATTATTAGCACATCAGCAGCAAAACTATTACTCAGTCTGAGAATAGTTTCTTAATGCCATTGGCTATTTTGTGTTGCTGGAAAAAATAGACAGTGTAAGAGGAAAATGCGCAGAACTAGAGTAATACAAGTATATGTAAAAAAAGCTTTCTCAAATGCTCTGCTCTTGATCTTGGCTTTTTAATGACCCACCCTTCCATCAGCACATCAATTTTCAGTCCCATCACTGTCACCTATTTCATGTGAAGTTTCCTACAGAGTTGAGCAAACAGAGTAATTTCAAACTCATTGATTCAATACCATTTTACCTAGGAGAAGGATTAGTCTGCTATGGGATTCTGATTTTTGTTCAGTCTGTTTCTGCTGCTGATAGTTCAAGTGTTGCTTCAGTCCTCACTTAGGTTCACACAGAAGGGCTCTCTGTGTTTGGCTGAGCATTCAGCCCAGATTAGCTGTCAAGCCTGGAATTGTTTGACCTCAGTGTTCTCCTTCGCTCACGTTAACAGATCATCCTCTTTACAGTGAAGACACAGGCTTTGTCACTTTGTTGTTGATAATCATCCAGTGTCCTCCCACAGTTTCCTCCCAACCTCTGACTAGGACAGGAGACCTCTCTTACCCACCTTACCTTAATGCATTGGAATCCACAACAAAGTTTCCACTAGACAGCTTTCTGATCACATTTACAGAAAGGCATGTAAGGTACTCGAGCAAATTAACAGCTGGTATGAATAGATAGATTCCAGCATCTTCATACCAGTTTGAAGGGATTGTTTTAATCAAAATGGCTGAATTCTGAACAGTACAGCAGTCTACTTACTTCAAAGTCCTTGCAGTGAGGCAAGCTTGAGCAGCTTGTTATTACTTAAGCTTCAGTCAAGCCTAAGGCTGAGAGGGAAAGATTATAGCCATCAGCAGCAGTTCTCCTTGCTCTCTTGTATAATTGTAATGTTGTTGTGTATTTTGTTTTGTTTTAGCAACAGCATCTGATATGAAGCTATAAGAATTTAAAGACGGATTGGTGTGGTTGTGAACTCTTTTTCTCATTTCAACCTTACAAACCAATGACATCCTTACTATAGATGTTCTACAAGCCCCACGTAGGTCAATATCACATCTCACATGCAGACAAACATATGAAAATTTAAATGTTAAAAGGATTTAAAAAGAGAAGTACATTCAATACTTTGTGGATAGCACATAGTGTCACATTTTTTTTCTCCATAAAATTCAGCTAAAACAGGAAATTAAAGTCAGTATGTCCCATTAGTTATTGGTTTGTGAAGAATTAATTATGTAGTTGAGGTGAACTGTTATTTTGAATTCATTCTTCTCTCCTGTTGGACCCTAAAAAGTAAATTATAGGGATCTTTGCATGCTTGATACTACACAAGAAGCTTACAACCTTACAGTTGGTTCTAAGCAATTTTAGAAGCCTACTCTTTCAAAGCTAGGACCAACGCTTGGGGTGTTGATTACAGAGAACACATACTTTAAATGCATGATGTTTGATTTCTTCCTATCTGACAGGAATAGTTACTGAAAATACAATGGCCAAGAATGTATTTTTCACAGATACTCCGTTCCAGCTGTCAGAATAATTGACATATGTTTATGAAAGAAAGTACTTGGCTACATTTGCATTTTTTTTTCCACTCAGATATCTGCAAATCAGTTTAAAAGCATCTGTAAGCTTTTGCTTTGATCAATTATCTTTACTCCAAGGTTCAGAAGATTAAAATGTGGAGTATCATTCAGAAAAGATATCAGTATTATCAGCTGGAAAAAGAACAGAGCATGAAACTGGTTAATAGAAGACAGCTAAGTTAATGAAAACAGAATTGTTGTCAATACTTTTTCTCCTAAGAAACTAACAGCACAGGCCACTAAAACAGAATATAGCCTGACACTACAGAGTTTAATCATGTGGACTGTAACACTGCTGAGATATTATATAGGACACAGAGGCGTATGGAAAACTGATGGTTTTTTGCCCTTAAAGGAAAAGACCCCAGCTGCTTCGCATCAGAGAGGTCAAGCTGGCTACAGAACAGGAGACTGAAGCATGTGGGACCAAGACTTGCTCAAGGGCTCAACAAAAATCCCCAACTTTGGTGACAGAACACCCTCTTCTAGAAAATGCATCAAAATTCTCCAAAGGAGAGAAGAGACAATATGACAAATATTAATTAAATTCTGCTCTAAAGACCAGAATATTATTTCTAGTAGTTTTGGAGTGGGAATCAAGACTGGAATGTCAATAATTTATGTAAGAAATCCTATCATATTGATGAAATTGCCAGCCCTGCATAAATACTTTGCACACTTTTGTTGACTAGGAAAATGCATTTTGGCTCTTTACAGTCAATATGAACTATTTATTTTAGATTCATAAAGGAAGAGAGATGATGTGTTTTGATTAAAAAAAAATAAAAATTAAAAACAAACTTGATTTTCAAATATAGTTTTGCAAGTTCCAGAGGATAAGTGACCAAACTAAAAGTTAGAAACCTCCTTTGTAGTCATTCCTGTTGCTGCGGGGTTAGGTTGAGCTCATGCCTCCCTGTAGCCAGGACGCAGGTCTATCAGGCTTTCTGGCCAGCTGGCAGCTTGTTTGGTGTGATTCCAATGTATATGGGGCTGGACGTGCCACCTTTGTCCTTTGGGACCAGGGCCGCCCTGTAACTCAGAGCCTGGCTGGTATGGCAGGAACGAAGCCCCTTTGTTCATGGCTTTCCATGCCCAGCCAAATGTGCCCAGAGTGCCAGCACTGGTGCCACCCGTCCTGCTGCCTCCCCAGCTTCAGTCAAGCGTCCTGGCCCCATTGCACCCCAGAGGCAGGCAAAGCAGCAGTGCTTTCTGGTGTGTTTAGCAAGGGCGTTCCCCGGGCTGGGATGTTATTTGCATGTGTACACATAAGGAGTTGTTTTTTATGTGGTGTCTGGATTTGGGGATAATGTGCTATCTAGCCTGTGTCTCCTTTCTCAGCAGGCTGCTCTTCCTTCCTTGGGTTATTCTCCCAGTAGGTATCCCTTGTATGCCAGACGGAGGTCTGTGGTAGCCTTTCATGTCCAGCTTCCAGAGTCTGGAAATCTGCAGGGGCAATTGGGAGGTTCCTTCTCCACTTGCAGAAGGTAGCAAGAAATGCTGTGGTGATGGAAAAGAATGGACAAATGAGGGGAAACATCTGTGGCCACTGCTTTTGCACCATGTTAAGTTCTTCTTGTTTTGTGTCACGATAGCCCATGTCATTCTGTTCCCACAGAGGAATTAGTTCTGTCTATTTGATTCTAAGATCAAGCAGAAAGAAATTTTAGTAAATTACATCCATTTCTAAAGCAGGAAGAAGGTACTTAAATAGCGGAAGAAAATCCTTGCCGCATAAGAGGTGTGTGCTAACATGTAGACTTAACCACGCATTTAATTCAGAAAAAGAGCTCGAATAGATGAAAACAATGAAATAAAAGAAACGTAAACATTTCATTAGAGACTCAACTCTGTTCTCTGTCGTGTACAGTTTTACCTTCTTTCATTTGGAGTGTTTTGAAATAGGAGCCTGTGAGAGGCTGAAAGAGTTAATGTCTCAAATGTTGTGGCAGGGCGAGTTCTGCCTAAGGAGGGAACGGCAGGTTTGGGGGCCGGTCAGCAGGGGTCGGCGCAGGACATCACCAAGGGGGCGCGGAGGAGGCCCTGCTGTGTGGCGGCGGCCATGGAGGATGCGCCATTCCCTGTTCTGAGACGCTGCGCTGGGCCGCTCACCAGGCATGGCCAAAGATCAAACAAAGTTTATTTGAGGAAGGGGCTCATGGCCGCCCGACAGACCCTTGGCGACCCCCCCCCCAATGGCGCCTGCACCCAAGATGGAGAGTTACATAAGTCCTTAGGGGCCGTGTGCAGAAGACCAAGAGGGGCGTGACGGACGTGAGAAAAGGCGGGAACTGGGCTGTAACAGGCAGAGACGTGAAGAGCCCCCTGTGTCCCCACTGGAACTGGATGTCTAGACTGGTTGGGGCAACACTGGACCCAGGACTGGTGAAATCTTTCTCTTTTCCTCTTTCTCTCTCTGTCTCTCTTTCTCTCTCTCTTTTCTCTTCTGTTTCATAATCCCCACGCCTCATCCTTTTAGACACAAAACCGTTGACCAAGTGTCCTGGTTTCAGCTGGGATAGAGTTAACCATCTTCCTAATAGCTGGTACAGTGCTATGTTTTGAGTTCAGTATGCGAAGAATGTTGATAACACTGATGTTTTCAGTTGTTGCTCAGTAGCGTTTAGACTAAAGTCAAGGATTTTTCAGCTTCTCATGCCCAGCCAGCGAGAAAGCTGGAGGGGCACAAGAAGTTGGCACAGGACAGAGCCAGGGCAGCTGACCCAAACTGGCCAACGGTATATTCCATACCATGGGACGTCCCATCCAGTATAGGAACTGGGGGGAGTGGAGGTGGGGAGATCGCTGCTTGGGAACTAACTGGGAGTTGATCAGTGGGTGGTGAGCAATTGCACTGCACATCATTTGTACATTCCGATCTTTTCATTATTGCTGTTGTCATTTTATTAGTGTTATCATTATCATTGTTAGTTTCTTCTGTTCTGTTCTATTAAACTGTTGTTATCTCAACCCACAAGTTACTTCTTTTCCCGATTTTCTCCCCCATCCCACTGGGTAAGGGGGAAGTGAGTGAGCAGCTGCATGGTGCTTAGTTGCTGGCTGGGGTTAAACCACGACACCAAGTCTGGGACCAGGAGTGGATCCAGCCGCCCCTGGGCTCCTCTCTGACAATGAGTCTGGAAAGCGAGGGGCTCCACTCTGAACCTCGTGACTCAACCGGAGGGCTCTCCTTACTGTCTTTCCTGAATTGATACATATGGTTAGCACATGTTATACAGTTTACTGATGTAGTTTTATGCCAGTTCCTGTTGTGAGACGCCGCACCACCTACTGTTACGCCTTCCACGTTCAGGTTGCTTCTGCCATAAATAAAACGTTCAACTGATCATCTGGTGTCACTTCACCTTAATTTAGCCCAAGGGAATTCTGAGCTCGCCAAGATCCCTCCCTGGTCTGTCCAGCACAGGTTGTGACAGAGCCTGATCTGCTTTTGTATGTTTAGAAGTAATCCAGTATCAATGCACTCAGCCCTTCAATGTGAAACCTTCCTGGCAGATCTACTGTAGAATCAGGTTTTTATGTTAGAAATTGACAGTGGGAAAACCTGTTGAGTGTTTTACTTAACCTGTAAAATGGCTAACATCATACAAACAGCAGGTAATGACCAAGACAGGAAGTAATTTAACAGTGAAAACTGGGAGGAAACTATTTCTGCTAGAATAATTAAAGGGAAAAGTTGGGTTTGATTGCTTGGATTTTTTTTGTCTACACTATGTAGACAAGTTTGAATTTTTTGCTGCAGTATTTCTGATAAGCAAAGATAGCATCTCCTGTAGAGAAAGCAGGTAGACCCATCTGTATTTTATAAGTAGTATATATTAGTTATGGAGGAGGGCAACTAAAAAACCTAAAGGCCTTTGTGTGTCTGCTCAGTGTGTACTGTAGGCCTAACTTTCACAGCAGCATGTGAAGAGGTAACCCTTTATGTAAAACAAGTGAGTGAAGCAAGCTGTTTGATGCCAACAAGGGATAAATTATGTATTACTTAAATCAGGTAAGGTAAACAATTATACCATAAATCCATCAAAGTCCAATGGAAAAAGATTAGTTTGGGATCAGGCCAAGAATAGGGTTACAGGGTCAGCTATAATGAAAAACTTTCAGGCATAGTAGCTACAAATTAATATAGCTGACTACAGTTCCTCAGCTATGAGCTTAGGCCTGGCAGATATGTTTCTTCTCTTGCTATCACAACATTTATCTTTGTGTTTGGAATTTTTTGCAGATGACTGTTTGAGAAAAATTTCTGAATGAGGTAAAGCTGCCAATTTCAATACATGACAACCCAGGTGAATATTGTAGAATTTAACCTTGTCATAAGGGTGGCAATGTTGTTGTAGCTGTGATCATCCAAGCTAAGACTGTAAGTCAGACAAGGGATGTGGAAAAAGTAATCCATTTTATTAGGGTGGAGGATATAATTTTGGAAGACAGACATGCTTTGGGGAAGAAAAGCCCTCTCTAGGAGGAAGTTTTGCAGGGACCTGTAGGAGGTTTATACATCCAGAAGTGTTTGTTGTTTCCCATTTTCGTTAGTTGCTTTAATAAAATATGTTCTTTACAGATTAAGACTCTTTAAAGGGTACAGACTGCTGTACTCATTGTGACAGCAGTATTATTACCACAGCTCATCACTGGTGGCTCTAGGGGTTTTTTGCTGGTGGGGAACTCAACAGAAAAATTTTGTAGCAGATGCATGTATTCATATTTGTGTGTATTATGCAACAGAGGTTTAAGGGAAGAATATACAAAACAGAATAGTATGGGTTATTCATCATCAAGGTAACAGTAACAAGATAAAAATATTTAGCTGCTATTAATTAGAAAACAAAACAAAACAAAAAAAACCACCAGCCATTATTTTGTAAAGGACTTTGTAACAGTCTCCTGCAGACCTTGTTTCATGCTCAGTCTGAGCATGAAAACACCACATGTCCTTTTCCACAAGTTTAGCATGATACAGCAAAATTCCCACTGAGGGCTACTGCACAGGTTGCATGGATGCACAACCACTCTATAAGGAATTTAAGAGTTGGTTTAAAGAAAGGAATCACGCTTGTTACATAATACTACTTTATTACCTGCTGCTTTCATTGCGTTATATCCACTGCAGGTCACTGAACTCAGAATTGCAAAGAAAGATTAAGGGACTTCCAGTGTAGATGGACTCCACTCTCCAGAGCAGGAGTCACCCCTGCCATGATGACAGGCGCCTGTGTTCACATACGAAACCAAAATAAATGCTGGAGAGGGCCATTCTTCACTATGAGGGTCGTGAGACACTGGAACAAGTTGCCCAGAGAAGTTGTGGATGCCCCATCCCTGGAAGTGTTCAAGGCCAGGTTGGATGGGGCCTTGAGCAACCTCATCTAATGAAAGATGTCCTTGCCCATATCAGGGGGTAGGAACTAAGTGATATTTAAAGATCCCTTCCAACCCAAACCACACTATGATTCTATGCTCTGATATTGTGATTGAAAGGAGTTTATGCTAGTGATAAGCTTATATTTTCATTTCATAAGCTGCTGTATGTAGTTGGTATCTGATCATTTGAGCCTACCCATTTTCTAATTTAATATCAGGTTTGCCCAGGATATGACTGTTGCTATGTTTCATTTTTAGTTACAGTAATATATCTTTCTCAATATCTGCTAAAATAGACTACCTAGGGCTGTTTCGTCAGATTGTAACATAGCTCACAAGCTATTAGACAACAGTAAGTTCAAAGCCATTTATCTCCACTTAGGTATATTAATACAAATATGCCTGACAGGTTTTTAGAGGAGTTTAAAGACTTAACAAATATTAACGGAGACGAAAAATGTTGCAAAGTCAGACTTGCAGCCTTCCTGCATGTCTTCAAATTGGCAGAGAAGAAATTAGTGAACAACTTCCCTGATGTATATCTACGCAGGATCCTTTCAGGGGAAATACCTACAAACCTGACATCATGCCTTCTTCCTGAAGATGTAACAGATCTAAGAATTGGTCAGTGTAGAGGAGGGCCACAAAAATGATCAGAGGGTTGGAACACCTCTCCTATGAGAGAGTTGGGGTTGTTCAGCCTGGAGAAGCTCTCTGGAGAGACCTTATTGTGGCCTTTCAGTACTTAAAGGGGGCTTATAAGAAGGATGGGGACAGACTTTTTAATAGGGCCTGTTGTGATAGGACAAGGGGTGATGGCTTTAAACTGAAAGACGGTAGATTCAGACTAGATAGAAGGAAGAAACTTTTTATGATGAGCGTTGAAACACTGGAACAGGTTGCCTGGAGAGGTGGTAGATAACGTGTCCCTGGAAACATTCAAGGTCAGGCTGGATGGGGCTCTGCGCAACCTGATCTAGTTGAAAGTGTCCCTGCTCATTGCAGGGGGTTGGACTAGATGGCCTTTAAAAGTGCCTTCCAACCCAAACTATGGTATGGTTTTATGATTCTATATAAGCAATGAAGACAATGTCAGAATAATTCACTTAGTCAGACATTTACTTCGCTAAACAAAATTTGTGTGAGGATTCTGCTCTTAATTTTTCATACAGTTTTGAATGTGGGTCTTGAAACATCATGTAAACAGCAATGACTGGTTCCTTGTTCAAAAAATTTCTGAAAGCAAGACACTTGTAAGCAGGCCGGATGGTGTAGACAAGAAAACAAGATGAATGTTGACATATTTTCAAGTGTTCAGTGCTACACAAAATCTTTTATTTGATCAAGGGGAAGAATACAAAACAAGTATGACCAGTGGAATTCACTGCTGCTTGTAACAAAACTAGTAAACATACCACTAAAAACTAAAAAAACTAAAAAGTGATTTTATTTTTTTTCTTTTCTTTTGTGGTAATGCTCCAAAAGCTGTAACCTCAACAAACTCCAGTTTTTTTGGCCTGTCTATCATAGAGATATAACTAGCATAGAGATATAATAGCTGTTGTGTAGACCTGGCATGCTTTCTGTCACAGCATCTCTTATCTCCCTTCCTGCATACCCAGAATTATATGCCAGATCATGCTTCAGTATAAAAGAAAATAAAATATTAATAAGCTGTATAACTTATATAATTATAAAGTTTAGATGAATTAAATTAAAACAGTCAGAAAGTTTTACTACCTAAAAGAAGTAACCTGAAATACCGGGAAGTCCTCTAGAAGTTTTGATTGGGCATTGAATGTATGTAGAAGTTACAACAGCTATTTGTAGTTATCACTTCTTTTTAAAGAAAAAGTTCAAGTGATCAAGTGACCAACCTCATTCAGCTCTTGATTAAAATCACAGCAAATGAACAGATCAAGAACCATGAAATGGAGCCAGTTTAACAATTTCAGCAGTACCTGTTTTTATAGCACTTTTGTTCACAATTGATAGGACATTTTCTTGTGTTGCTTTAAACCTTGTTGTTCTTTCTACTTCTCCTAGAGATGTACCAAAACTTTGAAAAAATGAAGGGCTTTATCAAAACTTTCCATTATTCCACTCTGTAGAGACATTTTTAATAAGACTATATGCTTTTTGTATTGTCCCAACCAATGGTGAAACAGTTCAATCATTAAGGAGTTCACAGCAGAACTTAGCATGAACATCCACAGCCTGGAAGGTGTATTCCAGTTCATATTTCTATGATTCAGTGTAAATATGGTGAAGGCTTTTATATTTATAAATACCCTTGTCTCACCTCACTTCCATAAGTTTTTCCCTTTTTGTCCCAATATTCTCCTAGCATCTTTTCCCACACTTCAGATTCTTTTCCAGGGAATTAGAGTGATGGGGAATGATTCCTCTCCAAGAAGCTTACTACTCTTACGTGGATTCCATTAAAAAAGTCCATTACAGAAGTAAAAGAGAAACTGGAGGGGGGATAACATTCCTCTCTTCTAACATGTTCAGTTGAGTAGCGTATGAACTTGCATGATGAATGGAGCTACACTGCATTAGGAGATTCCATGTGCTGTGGCAGAACAACTGGGGCACTCCTGGACTCCTGTGTACCTGGTTCCCTTGAGATAAGATTGATTGGAATCACTCATACCCCTTGTCCAAAAGATTTAAGAATATTAAGATATCATGATGATTTTATGGTACTTCCTGGAAAAAGAATTCTGTGGTGCTGTACAAAGTTTAAACAGAGGTATGGGAAAGAAAAGCAGATTCATTTTCACGGGTAATAGCAAGAGCTGTTAGATTGAGAAGATCCAGTTGTTCCCACATGAAATGTTACTTCTAGTGACTATTGTCCCTTTAAAAAAAATAAAATGAAGACTCGATAAAGGACATCAAAGGAATCTCTGGAAAAAACAGATATGACCCAATCAACCTTTATTTCAGCTCAAATGTTTTCTGTTTCAAAGGCTTATGTATAGTTGTGTATAGAAGTATTGGAGATGTTAGAAGTATGCAAGGAACAATAGGCAAGATATTTGTTTGATTCAGTATTACATAAAAAGCCTGTGAATGAGAAATAAAGGGCAGTCTTTTGTGCTTCCATATTCAGAAATGGGAGGTTGATTGGTCTTTGCAATCTCAGGATAGTGAAATTTAATATTCCCTCCCTCACTTTTGTACTGGCAGTAGCACTTCATTAGGAGTGATTGTAGTCTACAAATCAGAAGGATAATTTCAAGAGAAGCAGGAAGAAACTCAAGGCTGAAATTCCCAAACCTGCATGTTAAATTACAAAGTAAGTGTGGGTATGGAGAAGCGATTAAATAAGATTTTTTTAGAAAGGAAACCTAGAGGTATATTTTTAGACTGCTCATTCAGTTCTATTGACTTTATTTTCTATGTAAAGCAAATAGGGAATAACACCACTGTATAACAAATCAGTTCCAGAAAAGAGAGTCGAGAAAACAATACACAAGAAAGCTGCCCTCACAGCAGGGACTGCATTTGCTGCTGCTGTAGTTTAGCTCCTTTGACTAAAGGGTTAGCTGGCTCTTGCTATTTTTCTGCTGCTGTTGCTGTTTCTCAAATTAGGCTGACAGCTCAGTTTCCACAGTCTACATCTTTTCATGCTGAGAAGCTCAGCAAAATGGTCTGAAAATTGTACTGCCTATGCAACGGGTCAAAACTTATCTGTAAGTATTTGCTCTTAAAACCATGAACAAAATGGCATGTCAACTGTATTTCCACACCCCAGAAAAGTCACTGAAGACAAGTGAACAGAAAGACAATGACAGAAGAGTCTAAAAAGATCTCTGAAAAAATGATTTTTGCAATTTAATGGGCTTTAAAAACAAAGCAAGATTTCTGGCAGAAACCAAAAAAATGACCTTAAAACACTTTAGCAAACTGTTCTCTGCTTTCCCCTTGGAAACCCTGCTCTGTGGCTTAGAGATTCCTAACAGAAGGGGAAGGTACATTATTCTGTGCAATTTCTACTATCCAGTGTCTGAAAGAATCAATCTAAGAACTGTGTTACCATCAGCCTCGATCTACCATTCTCATTTTCAAAGAGGTACTCTCTTTCATTGATGTTTCCATAGTAGGTGTACAGTACTCAGAGTACCACATAAATTGGTAGTCTGTAAATAGCTCATAGACACTTTTCAAAACTTGACAACTGTTAGGCAGCTTAATGTAATGCCCATCATGCTGACATGGTGATTGTCACTCTCATCCTTGCTGTTGCTGTTTGCCTCGTATCTTATACCCAAGATTGAAAACATGATCGGGGAGGAACCAGCATTGATTATGTAATTATGCAGTGTCTGGCACACTCTGTATTGTGTAATTGTGACAGATGATAACACCAAGTGATTTGTCATCCACATTGATTATGAGGTGATGAATTCTCAATGTTGGTCTTTCATAAAACCCCTAGAGGTGCTGTCTTAAGACCTCCATCATATTCTAGATAGTATATATCCTAGATGCTACATTAATGCTGCTTGATGGCAACCACAACATTGCTTTAAACAAACCATCATTCTCACTTGACTGTTCTCTCAGATACCTGATGGACAAGCAGGGGATACCACTACAGTCCTTTAAAGCATTTGTTCTATTCTCTCCTGTCACCTAGCTAATTGAAATTCACTTCAGTCTTGCTTGGGCAACCTTTGCTGCACAGAAATCAACATTAATTTCTGGATATTTTGAATCATTAGTGTAATCTGAAAATAACCCTGATGAAGACCCCCTGTGCCACTGGGGGAGCGAGGGGGGGGGGTTGGTAGAGAATCCGGGAGTGAAGTTGTGCCCGGCAAGAAGGGAGGGGTGGAGGGAAGGTGTTCTGAGATTTGGTTTTATCATTACCTTACTCTGGTTGATTTGTAATAAATTGAGTTAATTTTCCCCAAGCTGAGTCTGTTTTGCCTGTGACAGTAATTGGTGAGTGATCTCTCCTGTCCTTATCTTGACCCATGAGCCCTTTGTTATATTTTCTCTCCCCTGTCCAGCTGAGGAGGGCGAGTGATAGAGCGGCTTTGGTGGGCACCTGGCATCCAGCCAGGGTTAACCCATCACAGCACTCTACTTCCCTCTTCTGTTTAAATATGGAAATCTCAGTTTGTTGAGCATCATGTGGATTTGTTTTTCCATTTTTCCAATGAGTTTAGTCTTTCAATGAACATGTCTTTTGCAGAATGCTGTGTAAAGGTCTTATTTGCTCTCAGAGGTGACATTAAATAAAACATCGCCTGTAACATATTTGAGGCAGAGAAGTTGCATTAGTGTTACATTTCAGTGGGACAAGAATTTCAAGATGAGACAATTAAATATGAGCTAAAAAGAAGTATTCCTCTTAGCAGATAACTTATGAAGCTATGATTTTGTTCTGCTCTGCACTGCTGAAAAGTAAGCATAAAAAATATGTGGTCAAATTTCTGTCTTGGATATTCAAATACTGCATAAGATTCTCCTTAGTTCTATGCTATATTAATTTAGGCTTGCATTTGAACTGAAGCTTCTATCTCCTTATGTCCATGGTAATTATGGAAGGATAGACACTTGGGCTTGACTGCAGAATAAGGCAGCTGGCTCCTGGGGTTTTCAGAGCTGCAGCTGATTCCCTGATTTAGGGAATCAATGCAATCTCTGAGCTCTCTTGTCTTTTTCTGCTTTTTTTCTCCCAGCATTGTTCCCCTCCACATAGCCACACTGTAGAGTAACAGGTGTGCAGATCAGCATTCTCCCCTGCCTCACCCAAAAAAGAAGCAGAAGCCTCCTGTGGAAAACAATAAATCCACATATTTAATTATAGTAAAATAAAATCCAAAGATGTGACCAAAATGAGTTTATAACTTGATACTGCGCAACAACTGATAGTTTCATATATGGGTTGACTGCTAGTGAATATATCAGGTCAGATGATGGTATAATGCCACAGAGTGAAGGTGATGAGGTACTAATATTCTTAATATTGTAGCTTCTTTGCTTCACATGAATTCTACTTCTTAAGATGAAGTCCAGGTATTTTTGTTTACTGCAGTAAAAATTACATAATAAATGTCAAATAGTATAGCTGAAATAGGTTTCAAACTTGCTAAACTGAATAATTTTGATAAATGTATTAGAAATGTTCACGAAACCAGTTATTTCCAGTTGGAAGATTTAGATATTGTTAAATCAACATTTTACAATGGAAAAATTGAAAAATCTTTATATGAAGTATTTCAGTCAGCTGCATTACAGAACTTGTGCCAAAACTTATAAACTGATTACCTGTAAAATTTGGTGCATCTTCTTAGTTATCAAAACATCTTATAGTTGTCTTCCAGTTTTGCTGTTGATTACCAGCTGAATTCCAATACTATTAAGAATGTTTGGCTATTTCTGTCATCTTTAGGATTAATTAGTTGTCAGGAATGATGACAGTGGTTTCACTGCTTACTTGCTTAGTGCATAGCCTGGAGAGCATGGAGAAAGGGTAAGAATATAGCAATTGCAAGTAACAACTCCCCAGAAAATTCTCCTGCATTTCTGCAGCATTTTACAGCTCGAGACACTCCAAAGTCATTAGTGGATCCTTTATATTTAGTAGTCCTTAAAGTTATTTTTATTTCCATGGACTCAACCTTTGGCTTTTTTGACTCTTGTAAATTTTTAGCATCTGCAGTTGCTTGTGACAACTTAATGACATACTGTGTGCAGAACCACTTCCTTTCATTTGTTTGGGCTGTCCCCATAGTTCCTCTCAAAGCCCTCTAGTGCACCCTTTTTGTAAATGTTATATACCTTATTAAGTCAGCAGTGAGCAATACACTGATAAAGTAAGGGGAATTAGGAATTTTCCCTGGTTACGTATGAAATCCAAACTAACCGATGTTGTCAGAGTAAGTGACTCCCAGGCTATTAGTTGGGATCTGTAAAAACGAATAGTCCTTATGCTTCTCAAACAAAAAGTTCTGCTTCAGACCTACTTAAATGGACTTGAAATTCACTTTGATAATCAATGAAATGATACCTCTGAAAAATCTTATCAGTGAAGACAGAGGCTAAATAGGCAGAGACACTTACAAGAAGGGTCCAGACAAGACCACGGTGTCAACATCTTTTGATGTCGCAGACCAGTGCTAGCAGAATGTGCTAGACCCTGCTCAACAAGTGTGAAAACCTCTTCCTGCTTCAGAAAACTTAACGGAAATGAAAAATTCATATGGAGCACCAGGAATTTATGGAGCAGGGAAAAGATCGAGGAACCCATTTCTTTAGAGGAACAAAGAGTGAACTGTGAGAAAACAATATAAGACAAATTCCTCACAAACCATTTTGGCCATTTTTGTCTACAATATATAGATAGCCTAGAAACTAGCAGCAGTATTAGCTTTAAGTGGCTGAGACAACATCTTTCCTAGACTTCTTATATCAGTCATGCCTGATAAGTAAATGCAATAAGTAAGTGCAATAATAATTTAGAAATTCCATCTTTTTAATCTCTTACTTTTTTTTACAGTCTTGTGCATTTCTTTCCCATTGTTTCTGTGCTAGTAATGGTTCATTACAATTTTTTTCATTCTTTCCTTTTCATTTTCTCTTCTTCACACTTAGAAAGACCTTTTTTCTCCCCTTGTCCTTTTCATACTTAAATTTCTTCAGTACCTTTTGTTCTCTTTACCTCCTTTTTTTCCCCAGCTAGTTGCTATTATCAGTTTCATCTCTCTCTAATAATTAACATATATATAGTGTTTTATAATAGTGAAAATATCCATCTTCTTGCCTGGAAGAGTGGAAAAATTCAATCAACAGGGGTCAGAACTGCAGGCACTGGAGATTTGTGCTGCCAATCCAGTCATTACTGATTTTTTTTTTCCATGTCTGCAGAGATGTCCCTCTTTGTAGCCACAGATATGACCAGTTTTTGAGAATGGGAGTTGGCTGATATGCAGACAGCTGTCTTAGAGCTGAGAGGAGGCTTGTCCTGAGTCCTGTTAATGGCAATTGAGTCACCTAGTGCAATTCCTTGTCCTGGATTTTCCTCATATTTTGAAGAAACCAGCCACACAACAACCTAATATGGGTGACTACAGAAATTCAAGACCTATAAAAAGTCTCTGAATTTGGGAAAAATTTCATGATAATCAGTCTGATAGTCCTACAGACAGTTTTCATTAACAAGGGCACTGCACAGGTAAAGAACACTCACTGGGCACTTAAAAAAAAAAGAAAAGAAAATGATGTTGAGAATCTACTGTCCTCTGTTTCCCAAGGAAACACTTTACTAATATATAGCAATTCCTGATTCAAAGTAAACTTCTTTAATGCTGTAATAGGTGGTGAAATGTGTTTGGCACTTTCCCTAACAATACTTAGTACTGCAATGGGGAAAGTATGCAGGCAAATACAATCCATTTTATTAAAATTAAAGATTAAAACATTCAGTGAAAGGCATGTTTTAGGCAGTATGAGTTTCAAATGTTTATAGTGTAATGTGTTTGTATTGTGGTGTAGTTATATATACCAATAACCCTCAGTATCTCTGTCTGGGGGGATGCTGGAAAATTTTGTTAATGTAGTTCAGTTGTCTGAAGCAGTCTTGGGGTTCAGACTTTTATCCTAATCTCTTTTTGTATTCAACAGAGAAAAGTGTGAGTTTTCAGGAGCTGCTTTAGGGTAACATGGGTAACACCTTTGATGGGGAATAGAAAACTAAATTAGAGGTGGAAGTTTACACTGTAAGTACCTACATTTGATCAAATGAGTTTCACACAAAATGCCTGCACCACTGGGAAGCAGTGGTCCTTTCTTTGTATTTGTCATCGTATCATCTTGTCTGTCATTTTATTGTCAGTCATTAAGTGTTCCAGTCCAACACTTCACTGTCATCTTAAAATTGATTAGCCTGAATAATTTCATATCAGCAGCAAAAATTGTCACTTCGCTATTCCCAAATATTTTGTGAATATATTGAACTACGCAGAAGACCTTGTTCCTTTGAACTCCCAAGGCAATTCCTCAGAGTATGAGAACTTAAACATAACTTCCACCACTGACATAACTGAAATTGCTAGGGCAGCTTGCTGTCTGAGGGCTTCGGTCACAAGGACAGTCTTTCAGATTTTGAAGGATCTATAATACCCATTACACAAGGGTAATTATATTTAAAAAGAGTAAGTCTTTCCCTACAGTCAATGCTTAAATGAATAATAAATGTCACGTTCATCTTCACAAACTAGTTTCTCAGATGTAACATTAAGAAACAGTCCTTGAAATATACCTTTGGGGAGGTCTAGCTGAGTTTCTATTCATACATAGGTAGCTATTAATAATGCATATGCTGCCGTGTATTATTCAACACTTCATAAATGGCATTACAGCTTTTAGACTATTTTGCAATTGTAAAGGATAGTAATAAACCATAGGCTTTCACTCAGGAACTTCTCTCATAAAATGTTTCCTTTTTACTTTAGGTCAGATCGACTAACTTTTAGATTTCAACAAGAATGGCTATAGTTGGCAATTGTGATTAAAGTATTATTGAACAGAATACCGGACAATTCATCATCTCCTATCAGTTCTGATTCAACCAAGCATGTAAGCATGAAGATAGCTTATCTGCATTTGAACTAGTGCCTGAATTTGGTGGTGAAACAGCAAAACTGTCTTTATGTGCTCCATAACACACAAGACCCAAACCTCAAACATGTGGGAATTCTGTAACACCTTTACGAACTGTGTGTGGCCTCAACATAAGCACATGCTGACTGCTCTGCAGAATTACAGTGGGGTACGCTGGCGCTGAATGTGCATTTCAGTGGTTTGGGTGCTAATAAGATGAGTTAAAGGTGAAAGAACTGCAGCAGTGGCTTCAAGGAAAATGCTGCCTACACTGCAACACATCATCTCATTCTACATTGCTGTATAACTCCAAGACTTTCATTTGCCCCTTCATGGTTCCAGATGAAGACTACATATTTGGGCCCTATGTGGTTGAAGTGGAGTTCCTATCTCATGAAGATGTTAGAAAACAGACAAAAAGTGAAAATCAGCTTTTGCTTGATACAGTAGCTAAACATTTAGGACTATATCACAAACGAATGTCACAAACCACTCTGTTCCAGCCTTACTCTATCTAACCTAGTTTCTGCCAATTCTATCAAAATACATACAGGTTCCTGGTACATAACAGTTCAAGCACAGATCAGACACGTAAATAACAGTGATCAAATGAAGAAACACATTGGTGTGCTATGTCACAATGTTACAATCTTTAAAGGAAAAATCTCTGAGAATACTGTGTTCTCCAAAATTCTTCTGCAGCCAGCCCACATAGCCTAAGAAAAGTTATGGTTTTCCCTTCTGGTTCATAGAGCAGATCCCTTCAATACCATCACTGGGCTAAGGCAAATATGTCCCTTTCATATTCCTGCTGTATGACTCTATGTTATCACAGTGTATTCTGCCTAAATCTTAGCTGCAAATAAGAGTTTACGTGAGAGTTAGTTAAGCACAATAATGTTTGTGTTCCCTACTACAGTGAATTTCACTGTTGTGAGGAAGAAAAGCTACATGCATTATCACTGGAAGTCTTTAAAGACTGGTTTTAAAATCTAAATTGCATATTTTTTTTAGCTCAAGTTGAATATTCCTAACTTGTAAATGTGTGCAGAACTGTAAACCTTTGTTTACATTTTTACACCTACATATTCAACATTTTCCAGATTTTCATGTCAGCATCTTCAGGATTCTCAGTGCTATTCAAGTTTGCATTCAAGGTATACGAACCAGTGTAATTAATTATTGTTCCTTTATATCTACTTCAAGAGGCTGCAGAAATGACAGGAAGTCTTGGACTCTGTTGTAGATTTAGAAATGAGCCTACTATTCCATTCCTGCCTACACAGATCCTGGGTTTAATTCATACAAGAACCCATCAAGTGTAAGGTCTTAGTGAATGAATAGGCTAATGTCATCATGTGGTTAAAACAAGGCTCATAATATACTATGGAGTCTGTCAAATTAGTGTCATGACTAGACTAGCTGAATTGTAAAAACCTTTGGTGACTTCATATATATTCAACTCTAACACAGACATATAACAGTGTAGCTATCATTCCCCATAGTACTGCTAGTGATCTCCAAATAATCATTATGTAAGATACTTCCACCTTTTCTATATTGATGGCCAGCTATCAAGAAGCTGAGTTATTGGAAAGCTATTAAAATCTTCAAAAGCTCTTCTTGGGTTCAAAGGCAGCAAAGCATTCAAGCATACACTAAATTTTAAGAGAGGTTGCTATATGCTCATGTACTTTGGCAGTTAGTGTTGGAATTACCCATATGGTTAAAAATCCTATGTATTCTAAGTGCCTTACTGAATTAGAGGTTTTATTTCAAATAGCCTTTATAATTTTTTTTTTTTTTTTAATTAAATTACTTCTAAAACTGCAGTCCTTTCATTTCCTTTCTGGAATTTATCACCATTACCAGAGCAAGCAGATTAGAAATAAGTTCTTAAAGGTGACATGTTATTATCAGCCCTAGTTAAAAGGAATCCAGTGATAACTGGTCAACCTATGCAGGTGTCTACTTTGTAGCCTAATACTAGGAAGATTGCTGATTGTCCTGTTATTAAAATTTTAAATAATAAATTAAGTATATGCTCATGTAATGAAAGGAAATATGAGTTTTTATCAGGTTTTTTGCAGAAGATGATTATTCTTTTGCAATTTCTGGAGTAAATGTTATTTTACAGTCTTGCATTCCAAATTGCCTACTATCATCAGTGCTATCACAAAATTGCATGGTTTGAGTTTGCTCAAAAGGTCATTTCTTTCTTTGAATGAATTTCTCTACCATGGTGTGCAAAAACCCTATAATCATTGCTATACCCATTTAATTTCAAATAAATGTGTTTATTAGGGGATAAGCATATGATTTATTAGGTGAACAGGACTTCTATTTTTCAAAGCAAACTTTTTAGCTTTCTTTAGCTCTTTTTGTCTTTTTTTGTTTTGGAAATTAGGGTTAGCCTGTCATCTTGTTCTTCTTGCATTTCTTGTAAAAAATTCAGTTTATATAAGTGGAGAAAAAAAATTAAGCACCAGTGATTAAGCATCGCTTAAAAGGGTGTGGAGTGCAGGCTGTGAAGGCAGATGGGGGAGTGAGGAGTGCTAGTAGAAGGAAGTGGCTGGGGAGGAAGAAAATTAGGTGAGGTCATAGAATGCAGCCAGGAAACGTAATGTAGAAGTAGCATGCTGTAATCACTTCCACCCAGTGGCTTCATGACTATTTTCTGCCTCAAGATAAATGCTGTGAGGGGATATACTTTCCAATTTGTAAAGCAGTGGCTAAGAGATACTGTTTTTCTACAGTACTTAAAAGCTGATGAGAACTAGCTTTGGCTGATAGTGGTGTTGGTAAGAAAATTAAACCAGAATGGAATAACCCAAAATCCCAACACTTCCCAGCAAGTCTGAGAACAATCTCTTCTTTGGTAATACAGCTTAGATATTGAAACAATAAATTATTGGTGGGTATTTTCATGAGCACCAAACAATTTGTTTCCCTTGATTTTCAATGTCTACTATTATTGCAGTAAAGGTACCCCAGCAACGTGGGATATTTGAGCAGGAGATTACTTCAGGCAGATTATCTCAGATATATCTCAAGGTTGACACGTGGAATCTAAAGAAAGTGATACGTGCGAAATTACATACAGTGTAGAAACATGTTTTAACCACAGTTTTGTTCTGTTGGTCTGTTATTCTCCCAGCAATTCTCTGCTTAGTTTTACATGCTCCATTACACTCAAATAATGTCTCCACCACATCTACCAATGAAGTCTATGCTTTTCATCTCTCCTTGTAGCGTATATATTAACCATAAACCTCCTGCCCAAATGACAGCACCCCTTGGATTGAAAATGACAAATGCATTGATTGCATACAGAAGACCAAAAGCTATGGAAAAAAAGGTACTTTGACTCAGTTTGATCAGCACCCCGAGGGTTTTGCCACCTTTACATGTTAGAAAGTAAGGTGCTCAAATTAGGTTAAAGATGCTTTTCAAAATTAATAGAACTCATAGGTACCCGCAGATGTTTTTAATGATTCCCTCATCATTATTAATCTCTGTAATTTAAGATAGCATCCTTAGAAGTCTGTTTGCTTTGTAGTACACTGTGTAGTACACTTTCTAGTACGCTTTGTACTGGGACACAAGTAAGCTAAAGCAAAGATAGCATTCAATTTTGGCACGTGCGTTGCAAGCTACTGATGCGTTCTTGGGGCCAGCTTTGCTCTACGTCAGATATGGTTGTATTGCCCTGACAAGGAAGTACAGCTTATTGTTCTGCTTTGTCCACCTACCTTTATAAGATATTAGCAACATGCTTGTCACAGAAAGGCATCCTCCAGTGGGCCTGGGTCAGAGGTCATTGGAATTTGATTATTTTGATCTCCACTATGCCAGTATTTATAATTGATTCTGCAGTGAGAAAAATCCGACAAACTGTATAAGGAAATATTGTTACTAAGAATACCTGTCTGGAACATGGTTATCTTAAATGCCACAGGCAAAAAATGTAGCCATACAAATATTTGGTTGCTTGCAATTGTTTGGAATGAAGTCCTATTTCTAAGTGAAAATCTGTGCCATAACACTATGATCTCACTGGCACTTCGATTTAATCTTTGAAGTCTTAAGTACTTAAGTTATATTTGAAACTGGAACTTGGACATCAAAGTGATGCAGGTGCTGTTAAAATGGTCAGCCTTCAGGGAACAGAAGAAATACAGTTTAAAGCACTCCGTAAATGAAGTTCTTCCTTCAAAAATAATAATAAAAAAATAAATCAAAGACTAAAAGCTATGGGTGAAAATGGACAGTTGCCTGCTGCTAGCAAAGAATAGCAAATGACTATTTTTTTTTTTTTTGTGTCACCCATTACTTAAAACACTGAACATCCCTTTGAGAAAATATTAACATCAAATTCTAACTGGCATTTGTTTCTAAGGGGATTGTTGGAATTATAGAATCATTTAGGTTGAAAAAGACCCTTAAGATCATTGAGTCCAATGCTCAATAGTAAACCTAACACTGCCAAGTCCGCCACTAAACCATCTCCCTAAGCAGCACATCTACGAGATGCAGTCATAGATATTGCTTGTTAATATTGAGCGTTTTTCCTTTCATTTGTGTCTATCAGTGTCACTAAACAATCATTACACTTTAGAAAGTTATGGTTTTTTTCTCATTTTAAAACACTGAATTGTATTTTCCAACAGCTATACTCTGTAGCTGCCAAATGTGGAATACCTGCACTGCTACTGGAGCACATAAAAAAAAATAATTTCAATGTAAAAAATATGTCATTGGAAAAAATATATATTTTGTGAAAGTTATGGTTTCAGCACTCCAGAGGAACCACCTGTATTTTGAATATAATCACTGCTATCTACTATGCTGCCAAGTACTGCTCATGTGATCAGACAGTGACAGCAATGGAAACCTAAAGAAACCTATTGTCATTTATCATCATGGTTTCTTTGCTTGTAGATCAGGAAGGTCATCACTACAAGATCACAGTATGAAAAATTAAGAAAAACGTATTTAATGAACAATTTACCACATGAACTCATGTATCGTCTTGTTTTTATACTGTACTGATGACAATAAAGTATCAATATTTTTTCTAGAAATGTTTCTTAAATGAAAAACATTATGTACAAACACTCCATGTTTTCTATACTAAATGGCTTTCAGAGGTAAGTAGTTTTTTATAAATATTTTTCTATGATGTTCTGTGCTGCTTGAAGCATAAAATCCTTTAGTACATCTTTCTTAGCCACTGAAAGGCTCAAAGCACTGTTTAAGTCATAAAGAAGTTATTGTATGCTAATATTAATACTATGAACAAAAGTAAATTCCAGACTATATATCTACAAGGCAAATAGTTATTTTAAAATACAGGGATAAGTGGCATAAAACTGCTGAGCCGTCAAGTAAGAGTAATCTTTATTTACTGGGACCCTGCAGTAGGCGAATCTCCCCCACAGGGTTTCCTCAGGGCAAAATTTTACCTTTTTTGTTCATGTTGAGAATAGTCTATATGGGAAGGATGACTTTGTAATTTTAATGGGACTTTTTACCGTGTACGAAAGTGGAGGCAGTGGATTATGAAGATAGATGCATTATACAGCTTTGGTGGAAAGCTGAGGCGATGTCTGTTTCTTGAGCTATGAGCTACAAGGGGTTGTAATGTAGCAGGGAATGCCTAATGCATTTGCCCCTGACTTTACACTCCAGTGGCTGTACGAGGCATAAAATACATTCTTTACTGAAACTGTAAGTATATTTAAAAAATTTTCTTCAGGGTTATGACTTCACAGGCAAAAAAAGGTGGTTTTGTAACACAGTGAAATTGCATTAGAAATCCAATATGGAGATTTTTCTTTATGATGAAGGCAGACAACTCAGAACAGATTACGTTTTTAACTACTTACATGGAGGAAAATTGTCTTTAGGTTTTTTTTTCCACTAAGATTTTACATGGAAAGAAGCTAGTTGGATATAAAAATCTATTGTGATTGGCAGAAAGAACACACTACTAGACAGCCACTACAAAGAAAACATTGTTGGTCACTGAATGGGAAACAAGGTGTGAAAACTGGCTTCCCAAGATTTTTTTCCTTCAGTGAAGAAGGGAAGAATTTGTCAAGAAAAGAACATGTAAAAAATCTGCAAATATTTTGGATTTCAACAGCCTTTTAATACAAGCTGCCTTCTTTCCCCAGCCAGTGTCAATGTTAGGAGTGCTTTTGCATTTGTGTACCTGTGAGTTGGTATGGCTAGCAGGGGTGCCAGATTTTATTCATTTTTTTCTGAGAATTACTTGCCTATAAGCTCTCATCTAAATATTAATGTTAGATTCTCTTATCTAAGCACCTGGGAGAAGTCTTCAGTTTTGTCTTGGAGAATTGACAAAGGTTCATGACTGACAGCCAGGGTCTAGAAGGGCACGCTTCTCTCTCTACTGATTCCTACATTAAAAAAATAGTTGCCGCTCTCTGTTGGCTCCTTGTTCTCATGTTGCTGAAAGCAGAAAGCAGTGCAAACTGCAGGAGACTGTCTTGGAGTTTACACTGCATCATCTGGGAGTTGAAGTAGTCCTGAAGGGGAAGGAGAGAAGGGAAGACCTTGAAGGATCAATCAGGATGCTCGGCAGGGCCAGTGGCAGTTTTTAGCCAGACTGACAGAGGCTTGGGAGTGTGAGGCTCTGGAGAGTTGGCAGGAAGCTTTCTGTCTCCATCCAGAGTTATCACTGTTCTGATGGGTTAGCTGCAGATCAGCTGGAGGAGAATAGAAAAAAAGGGTTGAATCCAACCACTACACAGTTGGTGCTAACTGAAAGTATTACAACTTTAGCTGTTTGTATTGGTTAGCACTTCTGAAATCTTAACAACTCAAAAAAACCCCCAAGAAACCAACACTTAATTGCAATTGTTAAATCACTTAAAAAGAGATTCCAAAGATTAAAAGGGCACTTTCATAGTGCCACCTACCCTCTTATGCCTCAGAAACTGTTTTTCAGGCTACATGGACAGACTTATTCTGAATACTCTCTGTTCCTAAATGGAGAGTTTTAGACTGTGCAAATTCCAGATAAACCATAAAAAATGAGAATGTCTGTGAAGAACAAAGTAGCAGTCATAGTAGAGGTAGTTGCAGCTAGGATTCAGGGACCATGCACCATGCACCATAACATGTAAATATTGATAATGTATGAATGGAAAGAGGATGTCTTAAAAATAAATATGGACAATTGCATTAGGATGACTGCAAACTTCACCCCAGACACCACAAGGCTCCCTGTCTGAGAGTGCCCAGTGGAGGGATCACTGTCAAGAAATGCAAGTGATGCACATCTCCAGTTACATGTGCTATGCAAGGGGCTTCCCCAGCTATTCTCCCACTGTACAAGGTTTCTGATCCATGCACAGGTAGGAGACTGATGCAGGCTCTCTCATACAACTGAGCCAAGCAGCTGGGGTCGAGTGCAGAAGGCAGATCAGGCTTCAGCTCCAAGGCAGCCTGCTGGGAAACACGTTCATTCTAGGACATGGCACCTCTAAAATCAGGTGACTGGAAGCACCTATTGCATGACCCATTGTGTGTATATATCTCTCATGCATCTAGCTTCACGTACAGAGTCCAGTCATTCCCCTCCTGAGAGATGTGCCTTTATCTTCTGTTATGCTTTACTTGTCTTTGATTTCTCTTACTTTTTCTGCTGTTTTCAAATTTCAAAGGTTGTCATGGTCTAACCCCAACCAGCAATAAAGCACCACACAGCCACTCACTCACTTCCCCCCAGTGGGATGGGAAAGAGAATTGGAAGAGTAAAAATGAGAAAACTCATGGGCTGAGATAAAGGCAGTTTAATAGGTAAAGCAAAAGCTGTGCACACAGGCAAAACAAAACAAGAAATTCATTCACTAATTCCAATTGGCAGGCAGGTGTTCAGCCATCTCCAGGAAAGCAGGGCTCCATCACGCGTAACGGTCACTTGGGAAGACAAATGCCATCACTCCCTTCCTTCTTCTTCCCCCAGCTTTATATACTGAACATGATGTCATAAGGTCTGGAATACCCCTTGGGTCAGTTGGGGTCAGCTGTCCCGGCTGTGTCCCCTCCCAACTCCTTGTGCCCCCCCAGCCTGCTCGCTGGTGGGGTGGGGTGAGGAGCAGAAAAGGCCTTGGCTCTGGGTAAGCACCGCTCAGCAACAACAAAAACATCTTGACATTATCAACACTGTTTTCAGCACAAATCCACAACATAGCCCCATACTAGCTACTATGAAGAAAATTAACTCTATCACAGCCAAAACCAGCACAATGCATGAAGTAATAATGCCTTTTAGACTGTTGTCTTACTTTATAGAAACATATAGAGCAATTCCAAGGGAAAATCCATAGCTCCCAGAGAATCATTAGCAATTAATAAGCCTTTTCACAGGTAGTGGTAAGGTCAGAGCAGATGAGTTAGTGGTCCTATATGTGACTTGGGCTGAGCAAACTGAATATTTTTCCTAATATTATTCCAGCATTTGAAGTCTACCTTGAAGTCCAGCTTTGTGAAAAATTATACTGTCTCTCATAACTGCAGCAGCCCTGAAAACTCTATATTGCTTAAATCCTTTTCTAACCATTCAAGGAACAATAATATAGACAAATCAAATGTTGACATAGAAAACTTTGTCAGAGCAATATTGTTTTGCTAGTAGCTTGACTTTTCATAAGCAAATAAGAAGGCAACTAATTTATTAACTACCTTTTGACTTGCTGATCAGATTTAAGATGTATATACACACAAAAAAACCATCTATGTTCACACATACACAAGTCACTGTTTACATTTTTAGCTAGTAGAAGTTTCTTTCTCAAGCAGATTTTTTCCATTTTCAAATAGTCACCAAAAAAAAAAATCACATTTGAGTTCTGTGTAACAGCTTAGAAGAGCAATACTGATACAAAAAGCTGAAGCTTAACTTTTATGCATTGTCTCATCTCACTATTGCTTCCTGCCCTTGGGATATTTAATACTTAGGTTGAAAACATTGCAGACCAATAAATTTTGCTTCGCAATATAATCAACGTTATGTTTGCATTTACTGTACTGTTGGAGGGAAGAAGAGAAAATTAAGATCTTGGAGAAAACAAACACATCCTGCCCTTACCCTTGACTTCCAACATGTTTAAAATGTTCCAATGCAATTCTGAGATTGTCTACAGAGACCCCAGGCCAGGTGCTAAGGAAGTGGATCAAACAGATTTTCCCCAAATTGCATCTACAGAGATGACTCAAAGCATCTTGGTTCCAAGGAAGCAAGCCATGGTGCTGGATATTGGGTTTCTGCGGAAAATATCTACTTAACTCATTGAAAGTTCATTGCCTGGGAAAAAAATTATTCCTATAGTTACTTTTATAAATATAGGTTTTGTAAAATGGGTTGTAGTTAACATGCTTGAAATGAACATTGAGATAGGCTCAGCACTCAATTCCTGCTTTTAAAATTTACACTTCTTAAATTAAGAATGTGAGAGTAAAAAGCACACAGATCTTTTAAGAACCTAGTAGCAGTGCTAGTGATTGGCAGAAAGATCAGATGTTAACCGTACAAAGGTAATGATTTCACTTGTTTATCAAGCCCATATGCATGGATTCTATATCTGAGAAATGAGAAGAATGAAAAGTCATTTAACATTAATAGATGATATTGGCATTTTTTCCAGTCTCCTTAGTGTGCCTCATAGAACTGTTTCTTAAGGATCAGTGATTTAAGGATCAGTTTGATTTTTTGGGTTGCTGTCAGGATTTAGTTCCAGTTCTCTGATGTGCAGTCTTGAGCGACACAAAGGACTGTGTATTCAACAACTGCTCTGTTAGAAAGAATATAGTTTTATATTATTTATATACAGTAAGAAACTTTTCTCTTTACATTGCAGAACCATGGTTTGATCTGTGGTCTAGCTCTCAATTTTTAATTACACAGTAAAAAAAATCAGTTTATTTAGCTCAAAGGCAAGAAGGTTAAGGTGACTTAATTAGTTTATAATTACTTTGAGAGTAGAAAGTATCTAGTACTATAAAACTTTTTTGTAGTAGTCAAAAGCATTTACAGATTTAATGGCTGAAAGTTAAATTCCTTAAAGTTGAACTAGAAAGAAAATTAAAATTATTAACAGAACGCAATTGACAAGGGTGCTTTAAAAGGTGTATCATTTGAACTCAATCAGCAGTCTATCTCTTCCTAAAATAGAATCTTCAACTTAAAAAGAACTGTTGAGCAAGCTGGGGAAATCATTGGGTAAAATTTGTTGGTCTGTATTTTTCAGATTAGATTAAGTAATTAAAAATATCCTTTATGTCTTTAAAGTTATTGAATACTCAAATCTTTCAATTTAAGCAAAGACAAAAATCGTAAGAGATAACAATGAGACAAAGTTATGAGAAGAAAGCCAAAATAATACACTATGAATAGGCAAGAAATTTATATCTTGATAGTTATGATTCTTTAAGATAATGCAGAGGTGTAAATATGAATATAATAATGGAAAATGCATTTAAATTATTTAGAAGAAAGAAGACTATACTAAAAAAAGTAGAAGCAAACATAGGACCCTAGGTAGGAAGATGCTTGATTGTGTCTGGCAGAAACGAGTGGCTTAGGTTTGGAATGAACTAGTAGGGCAGTAACAGGATGATCTGTAGAAAGCCACATGTTACAAAGGGTGGTACAGTAAGGGCTTGTCTTAACTGACAGGTCAATGGCTATATAATGTAAGAAAGACATATGGCTATGTTCATAAGAATATAGGCAAGGTCAACTGCAAGCAGGAATTCTGTTGCTGACCTCACTTAATCACTGATATCTATGCTTCCAACAGCTTGTCTTGCTCTAGTGATTTAACAGCAGGATAATTTTGCCTTGCTTATCAACCCTCACCTTCTGAGAAGTGAAAGAAAGGTTTTCCTGGATACAATTTTAGCAGAGCTCTAAAAGACAGACTTAGTAATAGTACGTACCTCAGAGACCCATCTAGGGACCTAATTAGTTTTTGTAAAACTTGTAGAAACAGGCAAATTTAAAATCCTATCTTTTAATTGACAGGGAGCTTGTAACTACAGATTTTATTCTCACAATGTGACAGCACATAAAATAGTGTAGCAAGATGGAATTTTTCCTAGTACTCCTAGTTTAAACCAAAAAACACCAAAGCGCAGCAAGGGAGATTTCAGTCTCACACAATCTGTTTTTCAAGAGATAGAATCAAAAGAAACAAGCTTGAATTCTCTTCTAACATGGTGCCTATTTGCAAGTAGTGAATGTGTGTCACACTTCAACTTATCAACTGAAAAAACAGTCAGCACTGTAAGACTGTTTAGATATGAACACAAATCTTTTCTCCAAATATAGGTGGTTTTTTTTCTTTATTCCCTCCAAATATAAGAACATCCTAATGAACATTTTTAAAAATCTTCTATCTACCATGACAGAATGTCATGAAAACTTTTGTGCTTTCCTGTCCTTCTTTGTATTTTGACTTAGATGAGGAAGAATTTTTATATAATAATCTGTTAAATGTATATGAGAGTGTAATTTGCAATTTTCTTTTTTCATTAAAACATGTGGCACAGGTTAGGATATATACTTCAACTCTATGCATGGATTTTTATGAAGACGACAGATAAACATGCAACAGATATCTAACAAATGTCTTCCAGATTTTTTCTCCTATCGAAAATGCCCACTCTTGTCATATATTTTTATTTATCTTCCATTGTCTATGGAAATTTTGTTGTGCTTATTCATCTTCCTGAAGTTACAGTGCAACATCATTTATACATTCTGCTAGACAGCTTTAAAAAGGCCTCAGTCTTTAACATTGTCACAAGAACTTGGCTGATTTGGTAAAAACAAACTCTACTTAACCAATAAAATATGAAGGTAGTGCTAGTCAGAAACATTCTCTTCAAGCTATAATATTATTCGAGAACAGCAGATAACATCTAGTTTGTGTTAATGGGAGTTACAGAGGAGAAAGCTGTGAACCCATCTGGTCTGGTCTTTTCTGGTCAGGTCACAAACAGTGAATGAATGCCCACAGTAACTTGCACCAGCTATTTACAACACCTATCTTCCATTTGGGGCATGTCATGGAAGGAAGGAAGCTCACTGGGGCTTGATAGCCCATGCTGATTCCTTCCTTGGTAAGGCCCCTCAGGAATCCAGAAATCAAGAATGTTCCCTTAAACTAGCACTAACCAAACTTCAAACCCAGTTCTCACCAGACTACAGTACCGGTCCAAATGGGTCTGGTGAGAGTGGGACAAATCATTGCATATGCATAAACAGGAGGTTGAAGGGAGGCATACCACTAATTCCCTTCAGTATTTCTCATGGAGTCTTTCACAAGCAAGGAGGATGATTTTGTTCACTTCTCTCCTCTGGGAGTGCTGCTAGAGCTTGCTTCCAGAGCTGTTGTGGTCACATACAGAAAGTGCCCCAACACTCTTGTGGACCTGGCTTTGGGCACTGCCCTATACTCCTGATACAGTGGCTTACATGGACCTTCTTGGGCAGTGCAGGAGAATCTCATCTCTGCATCCAAGCACATGCAAATTGTTTTTTAAATGATAAAAAAGTTATTCCTGTAAGTAAAGATACTCACAGACATGTGTCTTTTTATAACCCAATGTATCCTGCAGATCACAATCATACCTGCTTTTCAATTAGGAAAATAGTGGTTGTAATTGATTCCAGCAGCTTCACTCTGTTCCTTTTTGCTCTCATTAACAGCACATTCCTTTGTTAACTTTCGCTTATTCTGTAGCTACAGGTAACTGCACCACACATCCTCACTGATTTCAATTTTAATCAAAAATATTCAGTTTAAATGTCTACACTCTTTGGATATTCCAGTTTATTCCAGACATTAAATTTTCATGAAGGCTACAAAACGCAATGAAAGCACATCTCAGGTAACAGCAGAAAGGTGCAGTTGGTACTTGTGCTACCAAATTTATTCAAAACAACTTGCTTTATAAGACAGATGCAAGTTTCAAGTTCTTTGGGAACACTTACAAAGGAAAGAGTTATAAAACTCAAAATACAATGACATTGAGAAGACAGCAGCTTTATTTGTTTCTAGAATGCAGATTTTTTTTGAGTGATTTCACAAGTCACCAAGATCTTTATTATGTAGCTAACAATCATTGCTAAATTATCATTTCAGTTGCAATTTGAGAAAATATGCATGGAAAACAGTTGTTATGTCACTATTATGTCAACCTCAGTATTTCACTTTCCTGAAGTCTCAGAATACTATTAAGAACCCTGTGAGATTGTCTATTTTTTTTACCTGTGATTTGTAGTGCATTAAACTTAAGAAAGATGACTGCTTAAGGGAATTAGCTGTTAGAAGTTACTGCTGTAAGGAATTAGTACAGAGCTGGATTTTAATATCCTGACTTCATAAATTGTCTTCAGTAGAACTACTCACAATGAAAAACATTCAGTATCAGGAAGGCTATCACAATGAACTCTGAAGTATTCTGCTTGTACAGTATGTTCTATTATATATGGTGTATGAATTCTGATGTTCCTACCATGGACTATAGACAAGAAATTAAAAATATAGGTAATACAGAGTGTTCTCTGCAGAGTGGCACTATTTTTAGCTCTGAGCAAACAGAACGTGTCATGCTACCCTGAAGAATCTACCTTTCCTCATTAAAGGTAAACTCAACTGTTTTTGTAAGACAAGCTACTTAATGCTGTTTTTTTCTGGCCAAGTGCTCACAGTAGAACAATAACAAAAGTTGAATCATCCTTTTGCTAGTTTGAAAAGATTGTATTAGCATTTTTGCTTTTTCAGTTCTATAACATTATAACAAGTGACTTGACTTTTTAAAAATCATCTACACTACATCCACACACTTTGGACACATACTAGAGTATTGTAATAGAATATTCATGTAATTTATTTTTTAATGAAATTTTGATGGCATTGATTAATTCTTCAGACAACTAAAGTAATTTCCTCTTTGGTGTTCTACTTACAAGGGCAAAAGAATCAATAGTACGTACCCCTAAATCCTGTAACTTTAATAATCTGTAAAAGATTGCAGCTATTGCAGTTTAGCAGATTATCTGTTCTTATGATGTCCTTCAATAGCTGAAGAAATATTCTGACTTTTGAATTACTGACATTTTGAAAGCTGACCAATAGCTTTTATTGCTATGCAGACAGCAAAACAAGGTGTAATATTTTGTCAAAATCTTCAAAACCAATGGTAATATCAGATCATTTAAACCAGTATAGATACGGTAGTAATAGCACAGAGGATAAACTCCCATTAGTGAATTACAAGACAGGTAATAATAAATATAAACTCATTTTTAGCATATATAGAGAAGCTATACATGCTCAGAATGGATTTACAAAGAAGCTAAACACACTGTGGTCCAATGTTGCTTAGCTGGGACCACTCTTCTGTCTTTTAAAATTGACCTTCCTGGATCTGAAATCAGTACCTCCACTTGTTCCTCTACTGTATCTCCCATACCTGATCTCCCAGTCAACCAAGTTTTTAAATGTATGAATAACAGAATGCATTTGAAGTTTCAGTGATTGGAATGAAAAGTCACTTTGGCTTAGCTGTATAAGTATCAAGTGAAATAAATGCAGAAAACCAGCAGTGGAAATGTTTAATAGATTATTTGACCTGTATTTAAAGGTAGACACATGCTTACACTTTTGTTGAATTGAACCTGATGATTTTATCAGCCTTAAGGAAAAATAAAGGCAGATTGTTCCATGTGAAGTAGCTCGATTTTCTGTAATAAGCAGTTTCAATTCAATAGTCTGGGAATAAAATGGAAAGCCTGCCATTCAAAAAAGCTATGCAAGTTAAAAGAAGTTTGATATTGTTCCTATTTTGCAAACCAGTATCTGTAAAAGTGATATTTTGAAAATTAAGTATCCTTTGTTGCCCCTGGATACATTTTCAGAAAACTTTCTTTTTTCCTTTTCAGGCATTTTCTTCTCTATTCCTATTTCTATCACTGGTTTTGGCTTTTTAACAGGTTCTCCACCTTCCCCTGTGCATTGATCCTGACTGCAAGACCATTGCATAGCGAGGAGTTAGTGATCCACGTAAAAGTTACCCTGAGTATGGCCAGGCCTGTGCTGCGCTGCGCATCCAGCACGGCCTTCAGGACTGCGTGGTGCGGCACCAATCCCTCGGCCGCAGGATGACCTCGGCCGGCTCCCACGCGGTGCTGGTGATGACACCACCCGCGGGGCCTTGCCTTTATCTGAAAGCGCAGCAAGAAGTTCTCATGTGAACAGCACTTCTCTTTGACTGTAGAAATGACAGAGTGAGTAATCTCCTTGTAAGAAAAGCCAATAATAGCTCAAATGACCAAAAGAGGAGAATCTCTTCTATGGACGGGGTCTGCATTGCATGCTGCAGGTGGGTTCCCAGCAGCTAAGGGGATGTAAGATTATCTATGCTATTCTCTTCCTATAGTTTTAGCTCCGATGAATGGCATTTAAAATGATACCTTACAGAGTCTGGGTGCCTTTCTTACGGGGACCATAATGGACCAGCACCTCCCATTGCAGAACACCCTGTAAGACAATAATTCTATTTGCCCTTTTTCCCAGGATTACCTTAAAGGAATAAACTATAAACAATTATTTTAAAGATAAACGTAGTTGGAGTGTGCCAACTTTCAAGAAATCACTTAAGGAGAAAATTAAGAGAGAGATTAAAAATCTTAGCGAAAAAGCATTTAGTTCTAGAAAGTAGTAAGACAGTAAGGAAGAAGGAGATCCCATGTCACTCCTGTTGAAATGGGAATTGATTCAAGCCTCAAGACACGTAAGTTACTCAGGTATGTAACATGTATTTCCACAAATGCAAGGAGAAAGCTGTGTGATAAGGTCTGGCTATATTGCATGTCTTCCTGTATGACTACTGTGAAATACTGAAGAATTTCCAGGATTTGGGCTGTTCTTGTAAGACGCTAACTCAGCTAACAGAGATTGTTACAACCTACTTTAACTTTTCTAGTGGAGGAAACTATGTCAAAAGCCCCAGGAAGGGAAAGTCAAGGCTTCCACACTTGTACCAGTTAAATGAAGGACTAGAAATCAGTTACTTCTCAGGCCAGCAATAAAGTCCATTACATGCCTATTCCCCTTGGGGTTCTGCTGTGAACTTGTAATTCTGTGCTGAGGCCACAACTTGTCCTCCCCTGCCCCCAAGTAATTCTCAGAAGTTGTCTTTTCTTATTAACAGGCTGTCTAGGGGTTTTTGTTTGCTTGTTCACTTAGTGACTTTGAGGAAAAAAAATTAGTAGAGAACATCTTTAAATCAAATGTGGTAATTGTGCATAGCTGGCAACCTTTTAATAACATGCAAAGTGGATTTTCCATCCACATTTACACTCTTCTAGTGTTAAAACAGGACAAAGCAGGCACAGCTGATGTTATTTTTAGATCTGGAGCAGGCCTTGCAGAGTGTACTGTAGAGCCAAGACTGCCACAAACTGGGGAATAATTGCAATCGAGCTCATGAAATTTTAACACAGAAGTGGCTGCATTATTTAGAACATGAATGTGGTTTCAGGAAAAAAGTAATTACTGGTTATCTATTGCCAGAGACATCATTTGCTGTCTAACTCCAGGGGTGCTGTTTATGTAGGAATTAATGCAAATCGTTTCAAATATTTTAAGTCAATCTACAGTAAATATTTTTTTGTGTGCTTCAACTGTCTTTGGTTGAAGAAACTGGACTGGTACCAGACAGAATACACGCAATTTCTCCCTAATTATGGTGAATCATATTTCTTTCAGTTTTCTAAAGTGATTTACATTGAAGAATTTTCCCCATTATAACAAATTCCTCCATAAATCTGTTAGCATGCCAAGCTGAGAAAAATCTTGGGCTGCTCAATGCATGAGGCTGTATCAGCAATAAGAAAAAAACCAATAGGTAGCTACTCCCACTTGCAGATTTTGGCCACTTGAAAGATGAAGAAAATGTGTCCTTCCTCATATTTTTGTGTTTTACAGAAACTTCCAAAGCACAGCAAGAGATTTAAAAGTTTGGAATATATGGAATTAGTCCACGTGCCTGCACCTGGGTGTGGGATGAGAGAAGGAGAAAGAGATGTTGCAGGGTTCTCTCTTCATCTCAAAGAAGAAAGGTCCAAGAACAAACGGTGTAATAAGACAGCTGTTTTAATAAGATAGAATACAAATGTTGATAGTGAATAAATCTTACCTTGCCTCACATGCTGGGAACCCCATGTTCACGTAGCACCGGATGGACCCTGAATGGCTTTCCCATGGCATGCTGCACAGATCTCCATGGAGAGAAGCTCCTCCTTTTTGGTCATTCAAGCTATTACACAATTTTCTCACAAGAAAACAACTCTATTCATAAAGGATGTTTGCATGAAGACCTCTTACTGCACTTTTAAATAAAACCAAGGGCATTTTTAAATAAAAACAAGGCCCTGCATGCTCAAGTCCCCATGCTTACATTTAACAGTTAAATGGGACAAATGTGAAGTCACTGTTTTACTTATGTCCTTGCTTGAACTGGCAGCTAAGACTGCCAGGTGCGCAGCAGTGAGCACGCTTCCCAGGGAACTACTCCCAGCACCCACGGAATAGCCGCTGGACCAGGCTTCTGTGACATGAAACTCTAAGCTGTTGCATCACTGCTAGCTTCAGTTTAGACACCACAAAATGAACTTCAGTATTTTTAGTAAATATGTATCTGATGTGTGCCTGACCCAGTTAGAAGTACTGTACTGCAGCTACTGTTCTACATGCTAGAAAGTTGACAGATCATGTTCTAGACCTTTCTTATCTTTCTTTTTTACAAAATTTTTTCTTCATTAACACTATTTATAATCTAATGAAAAGAATGAAGAATTATGATGTTAAGAAAATACCGCCCACCCCCCCCCCCCAGCGCTGGCTAGAGCTGCTTGAAAACACTACATTGGAGCGGTTTCCATTAGAAATTGCTGATGTATTAAACAAAAACATTCCAAGGGAACATGTCAATTCAGATAAAGTCAGAAGTAAATTAAGCTTATTGCCTGTTGGAGACACATTTTGATTCCTGATTAGATCTAATGTCAATAACATTATGACTTTCTTAAATTATGCATTACTTTATTTTTGTAGTGGCCTAACTGAGCTCATTTTGTTATTGCAGGTGGCTTTTATTAACATCAGATAGCATACACTAAATGTGGGTAGTGAAGCAGTTCATAAAAGGATTTCCAGTTTTCCACTCCTTGTCCCAGAAGCATCCTACAATTTATTTTTTTTTAATTTCCCATTGAAAAGAATGTTTTTAAATTTTTTTCTTAATACTACTTCAGCTGTACTGGTCTCCATTAAATAGATCTGTAACCTCACAGTAGCAAAACTGTGAAAAATCCCTGCTCTTCAGTAGAGATAATTTTTTATGTTTTAATTTTTTAGCATCAAATTGTCTTGAAATTTGACACGCAAAAATTTTTGCCTGAAACTTACTTTCCACTCTGGCCTCTGATGCTATGTTTTAGAGATCCAAACAAGAATGGTAATGTTCTTAGTCAAAAAATTAGTTAACATCGAACATTCTCTGTGCAGCCAGAATCCGGTGTTTGTCCTCTCTTATTTTGAAAAAAGTTTACTGCTGGTAGGTAAAACATGCATTAAAGATGATATGAAGTTGTAGAGAATATAAACAAGAAAGGAGAAAAGGGGCACAGAAGGATGAGGAGTCTGAAACTTAAGTGTTATTCAGCTTCATTTAAAGTATGCCCTGTAAAGTGATCTGCATTATGTAAAGCTGCTACACAGTTTAACAGATAGTTCCACAGAGATCTTCAGTGAGTTTAAATGTACAGTTACTTAATAAAAGGAGGTATAAATGATGAAACTAAAGTTCATCACTAACTATTCATCAGATTGCAGCATTAAAATGTCGCATAAGTAATAGACACGTAAGAATTTAAACTGGCCTATAATGATTTAGACTAGCTACAGATTCACCAGCAGAACTGATTAAGCCCCTGCCAAGAATTACTTGCATCACCCATTTCATTGTGCTAACACACCAGTTTTTACATCTGCATGGTGAACAGTCAGGGAACAGTCAGGGTTATATTGAAAAATAACCTGGTGAGAAAGAAGAAAGAAAAATGTAATTTCCCTGATTTTGTTTACAAAGAGGTCTTACAAATTGTTCCAGAAAAACAGAGGAAATTGGGATTTATTAAACCAGTTTTTCTGCAAAAAAAAACCTTCCACATATCTGCAACCGTGCAGAAATATTCCGTTGTAGGATTTGACTGCAACAGAACTCTTCTTCACTTCTGACCCTGCATTGTTAACTCTTATGGTTTTTTTACCCATCTTGTGAGTCTTGAAGCACTCCTTGGATGCATTTAACAGATTCTCAACTTTACTGTATTAAAAGGATATTTTCTCAGTCCTCATGGCTTTATAAAAATTAAGCTCAGCTGAAGAATATTGAATCCCAAGAGCAACACTGAAAAATAAAAGATTATTCAAAAACTCCTTGGAAACTGACTTGGTATTTCTGGACATTTAGAGCTGGCAATACTGCTGATGCTCATATGTGGGTGAACAGTTAGAGCTATTTTATGGACTGGCTACTGTGACAGCTTTATACCACCTGGAGAGTTTCTTTCTGCCAACTGCCTGCTGACAACACAACTTGACAGGAGCAACGGACTAAAGTCTCATTCCTCATTTTAGCCAATTTAACCAAAAAACTGCTATAACATCTTCACTGAATGCAAAACTCCTCTCTGACACTCTCCCTAAAAGATTTTTTATTTTTTTTTTAAAAAGCAGAATGGTAGTGAAATACAATGATAGTTGCAATCTATTGAACATTTTTTTGCCTTTATGTTGCATGAAGAAAGCAATAGGTAACCCAATTATTTTGGAACTTGAGCCTTCTGTGAACTCTAAGGAAGAAAAGATTATGCTGATGCTAATTCCAATAACCAGGCTTAAAGACTTCATGTAAGTTACTAATTAATTTAACCAAAGTGAACCTTCTGACAATTCTTGCTGTTTAATTGTATTACTGACTGTGTATACACAACAATATTATGAAGATTTTGGTTACAGTTCTGTAGCAAAAGGTATTATCAGTCTTTATCCTTGTGTTTTATCTTTCAAGTTAGTCCTAAATCATTTTCTTAAACTGTAAATGGTGAAATCTGGTATCTGTTTTAAAGGTGAGTGAGTAAGATTTTCAAAATCCGAATCTGTGATGCTCTAGCAGACCAGAAGTGGAGCAGTATGTTAGAAACATTTTTCCTGAAGCCATTAAAGTTTAAGTGATATCACAACCCTTTTGAGCAAAGGTGGCTGGTAAGGCAGACAAATGAACCTTGACATAAGAGAGAATGAAGAAAGAAAGGGTTTTAAAGAGGGAAGAGAAAAATATTTTGGAATCTTAGATGAGACTGAAGGTCAAAAGCTGTAGAAGAGACCCTCTCTGCACCTCACGTTACACGGTCTCATATTGAGCTGATCATCAGATATTGCGTAGTCATAGAAGACTGACAGTCTCTTAGAAAATACTCAAGAACTGTGCAGAAGTTGTCCATATACTATTGTTGATTTTATCTACATCTGTATAGCATACTTGTCAGAAAGAACACTCCAGCACACATCTAATATCTGGACCAGCACACAATTAAGCAAATCCACACAGATATTTTTTTCATAGTCTCATGTACAGACTTGAAGTTGGCTGGATGAGTCTGATCTGCAAACCAAAGGGCCTGTACCCACTTAACACGGATAGCTCACAGCTAACAATGTTAGCAAGGAACTTCTGACATCATGTGCCAAGAAACTCAGGGCACAGCGGAGGCTGGTCTTGTGAGAGACAGGAAAGCTGCAAGCAGATGGAGTCCATTGGATGGAACTCAAATGCTACAGATGATTGACTACCTAAAAATGAGTCTTTGGCCAGGGCTTTGACAAATTTGCAGACAACTTTTCACTGAATAGCTTATTTTGATCCCTGTCATTTTATCTTTCTTAAAGGATTGCATTTTTTTGGCTACAGTTATGCTTAGTAACACTAACATTTTATGTTCTTTTGTAAGGTTCTGGAAGTATAGACTAAAAATTGTTTGCATGGAAAAAACCCATACTCTTCTATTAAAATCAAAAGCAAGTTTGCATGCATTTTGACTTCTAATGAAAAATATGTTCTAAAATGTAAAAAAAGTGTTCATGAAATTGTCATATGCTAATGTAGTAGACATTTTCAATGATTTCTGAAAGTGAAGTACTATTTTCCTACAGCTATAAGCTGTAATATTCCCCTCTGTCAAAAAAACCACATTTGTCAGTTAGAAAATAATATTTTATGTCAAATTCATGTTTACAGAAGAAAAAAAGCTTTATTCATCCAAGTTGCTATATAAAGGATTCATTCTGATCACACGTCATGACCTTCTGGGATCTTTGGGAGACTTTCTTTCCTAGGCAGTTAAAAATGAGAGATTTGTTGTAAAAGCAGTAGCAAAATGAAGAAGCAGGAAGGGATCCTGTGACATGTTAACTCAAATGGGTGCTTTCAGGAGGTATTGAGTTATGCTAAAGACACCTATCCATATGCTGTATGCACATTTCTAAATAAAGTACTGGAGAAGACACTATTTTTCTACAGATTAAATCTGTTTTACACTTATGGCATGCTGCTCCATAAATTATTTTGCCTGGTAGCATTGCTGATTAATGAATTATTTTCACCCTTGACTCCATTGGAAAGATTTTAGAGTTCATAGACACCATTTTGCTGTTGAAGTGATAGGAAAATATCTGACAAAATAAAAGAATCTTTCTTATTAAAGGTTTATGAATAAAAGAGTACTGAATGACTGAGATATATTAAGCACATTATAGAAAATTGTAGCAGATTATAAAGCATTTATAAGTATAAAAGTAGAAAGTTTTACAAATATTAGAAGCTATGGGTGTTGACTGATTAGATACAGAGAATTCCGAATATGTTACATAAACTGGCTCATTCAGTAGTATTTTCAGTATCTTTAGATTACTGCGCTCTGCCAAGTTAGTGTACATTCAAACCTTTTCAGGCTGAGAGATGTGTGTATGTGTATAGAACATTTTGTTTGGGGTGTTAGATGGTCCTTTAACTCTATGGTGTACATGTATTACAAGGAATTAGTTTAGAATATACATCAGGCTTCAGCAATAGTCTCGAAAAGACTTGGACACCCCCTGGCTATGCTCCTTTTGCTAGCAGCTGGAACAAAAGTATGGTTAAACAAGCTTCAGCTGTAGACTAGGAAAGTAAATATATTTGAACACAGTTCTCATTTTGTAGTTAGAAATGCAAATTGAGACACTCTAATTACGGTTACCATATGACACAGATTTCCATTAATGATAATTTTAGGGGTTTGTTTTTGTTGAATTAATATTAATAAATCATGACTTATTCTTGCAGAGAGCATTAAGTATCAAACAGTTGCTTTTGGTATCATTATTGTTCTGATGCAATGATTTACAGTTAAAAAACAAATGTTCCACCTGCCCTCCCAGTGGGTCTGGTTCCCAGTATCTATACATAACTAGTTAAAAGAGAGTTAACCTAAGCAATGGCACTTAAATAAAGCTATGCTTTCCAGAATTGTTATGGTGCTGTGTCTTGCAGCACTCATGCTGATGTGCATAGGCATACCCAGACTGGGTTGACTGATGCTGGGTAAAGGAGGAGTTCCTGGAAGCCTCAGGTTTGCACTATACCCATGATTCCTTCTTTCTGCTTTTATTGCAGTTGATTAAACTGGCAGACTAATTTTACAGAGGATCTGGCATATTGACAATAGCTCATTTCAATGAAGAAGCACTCCTTTCATGGTGAGTTTATGTTGTAGTAACTTTTACTATTACAATTTTATATCACTGCAGGTTAATACTAGAAATAGTTTGGACCTGGTACTGAAGTGTGATTTCTTTGTTTCATTTGCTTGGGTTTTGGTGGGTTTTTTTGTTTGAGTTTTTTTTTTTGTTGATTTGGTTTTGGGTTTTTTGGGGGGGGTGTTTTGTTTTGTTTGTTTGTTTGTTTTTTTAAACTGATGCCATTAGGTGAAGAATCACTAAGGAGAAAAGTAATTTAAGTAGAAGAGTAACATGTAAGTGGGTTCTTGAGTGTGGTGTTAAATATAGACTCTCGAAGACTACCTTAACTGTCATAGGTTGCTTTCACTGTTTTCCAGCTACTTTTCTGTAACTGTCTAGACTCAGTGGCTTTCTGTAGTGGATGGAATGAATGACCTAAACTAGCTCTGCATGGCTCATTTCAACCTACATTGTTTGTGACAAAGGAAAGAAAGCCTTAGGAACATTTGGAAAAACAACAACAAAAAAAAGGCAGATTATATCTTTCTTTTCTGATCCAGTTATGTTATCTCTTTGTAAAAGAGACATTTTTCTTTAATTAATAACATTTCTAAGTATTTGAACTGGTATTTTAGTTAAGATAACTAGGAAATTCATATAATCTTTATGAATATACAAAATCAGGGTGAGCAACACTAAGGAGAGAGAATTAGGTATTTTAAAATCATGTCTTTCTAAGTAATAGGAAACTTGTTTTCATGAATAAATTGTAAATTGTGTGAATGACTGTAAACTTAATTTCTCTCAAAATGAAAGGTTTTTAATCTCTAATGAAGTGTCAGAATTTGAACACAGATGTACAAGAAACAGGTTTTGACTTGACTGTGGAGTTATTCATTGATACAGGGAAAAACCTGTGAATCAGAAAGCTCATCATAGAATAGTTACATGAGTATCTTCTTCCATGACAAAAAGTAGAAACACAATCAATCAAGTCAGTCCCTTTTGTGTGACTGTTCTTAGGCTTGTTCCAAATTGAGCAAAATTGCTTATTAGTTATTAGGCACTTGACTTAGTAGACTTATTTCAATATGTACTTGCCACTATTGAGTAAGAAGCTCTCTATGGTAATGAAGGTATGCAATGAACTTCTTTTATATAATATATTAGTGCTCTAAATCTCGTGTGTGAATAAAGACACTTTGCAAGGTTACTGTGTTTGGAAAAGCACTGCAAATGTCTTGACTTTGAAATTTGCCTATAAAAAAATACATGATCTACCTCATCCATTTCCTAGTATATTGAAAACTGTTACACCATGATACAGTCTAAATCTTTCTCTCACTGAATTTCACCTGAAATGACAACAGTATTAGACCTCATCTATTAAGGAAGTTTAAAATCTAGTATTTCTGTAGAACATAGAATAGATTCAGGTAGCACCCTCCTTTCTCTTGGACAAGTTCCAAAAGATCCTGAGAGAGTTACAGGTATTTCACTTATGAAGAGAATAAGAAAAATGATTTAATCTGGAGGTCCAAGAGTGGAATATCAAAGGGAACAGCATAAAACAAGGCTGTGGTATGTGGAGGTAGGTTGTGGTTTAAACGTCAGAAAAAAATATTCTGGTATATATCATAGCTTGGAAAAAATGTGTTTGACTGTAAATATTGACTTGCCTGGAAGATCCAAACAAAGCAAAAAACCTTTGAGTCCCATTAGAAAAGGCCCGGGTTGAAATTTAATTGGAAAATAGCAGTGTTTCAGCTTACACAAGTTTTATGGAATTAATATTTCAGTTAATGCTTCATTTCTAAGGACAAATATTCCATAGAAAAAAATCCCAAGCTTTTCTGATAAAATAGGTAAAAACCCCAAGGACTGCAGTCTAGCATGCAAATTCTTTCATAGAACACTGTGAATGAAAATATCTCACTCCATCCTTAGGAGGAATAGCAGCTTCTTTAGAAAGATTAAACAGACGATGCAAGTACTTCAGGATTTCAGGATTCAGAAATAATTTTTTAGCTTGAGGAAAAAATCTGACCTCATTCCTTTCCCATGATACTTTAATCAGGGTTTTTTGGGGGATTGGGTTTGTAGGGGGGAAAGTTTAGTATATGTAGAGTATAGAAAGTTCTTCCAAATTTAGACTGCTCCTATGGTATCATAATGCTATACTTCAAAATTCCTGATTGGTATAAAAAGATGAGGAGAAGAATTTCAGTCTGATGTAGTAATATAAAAGTGCTCTTTTGCTAGGAACTTAATTAATATATTGCTTTGTCATGAATAGTAAAGGCAATTATCTTGAGCAAGTGACAGAAATAAACAAATGACTGTAAACTTTTGCATTTCTTTCATGTAAAACATGTTGAATTAAATTATACTGAGGAAAGACTAAAAAAGTAAAAAAATAAACCAAACCAAAAAAGATTTAACAAGACAGAAATAAATTGATTAAATGCTTTTAGGAATGCTTTCTACCACAGTCTTTACTGGTCACTGTTGATATCTGTCAGATTTTACTCTGACAGGACATTACCTGACCTGAGAGTAGCATTTTGGGTTGCCTAGTCATGCTTTAGCTAGTCTAGCTTGAGAGACACCCTTGAAGGCTATAAGTGGTGTCAATGTAATGGTATTTTTCCATTGTTTGGACTAGACATTGCAGCTAACAAATTAATGTATTTTCCCAGGAATGTTTATTATTTGTACAATAAGAATTCTAAAATGAAGATATTTTGTTTCTTTATGTATTTTGGGATTGATGAGGGGTTTTTACTTCATATCAGTTTACTAAATGGGAAAAAAATGAGGACTATTAGAAGAGAGATTGTGTTTCTTTTCATCCAGGCTTGTAGTTCTCAATATCAAATATTTTACTAAAACAGTTCTGAAATCAGTGTTATCTCTAATTAAGCCCAACCTGGAGGTTTGTGTTTTTGAAGAGTCACTTTGCCTGTAAAATATACATATTCCTTTCCACTGGAGGAAATATATATTCTTAATAGTCAGCATGTATTTTCTAGGTACTCTCAACATTTAGTACTCAGTCACTTTTCTGCAGAAATGAGATTCTGCATAATTTTGCATTCAGTGTTTCCTTTATTGAATTTGACCAATTTATCACTGTCTGTTCTCATTGTAGTGCAAACAGCTTTTAGCTGTATACTGGCCATGCAGTGATTATCAGTCTATTTAGTAGCAGCCATTAGAAGCAACCATTATACTAATTTAAAAAATAGAAAAGGATTTAGAATTTTCATTGAACTACTATTTTTAGCAAAACTAATTTTTTTAAGAAATTATACTCTTTGCAATAAGTCTACTGCAAGTCATATCTAGAAACCCATTTGGAAACTTTTGCTTCAGAAGAAAGAAAACCTCTGCTTGAAAATTACATTCTTTGGATAGGTATTTTGTTGCTTTATATTACTGTCAGTATTTTTCCATTTTTTTCCTAATGTCTTAGTTGCAAATTGTTGTGGATGGAGTGACACACTTCACTCACAAGAAAGAAGCAATGATGCATTTTATTGATATAGGACAGTTAGTTAACAGGAGTTAACGAAGTTCAGTGGTAAATGTGACAGTGGTGTAACAAGATTCGATGGCAAGGTACGCTTGATTATTTACTGCATAGAAAACAGGGTCAGACAAAACTGTCAGGGAGACCTTCCTGTTGAGGCATGAGGTTTGGAAAGGACCCCCTTGTGTTCTAAACCCCTTCTCAGAGGGAGTTTAGGTGCAGCTGGATCCAGACTTAGTCCCAGACTTGGTCAGCAGTTCATGTCTAAAGGATTATATGTGCACAATCAATCCTTGATATCACTTAGCTAAGATTTCAAAGTTTCAGCATGCTTATTCCAAATTCGCTTACTGAGTATCTATCTGTCTGATGCGATAAGGATTCTCTCAGCCTCGAGAAGTAACGTTGAGAGGCATCCCTACTCAAGGGGAGATCCTGGTTTGCAGTCTGCTCAATGGGCTCTGGGCTGTCCACTATTTATGGACTAATGTAATTGACTTATGGTCATATTTACATAGCGACTACAGCTGATATTTCTTCCAAATTTGGCTTGAGTCAGACATTGACCAGCACTGTGGTTAGGTGGGTGGGTGCGTTCTTCAAATTGGCCCTTGGTTATTGTATTGTTATCTGTGTCCCCCGAATCCACTTTGAGACAGATGCAGTCATCACAACCAGACGCAGTCGTTAACGATCGCCACTGGCTTGACCAGGATTATGGGAAATACAGGTCAGGTTGTGGTGGGCGAGAGAGCACACCCCCACACAAATGCATATAGTAAATATCATGTCACATTATGTCCTATGGTAGATCATGTGATGACAACATAAATGAACTTATAATTTCTTTGGTGTCTACTTAATTTAAAAAATGAAGGGCAGATGTCACATAGAACAGGTTAACACTTTTTCAGAAGTATCACGTTGGGTATAAATTTGGAATCAATCTATTTCAAAACATGAATGGTTCCCACAAACAGAAACTCTCAGTCTCACTTAAGTCTAATTACGAATGTAAAATGCATTCAATATTTTTTTTTTCTTTTACAGGGAATAAAATTGGATAATAATATATAATTAATAATGGAGCATCCATCTCCTATACTGCATAAAACATTGTAGTTGTATATCCCTAATGAGGAGGAGAAAGGTAATTTCTGCTTGCACAAGGAGAAAGATGATGCGGGAATATTGGGGGAACTTCTGAGGATAATGGAATTGCAAAATCCAGAGTTGAGCCTAATGGACTGCTGAGGTTGGACCCTTAATGCATACTGCTGTCTACATGCCTCTACATTCATTTCTTTTTCCAAACAACATGTGTCCAACAGAAACTATACTTTAAACAAGATTTCCATTCCACTGTATTTTTGTTGACTTTGTCTGGTTTTACATCTTCAGCAGTACATCTGTCACTTTAATTCTGCTACCAATGGCCTTGCATAAGCATACAAACCTTCCAGCTGTTTCCCTGGGCTTCATCTGACATTCTAACCTGACAGAGTACTGATTCACTCAGTCTATTTTCTACCTTACTACTTCTCTCAACAGCATTACTTATGTTGCCTATATACCTATAATTTGTTCCTTACTAGATCCACCTGTTTTAATTTTCTTAAAAGCAGTGTGGAAATTACAGAAAAACCTCTTCCTCCCCTTTTCCAGATTCTATCAGTGGTGTCAACCTTTATTCAAAGTATGAACCCAGGTGATAAATTTCTAATTAATCCTGGTGACGTTATCCATAAAGATGAGAACCTTTTTCCCACTCATTTCCCAAATAACTCCTTAAAGCTTTCTCGGAGCATCAACCTTTGATTTTATTCTTCATGCTAATCTTCATGTTCATGCAATGTCTTTTTTCATTTTTTTTTTTTCTTTAGGGAAAGAAGGCAAAAAATGAAAATAATTCATGGGACATTTTATCCACCTTGACTTAGTCATCCTTCATCTGGCCAAGTAGTGTTTTGCACAAAGGTGAGGGAAACTCAGTAGATCTTTTTCCAGGTCCCAGTATGTTTTTTAAGAGACTCATGGCTATACCTGCAAATGTTCTTCTGGTCACCCACCACATATTCCCTTTCATGAACTTCAAATGTAAATATTTTTTATTAAGTGCCCACTAGCATACTTAGGGATCTCTCCTTTGTTCTTCCACATGACAACAGTAACAATGCCTGTGTTGTTATTACAAAGTTTGAATAGTAGCAACAGTAGCAAAAAACCAGAGTCAACAGAATTAATTTAAAACTCATCATGATAGTGAAGAAGAATGTACCTTGGCATCTTGACTCCTCACGTCAATGTTCTGCACTGGGGGTGAGTGAGAGACATCGTGCAGGGCTCTTAGGAGATCTCAATAAGAAAAGCCTGACAACAAATGGCATAACAAAATTCCCATTTTACTAAGAGAGAATAAAAAGAGGGATATAGATAGCAAATAATTCTTATGTCCTTTCAGATGCTGGGAATCCTGCATTTGTGCAGCATCAGACAGACCCCAGATGATTTTTCCACGGCACGCTGTGCAGATCCCATCCGTGAAGAGTTTCCTCCTCCCTCCTATATCGTGGTACCTTTTATTCTGTGTAACAAACAAAATCATGTATTTTCTCCCGACAGGCTGGAACACCGTCTCTGCCATAACAGCCACCAGTGTGTAGCACAGGCCAGCATGGGGTGTTCCAGCAGGCTCCCTTACAGCAGCTGCTCATGTTAACAGGCTTCTCGAGCCTGAAGTACGAGGCCCAATAGAACAGGCATGGTTTGCTCAAGATCACTGAATCCTTGAATACAATGAATTCCACAAAGCTCCAGTTATGAAATTTTCATTTTATAGACCATTTTGTGAGAAATAAGTTTTCTCAGCTTTTTTTTTCTTTCTTTTTTTTTTTCTCTGACGGTATCAAAGTGGAACTCAATCATTTTGTGCAAATTTAACACTGTAGCAATGGGTATTCAGTAGCCCCTTTTTCAGTACTCAGACAATTAGTTGAGCTAGCATTGTCTAAAACTATTAAAGGCATAGTAGAATTGATATGCTTGCTTCTATTAGACAATTCTTCCATTGGGCTAACTTTGGCTATATTCACTTTGACTTTTTCATTTCACTGTTAATGGTATGGAGAAGTGTTTAGTACAATGGAATAAATAAGAGACCTGGTACTTTAGATTTGTACATATTTCTATAAATTTTAATGGTCCAAGCATTATTCAGAGAAAAAACAGGAGAAAATCCTCTGGGACAAGAGCTCATTAACTTCCTTCCTTCCTTCTTTCCAGAAAAGGCTTTAAGGGAGCTGTATGCTCAGATACACCTAAGAAAAACAGGCACCCTCAATGGAATTAAGTATTCTGGGCTACTTAATTAGTTTTTAAGTGCAGGAGTTGTGTATTCAATTTAAATGAGTCACACTGGTAGGCAGATAGATTTCTTTAGAAATGTGGGAAAGAACTTTGGAATACAAGAACACATATACATGAAACGATGAGAGGACGAGAGGAAATGGCCTCAAGTTGTGCCAGGGGAGGTTTAGATTGGGTATTAGAAAAAATTTCTTTGCTGAAAGGATTGTTAGGCATTGGAACAGGCTGCCCAGGGAAGTGGTGGAGTCACCGTCCCTGGAGGTGTTCAAAAAATGCTTAGAAGTGGCACTTCAGGACATGGTTTAGTGGGCATGGTGGTGTTGGGTTGGCTGTTGGACTCGATGATCTTAAAGGTCTTTTCCAAGCTAATCAATTCTATGATTCTATGAAAACGGGAAGATGTGAAAATTACGTGTGTTTCTTTTTTCTTTCAGACACCAGGCAGGATTTTTGAGTAAGTCAACAGAAAAAGAATGGAAAGGGAAAAGAGGGACCTTCAGCAATGGAAGTAATGCTTTAAAATGTGGAAGGATAAGAAGAAACCATGAATGCAAATTATCTTGCTGAGTTATACATTGTTTTTTTGTTTGTTTGTTTGTTTTTGTTGTTTTTTTTTTTAAAGAATAGCACAAACTCTGTTAGTCTTAAAAAAAAATCTGAAAAAGGACAAAGATAGGATAAATTTAAAAGCACATCTAAGACTAAAACCCAATCTTATAGTAGGAATTCAGAACGACTTTTAAAGGAAATTAAGAAATTCCATGGAGGTAGCTGGAGAATGGACTAAACTGAAGTTGGAGTTTATTAAAGCAGAAATCCACAGAAACAATGTAAGGCACAGAAGACAGTAGAATAAATCAAGTTGTACTGAAAAGGGAGTTAAGTAGAAGGTTACTTCTGGGAACCATTATACAACTTTCACTAATCACATTGGCAGAAAACCTGGGATCTTATCAGTTAGAAATGACAGATAATCTAATTATCCTAAATGTGCCAGCACTGATGGCAGAGGTCAGTGGCAAAGAAGAAAAAGGTTTACTATGGGAAACTTGTGATGAAAGTAAATTAATTTTAAAACTCTAGATGAACAAATCATCAATGAATGCATTTATCTTTAAGCAAAGAAATAGGTCCTATCTGAAGTTAAATCTTCAATTAGGTAGTTAGTTAAATAGTACTAATGAGACAGAAGTAGGAAGGAATTTACAGAGCTGTACACATTGGTAAAGGGGAAAAAAAATCTGTACCAGCTCCAGAAAGGCTCTGAGTGAATGAACTGGGTTCCTTCTGTGGACAACGAGCCTTAACTCTCTCACCGATGATGTAAGTAGTCCTTTTCTTTTCAATAAAACAAGAACAGTTTGAAGCCTCCCTCCCCTTTAACTTTCCCAGTGCCTATTCTTACTCTGTGTCCTTTGTATACAAAATATATTTTGAATTCTGAATGTATTTATTTGCTGTCGGCACAAATTTTCTGTATACTTATCAGATTTATCAACATAACATATTTTAAAACAAGAGTCTGAAAACTTAATTGGATGATGCACTGATCTCTAAAAAAATATACCTGATACTTGATTTCAAATTGCAATTGATAGCCTGGACTAAAATCTTAACTGCCTTTCAGGGAACACTACTTTTTTTTTTCAGTTAGGGTTACCAAATATAGATGACAGTCATTATTTATTAGCTGTTATTAATTGCTGTGTATTTCAGTTCAGAGCTCTCTGGTGATGGGGATTTTTAATTCAGCATTTATTAGACATGACAGATGCTAGAGATGTTTGCCATTACTGTTTCAGGAAATCTACTGATAATGACTCTGCAATTATAACACACCACATTGGGGAAGATTTTACTAATAAAAAAGCAGGAAACCTCTGCAACATGATGATGTACTAGTCATTAACAAAGAATGAAGATCTGTTCTATGTTTCTACTATAAGATTTAGAGGTTGTAGCTTGCTCATAAGACTTCAGCTTGACCTGGTATGTGTTGTAAAAAACCTGTGCAAAGCGTTTGACACTGTCCCACAGGACAACCTTGTCTCTAAATTGGAGAGACATGGATCTGACAGATGGACCACTTGGTGGATAAGGAACTGGCTGGATGGTCTCACTCAAAGAGTTGTGGTCAACGGCTTGATGTCCAAGTGGAGACCAGTGACGAGTGGTGTTCCTCAGGGGCTGCCTGTTGGGACCGGTGCTGTTTAACATCTTTGTTGGCAACATGAACAGTGGCATTGAGTGCACCCTCAGAAAGTTTGCCGATGACACCGAGCTGTGTGGTGCGGTCAACACACTGGAGGGAAGGGATGCCATCCAGAGGGACCTTGACAGGCTTGAGAGGTGGGCCTGTGCAAACCTCATGAAGTTCAACAAGGCCAAGTGCAACGTCCCGCACGTGGGTTGGGGCAATCCCAAGCACAAATACATGTTGGGCAGAGAATGGACTGAGAGCAGCCCTGAGAAGAAGGACTTGGGAGTGTTGGTTGATGAGAAACTCAGCATGACCCAGCAATATGTGTTTGCAGCCCAGAAAGCCAACTGTATCCTGGGCTGCATCAAAAGAAGCATGACCAGCAGGTCAAGCGAGGTGATTCTCCCCCTCTACTCCGCTCTCATGAGACCCCACTTGCAGTACTGCATTCAACTCTGGGGCTCCCAACATAAGAAGGACATCAACCTGTTGGAGTGAGTCCAGAGGAGGGCCACAATGATGATTAGAGAGCTGGAGCACCCCTCCTATCTCCATAGGAGGCCATGAAAATGGTCAAGGGGCTGGAGCACCTCTCCTGTGAGGACAGGCTGAGAGAGTTGGGGTTGTTCAGCCTGGAGAAGAGAAGGCTCCAGGGAGACCTTATAGCAGCCTGCCAGTACCTAAAGGGACCTACAAGAAAGCTGGAGAGGGACTTTTTACAAGGGCATGTAGTGATAGGACAAGGGGTAATGGCTTTAAACTGAAAGAGGGTAAATTTAGATGAGATGTAAGGAAGAAGTTCTTTACTGTGAGGGTGGTGAGGCACTGGAACAGGTTGCCCAGAGTGTTTGTGGATGCCCCATCCCTGGAAGTGTTCAAGGCCAGGTTGGATGGGGCTTGGAGCAACCTGGTCTAGTGGGAGGTGTCCCTGCCCATGGCAGGGGGTTTGGAAGTAGATGATCTTTAAGGTCCCTTCCAACACAAACCATTCTATGATTCTATAATTTTCACCATCAGCTTTCCTATCTCTGCAAACTTGCTTGCTTTCTGCTAGATTATGAGACAAAAGCTGTTAACAGACCCACAAAGGAACACAGAGCGACAACAGCAGGTGGGGGAGCTGAAGTAATACCATGCCCTGGCTCCTCCCAGGCCCACCATAGGAGCCACCTGCCATCCAAGGTGCATCTCCACAAACCCAGAGGAGCACATTTACATTGGACCTTAGGGCACTTTCATACATTGGGTAATATATCCATACCATAGTTTAATATGACAGAAGCCAGACTATTAAATGCCAGACTTAGATCAAAGGTTCTCAGTAATGTGAAAATATCAGTTTTGCAGTGTTAGAAGCAGAACTCATTCTCAACAAGCATTTTGGGAGCCCAAGACACAAGGCCCGAAGAGCTTCTTGACCTTAATATGGGGCTGACAAAGTTCTGTTGCCACTATTCAAGTCCCACTCTGCACCTGTGCTCCTGACCAGGCGTACAAGAGTATCTATGTCTTCCTCATGTTTGCTGGAATTTGTGATTTTACTTTCTATTAGCTACTGTACTCAGTTGCCCACTTTTCCAGTACCTAAGACCAGTCCTATTATAACCAGCACATAAGTAATATAAGTAAGCTGGATGATTTAAATAATATGCCCAATGTCCCAAAGCTAGGAGTGGAAGCAATGATTATGTGAATCCCAGCCAAGTGCTTCAACCACATCATTGTATTCTACATGTTTTCAAAACAATATTGAAGTTAACATCACATTAATGATATCTTTGGAGGCTATTATGTAATTCCATTGACATAGGAAATGAAACTTACCTCTGAGCTTCTTTGCTTTCTGTGGCTTAAAACAACCTGTTTGTTTGGAGGTACAATTTTGCTTAGAAAGTAAATAAATTCATTGAATGCAAAAAAAAAAAAAAAAAGGCTTACTTCATCAAAGATCATACAGCAGAGTGCATAAGTCCATTCTTTTGATGTAAAAGTTTTGAAAGTTCCAACTTGGTATACACTTTTCAGCTTCTGAATATTGGAACTATAATAATCAGCACATAGGGTGAAAAGAATAACTGAGCACAATTTTTCAGAAGAGAAATAAACTGTAAATTAAAAAGGCATTGGTAAATAATGGCATTCTGAAGAGGATAATTATGACATGAGAAAAAAAAGGTAATATTATTTTAATAATATACTAAAAATAGAAAAATATAATTGCTAATGGCACTTAAGCCAAAAGCTACCCTACAGAGGAATATTTCATTATTTAGCTGTACCAGTAGTTGTACATAACAATATGCAGTCCAAATATGACCTGTAAAAAGGACTACATGCTTCAGAACATACCAATGTGATAGTTGAATTCAGGCACAGAGCAAATGCAAAACTTTCATCCAAACCAGCAGGTAACTGATACAGGAAGGCACACCAATTGCATCAAATGGCATAAAGGATCCCAAATCCTCTGAATACTGCACGATCAACATTATCACTTTATCTGCTCGTTTGTTATGGACTTCATTCAAAGTACGTCAGCATTTGCCAGGGTGTTTGCCCTAATTACAGTTACCATCAGAAGAATTCCTAAATCAGCTGGTGGTTATAATGGATCCTGCTGAAACAAAAAACCCCTAGTCATAAAGCACTAGCAGGAAAGAAAGAAGTTGTTGCTGGAAATTTGTCTTTAAGCATCTGTCCAATGATAAACAAAACTTGCTCCGTAACAATGGGAACCAGCCAGATTGTTATTCTTCCTGGTGAAAGTGCATTCAGCAGAAGAGTGTGACAACAGCTATAGCTTGATTAGAAATCACATGATATGGTGAAAATGAGCAATATATCGCTACTTAAAAGCTTTAGGAGCACTTCTCTCTTGTTTTGGGGCATGGCTCTGAGATCTCTGAAAGAGCAGTGATGTATAAATTCACCATCATGGCTGTGTTCAGGTTCAGTGTCTGTGCTCTTAGTGCTAGCTGTGTTCTATAAGATATAACCCTTTATTCTGGATATGCTGACAAATAAGTGCCTACAGTAAGGAGAAAGTGAATACATCTGCATTGCATCTTAGACATTTCATTAAGGCAGTCCTCAAGATCAGCATCATGTGCCATATAGATGATAAGCCTATAAGCATGGTCCCAGGCACGGCTAGAGGCTTCTTTTCATAGCAAATGAGACTCCATGTACATGGAAGACTAACACTGTGAAAGATAGCAAGTAAGTAGGTTTCAAAGTATATTCTACATATAACTGCTTCTTTCTGCTGATCAAATGCTGTCTAGGTACACTTTGGAGTGCCTAATTTTTCCATCCAGGGCATTGGCATAATTTGTCCTCAGCAAGTCATGTTGTCTTAATAATAACAGCGAAGTTGTCCAGTTGATTTGTTTTTTCCCCTAGCTGGTATGAAGTATTTTAGCACTGCAGTCACCATTTTATTAGATAATTTACAATCTGATACAATTTCTTTTCAGAATTGTTAGTATCTGTAAAACAGTGAGGGTAATTAATCACTGACACAGCCATGTTCTTCATTACTTGGTGACTTTAATTAAAACTGGATTTCTTTCTAGAAGTATGGAAGTAAATTTTCAACACACTTACAGCACTTAGATTCCTGATTTCCAGTTTTGAAACTCTTGTGCACTCTAGTGGGGGGAATATCAAATGTTTTGACAGCACTGCAGACAGCCTGATTGACTGGTGCCAATCAGAAAAAAGTGTCAGGCTGCTTCAAGTGATTGCTGCTACTGTCAGCTGAACCATGAAACAGACTATAACACCAATGTAAAACTTAACGTTCAGCTATGTGCTGGGCTCCTGGACTGTACTTCTTTGATTTCACGTCTTATATTGTGAAGTTAGATGTGAAATTATGAACATTAACTGACACTCTCTGAAGACACTTAAACAGTTAAGTCTGGAAATGTGAACTGCCTCATTTATCTCAATCAGGGACTTGCTATCTTGTTTACTAGCCAAGTTTTTCTGTCCAGCTGGTATAAGCATCAATTACAAGTAAGCACGTTTTGTTTCTCTCAGCTGCAAGAGTCCAAGTGCATAACCTTTGCCAAGGCTCAAAAGCCCCCTTTCTATGCATGATACAAGGAAGTTTCTGGCATGTTTCAATGATCACTACAGGACAGATATGACTACATTTCTTCAATCTTTAAGTCTGGACAGGAGAAATAAGTTCTTGCCAAACTGTGTTTTAACTAAGACTTGATAGTAATTTATTCCCAGTAGTTTCCACATACAGTCACAGAATGGTTGAGGTTGGAAGGGACACCTGGAGAACCTGTAGTCCAACCCAACTGGCTCAACCAGTGTCAGCTATAGCAGGTTGCCCAGGACTGTATCCAACTGAGTTTTGAACATCTCCAAGGATGGAGACTCCACAACCTCTCCGGGCAACTTCTTCCAGTGTTTGACCACCCTTACAGTTTTTTTCTTATATTTAAATGGAATTTCCTGTGTTTCAGTTTGTACCCATTGTTTCTTGTCCTCTCACTGTGTATCACTAAGAAAAATCTGGTGGCATCATTTTTTCTTAGTCCTTTCTGGTACCTACACACATTGATAAGCACCTCCCCTTTCCCAGAGATGTCTTCTCTCCAAGTTAAAAAATCCCTGTTCCTTCAGCCTCTCCTTATATGACATTTGCTCCAATCCCCTAATCATTTTAGTGGCCCTATGTGTATACGCTTTCTCCTGCAATGGCTCTGCCTTTATCCCTCACAGCAGTTGTTCATTTTGTACCAGAACTTTTGAAAAGAAAGGTGGTGTTCTCAGTCAATAAATCATTTGTGTGGCCAAAAATGGTTCAAGGCATTGGTTTCACACAACCTGCATCTCTATTAATTTTGGACTATTTTCACAAAGGATTGACCCTTAAGTAAAAAGCTTCTATGAATTATTTATTTCTGTGCTTTCAGAGAAAGTTGAGATGGCATATTGGCATGTTGTAAGTAATGGAGAAATGCATCTAAGTATAGAATTCATGTAATTTCTGTTGTAGGACTTGAAAAATGCACTAGAAGTTTCTGATGTATAACACCAAAAATAACTCATAATTTGAAAGGAAATTTTTTAAATCTTTAGCCTTCTGAAGCATGGTTGTCTTGTTCATATATTCACTCACATGCAGAATCACAATCATCACTTATGCTCAAGAAGTGCACCACATGAGAAAGGAACTTCTGACTCAAAACTGTATGGATAATTGGAACTGTGTCATTGCAGCTTCCAAGGACTTATTTTGCTTTTCAGCTGAAACCTGTATTATCTTTTTGTCTGTTTGTTTAAGTAGTGGTAGGCTTGTTTTGAAAATACTTGGAATTTTTTTTTAACATCTCACAAGCAACTGAATCCCAAAGTATTCAAGGTCAAACTGTATCTTCCTCCTTAGTCATATTTTCAATAGCTTTTATAGACAGTCTTGTATCAGGAAATTCTACTTTTGCAAGGACAACTATCATTATACATTTTGAAAGATACTTTCCAACCAAATTGCTGTTACCAAGCAACCTGTCATTACCTGGCAGTTTTTCCCCCTGTTTCATAAAGCCTTTGTTATAAAATTCTTTAACAAAAATAAAAACCCACCAAAATGCTTTGAAAGCAAATTCTTACCAGCTTATGGTTTTGAAGTTCAAATGATTTAATTAAAAGCTTAAGTTTATAAATTTAATTTAGAACAAAGATAATGACATATAATACATTTCTGAAATAACTTTCATAGGCATTCCATTAAACTGGCTTTCTTTCTCAAATATTTTGATTCTACTTTGGGTTGAAATGGTTGAATCTCACACTTGTAATTTTCTGTAATCAATATGTGCATTCTTTTGCTGTTTTTCCTAAATTCTGTATGTAATCTTTATGTTGATGAACTCTTTTTTTCTTAATGACTATCAAGAAGCTTTTTATATTGAACTTCCTTGGAGGCAAAGCATGGCTATTTGTCTTGTTGGCAGACAGCAGTACCTGTTATAAAATTCTAGTATCGAATATAATTCCTCATTTGAAGTAAGATCTAACCAGATTGTATTCTGAAAAGGGGGAAGGATGGGAACATCTCAGGTGCTCATAGTGCAAACACCAATCACCGTAAACAGTGGTATGCCTTATGTTACATTTAACCAATAAAGTCTGCAGGTGCTAGTGAATAAAATAGCATATAGAAAACAGTGCCAGGTCTGGAAATGAAGAGCTGAATTTGCTAAGGAGTGATCTTCCTGCTCTATTTCTTGCTTTGAAAGGTCAAGCATACCAAGGAGTCACCACACCCCATGGACACCAAGAAAAGAAGTGTTGAAGGGATAATGTTCAAAGGAAGATGAACATGAAGGATTCCAGAGCCAAAGGATGTCCTCTGCAGCTGTACTGAGTTCCTGTATCTATGTGCATCTTGGTGCACCTCTTGTTGAAGACAGTGAGAGCATATGAGACACATCAAATAAATCTACTGTGAGATGCAAGACTGCCTGACCTCCTGCAGGCACTGTTGCAACACTCTTTGTGCAAAGGTCATGGTGTAAGAATTGAAATGAACCCCCTGTTCCCCTTCCTGTGCTCACTTCGTTGTCTCTCCTCTTCATAACCTACTGCAAGTGTGCCTTCAAACAGTGGGCCTCGACAGGCTTTCACTGCAATCAGTAATATGCCATTGTTGGCAAGGCTCTACAATCGCCTCCTGCTCTGCTATGAGGCAGGAAGGCTTTATCCATACAGGAGAATTACCACCACAGAGAATGGTGTCTTTGAGCAACATGACAGTATAGTTGCAGTATTTAATTTCCTTCTCTCATACATTTAGTTCAGGGTGACAACCATTCAGAACAAGGAGGATGAAAGCTTGGCTCCTGACTATTCCTTTACAGTAGCTCATTCCATTTCCCTTCATCCCATTTTAGCTTCTTAGCTATAATGAAGACCCATCCTGGGTAAGAAGAAAAGAGCTGTCAGTAATAACATGACTTAAAAAAGTGGAAGGAGAAGAAAAATTAAAAACTGAAGCAGAAACTCCAGCAAGAGCAGATGGCTATGAATCCTTTATCTGGATTTGACTTAGAAATGAAAAAAACATGGAAACTAATAATCTTTTAATCTAAGGGTTCTAAGGATCACTAAGAGTGAGATTTTTTCAATTCTTTTTTTCATTGGCAAATATATAGAAAAATATTGAATAAGCACTATTTTATATGGATTCTGTAGGAAGTTATAGTGATGTAGATTTGGAGTAACATTGATGTTGCACCATGGCACCAATGTTACAACTGAAAATACAATGAGGATTCTTTATGTAGACCCATAGTAGCCTAGTTTAATTCCATGAATATTGCAACCAGTATTTCTTTTTATATACTCAATTACAACATTAGTTAGCTTTTTCTTTAATTTTATGAATTTTGACATTACCGTTGGAAGTATAGCGTAGCTTGAGTTTCCTTTTTGTACTCAAAGAGGCTGTGTAACAAACAAATTCGCCTTGAAGACTGAGTTGATATCATAGTGGAAAATAATCACTCCAATGATTAACTGCTGTGAAATGGACCTGCTGTTTTTTGGAAAGGAATTTCTAGAGGTCATTAAACAAATATTTGGGTTTCTATGTAACTCTCAAGGCAAGAAGCAATATTAATAAGAAAGGGAGAACCATATCTGCTAAAAATGGTCGATTAAAATAAAAATATACACTTATCTGGAAGATTTTTTGAGTTCCTGTGCATAAAGGCCAGATAGTATTTCCACATTTTTCCATTTTCCCAGGAAAATTCAAGTTTTTAATCCTACCAAACAAAAAATCTTTTAAGGTTCAATGATTTTTTTCTTTTGTTTCTGTTAAGGCTCATGAAGTTGGCCCCTCACTCTCTGGCAATATTATACAGCATCAGAGAGAAATTAGAACAGGTCCAGACTTGGCTCTGATATGACATGTTTACTTTGAATCACAGTGAACAGAGACAAACCACTGTGGTATGTTTTTCATCTATGTCCTTTGTCTTCTCCATCTTCCATCTCCTCAGCCTTAGAGGCTTCTCCTCTATCTGAAAGGAACTGAGCAATGTGTGGTAGACTTCTTGCATATCAGCTCTGTACTGAAGATATTTTCTCAGCAGGAAACTGTTCTTGCTCTTCTTCAGACATCTATATACCATTAAACTTGTATAAAAGAACAGCAACATAACAGAGAGTTAGCTCTTAAGTCTTTTGATGTAGATAAGTAGATACGTAGGTGAGTAGATATGAATAAAATAAAAATTGGTGCTGACTTGCACTTTGGATATGGTTCAAATCAGACCCTTGAGATTAAATGAAGGCTGCTGCACTTTTCTAAAAAAAAATAATAAAATAATAATAAAAAAAATTACTATTCCTCTGCTCTGGTTTTGGCTGAGATCAGAACACGAAATTTTAAGGGACTCCTGAGCCATATTCCCAGCTTGATCCAATGCCAATATGTACTACAGCATCTGTAAAAAACTTCTCTTTGTGGGATTGTAAACCATTTTTAAATGTAAGTATATCAGATCTATTTCCAGAACTGTTGAGCTTTGTCCATGAGTTCTTGTATCCAGGATATAAGAAAAAAAAAAAAGAAGAAGAAAATAGGATGGTGATGGTCATCTTGTTCAATATGAGAAAAATATGCATGATGAAATTGCCAGACTGTAAAGCAAAATGGAGTAAAGAAAGACTTTTGCCTAGTTTTACCATTGAACAAAGAGTTCATTACCATATGCTCTGAATTAACTGTTATTGACAAGGTTTATTTTGGTCTAATAAAAGGATAGTTTTGGAACTTCAGACTGCAGGAAAAATATGATGAATATGAGTCCTTACATTTTATTCAGGTTAATTACTTTAACCTTGCTTGAATCTGTCTGAAAAATAGAGAAAATTATAACAGTTGACACCAAAAAGAAAATTCTCGAGGAATGTAGGAGTTCAGGAAATAAATATAAGAAATTTTGACCAGTATGATAAACTGTTTTCTGCAAAGGTACATATTTGGGTACAAAACACTCCATTCAGGCTTCTGGTTATTGGTTCATTCTTTACTATATACTTTTTGTTTTGATTTGTAACCTGGAACAGGGATGGGTTATTTCTAGAAAATAGGCATTAGACATTATGGACTATTATTGTTGCCTTTTCCAAACTTAAAAATTGGAATGGTTAATCAAATTACTTTAACTAACCAGAACACTGCTCCAAAATACCTATGTGAACATGGTTGAAGTATTTCCTTTTGCAAGTTAAGATTCACTTGTTCGGACTGGTTCATGTTCTTGTGTAAAGGACTGCTGCCTTTCAAACTCAATGAAATACTTTTTCTAACTAACTTTTCAAAGACTTGACTATTTCCCAATACCAAATTTCCATGAGCAACATTCCACATTTGTTTCAGCCTCTTGAAGGTTTGCAATTGTTAGCTGATCTGCTTTTCATCATAAGCCTTAATCAATGCATCTCATCAGCTGGAGAAAGAAAAAAAGGATCTCTTAAGACAAATTAAGGATCTCAAAATTGCAGTATCTGATTGAGTTCATAATTTCACACAATGTAAAGTTCCCCTGAGAAATTTCAGCTCAGAATATTGCACTATGACACAAAAGATATCTTTTCCATCTATCCAACTACTATTCAAACAACACAGAAATCATTTGTGTTCTGGAAATTGACTCTTCTGCAATCAATGATATGAGTGATGGACTGTATGAATGAGCTGTAACTGCATAGAGTCATCAAGTAATCACTGATTGCAGTTGGAAGATGGAGAAGCAATCCAATTAGCTTCAGATAAGTTAAACATTAGAGTTTGTATTAACAGCTTCTTTAGCCAATAGAGAAAGTGTAGCAGCACTTTTAGGAACTTAAGAGGTTCCTGTGTCAGAACTTATAAATAGAGTGATTATTATAAAAATAAAGGAGAAAAAATTTATTATGGAGAAAAATCTATGTGAGCCCTCGCTATTGGCCAGGCTAACATTAATAGCAAGTGCTTCAAACCAGAAAGTTGTTAAATCTGTTAAATAGAAAGACTGTGTTCTAGGAACACAAGAGTGACACATGCGACTCCATCCTGGTAGACCAGGTATACATGTTTGTATAACATTTTAGTCAGAGCATGCATCAGGAAGTGGGGATAAGATCATTGTTCATCCTATCCCAAATTTGCATTGCAGGGACCACAGCAGGGATAGATGTACTTCATGCCTCACTACAGCCACAAGTAGGTGGCACCATTTCTTGCCAGAAATGACTCTGGAAGCTGGGGAAGTTTCTCAGCAGGAACTGGGCAGTGGTGCAGAGAAGTGATATAGCATTTGGAATAGAATTGCTCTGGTACTGCTCATCTTAAGCATTCAAGAGTCATGACTAAAGTTGTGTAGAAATCATGAGAAGGCATAAAATAATCAGATACAAACAAACAAGCAAACAGTTTGTAGAAGTGGATGGAATTTCAATTAGCCCCCTGCCTGGGAATCTTTCAGGTTCACTGAGGTTGTGTAGTCTAGCTTATTCTGGCAGCTGCAGAAGCTAAAAACACTTTTTAAAATGAAAACTTATGTATTCATACAGGCAGCAACTGCCTTGAGGGGTTCAGCCTCAAGTAATACACAAGCACTTTGCAAGGAATACTAACAGTTTTTCTTACTCTAGTATTTTGTTCAGTATAGAAGAGAAATACTCTGTTTTTCCCTTTCTTTCCTCACAGCTGAAGTTGGCAAAGAACGTCCTTGCATCATTTAAAAACGAGTGTTAATTGCCTTTAAATGAGCTTTCTGAACAACTCTGGTCATCTTCTGCCTGTCTCTGTCCTCCACAGGCAGATTCCTTCAGGCATCTGTCTCCTGGGTATGAAAGAAGCAGCATTTGATTCTATCTCTCTAGATAGTGCATTGCTGTATTTCAAAAAGTATAAAGAGCTACTGAAGTATATGTTATTGGAAATGTTTCTCCTTATGGAAGTTTAAAATGAATAATAATAAAAGAATTGAGTAGTTTATTTCTCTAGATGCAGATGAAAACATGTCTGGAAACTGCTGAAAAGTTACTTACTTTCCTGTGGTTTTGTTTTTTGTTTTTGTTTTTTTAATAATTTCTTTACACTGTTTTATAAATTTCAATTGTTCACGTACTGTAATGAAAATACAAGAGGTACCAAATCACTGTGTTTCTGTAGTGCATAATTCTTTATACACTTCTCAGTGACATCTGTAGTAGCATTTATATATTATACATTAGACAAACAGATCCTTCAATTTTCAATATGTAATACTTCTGTTAGGCCACAACTACCATCACAAAATGGGAAAATCTCTTTCTATTGTTCTCTACTGCACAGTAGAGTGTTTTCTAAAAAAAAACCCCAGGATAAATTAAAAGAAAATTTCCCAACACTTTGCAAGTAAATGATGATTTTAACAAACGGGAAGAACTATACAAGATAAAGAACTGAAAATACTCAAATCCCTATTATCCCCTCTCCCCCTTTACTGAAGTATATTACTAATACTTTGAGTCCTTTTTTTGATGGGTTACTGCTTATGTAAGTGGGTTTCTGCCTTCTGCTGGCTGGGGTTAAACCACGACATTTCTCTATATTCTATAAATTTCAGTTCTATAAATGATACTGACTTTTTTTTGGGTGTATACATAAATCAAGTCTGAGTGCTCTACCACCAATTTCAGATGAGGCTGTGATTAAGAACCTACTTACTGGCTCTGAAAGTGAGCAAAGTGTAGGACTGATCAGCTCATTTTTGTCATCAATTCTTCTTTACTCTTTGCTCCTACTAATCTCTTTGGCTAGTTACTCACTCATTTCAGACTATAACTCTGTAATTTCAGTTCCTTGGCAGAAATATCACCATATGGACCATATCCATGTAGTCCTTGCTTTAAGAGGGACTCACTGCCAATGAAATTTTGTTGATCTTGCATTGACTAGAACCTCTCCAAGGTTAAAATGACACTCCTCAGCTGCGACAGATGGGTTGACCAAGCATTTCATAATAGAAATATACCTCTAATTCCCTCAGATTCCTTCCTTCCTTCCTTCCTTCCTTCCTTCCTTCCTTCCTTCCTTCCTTCCTTCCTTCTTTCCTTTCTCCCTCCCTCCCTCCCTTCCTTCCATGTTTTTTTGAGGTAATTAAAGTATGTAGGACTAGTATTTTGATGCAAGTTTATGGTGGATGGTAATGGTGTACACATAATTCTCATACCATAAGAGTTTATCTATAATATCCAATGTTTAAATAAGGCCTGAGTTTTTAAGGTACTAGGGCTCTTGATTTCCTTGCGATCAATGCCATCTTTTCAGTGGTACCTTTCTTAATAATAAATATGACTGTGTGTATTGTGACACCAGTAAATTTCACTGCGAGAAGCAAGTTAAAATTCCTTGGAGCAAAGAACATTCAGGGCAAAGCCCAATAATATAGTTTTGGACATGCAGACCTTGGTGCAGACAGTGAACGAGTCCCATAGCGAAGTGTCAGGAGCTGCTGTTCCTTTCTTCCCTTTCACAGTAGTTGTTTCAGAGGAGCCGCATCTCTTCCATTGTTGTGCATTTTGCTTGCATTTGATCTGTACTCAAGGTGCCGTTCTGAGCAGATTCAGTCAGATCTATATTGTACATCGCTCCATTAGAATGACAGTGCAATAATAATTGTTTTAGTGCCTTGCAAGCAAAGTCCCTTTTGAGGGAGGTGTTTTATCTCACCTCATCTTTAGTCAAGATGACCTTATCCCAGGGCAAGTGTTTGCTTAAATGTGTTGTTGACCAGTATTTGCTAGTTTTTAGCAATTATTCTTCGTTAAGTGATTTAATATGCACATGGAAGCAGGAAATTCAGTACAAAGGAGTAACAAATCTCGGATAAACATTTTTTGCCAAGCCTCAGTCACTTTATAAAGTGAAGTTTTGCAACACAGTAGGTGTGGACTGGCCCAGTGCCTTTTATTTCAAGCTTCCTGGTTTTTTTGCTGTACATAACTGAATTCAGTGTCTGTACTTTGCCATTTCTGCAGTATCATTTATAACAGAACTTGTATTGAATTAGGCAGGGCTAGGCCCAGATTAAGTGGGTGAGGTGCAACATCTTCTTTAAAAGTATGTTTGAAGAACACTATTTGTGGAATAATGACATGATTTTGGATAAATAATCAGGAGGCATCCTATTTTATGGTAACTGCACTTGAACATATGGGGAGCCATTTACAAACCATAAGTAATTGTTTCTCAGCATTTCCATTAGAAATCACCATATTCAAGTGTTTATACCTGGTCATAAAAATGCACAACAGGCTTGAAACACAAGGTCACATCATGAAAGTGAGTGTATTATTACATGGTGGAAGTAGTTTTATAAATCAGCTTTCTATAACCTTGCAACAGAAAACTAAATTGAACACTGATTAGGCCAGGCTGGAGATTATTTTTTGAGCAAGCAGATTAATTCACTTTAAGAAGAGTCAATAATTTCATGCTAGACTTTTATTTTTTTGGCTCAACTGCACAAAGAACACATTCAAATTCCTGCAGAATTAACAGAATTACTCTCAGGCATTCAAGCTTAGATCTTCAAAGGCACTAAGGGTATCAGTGGAAGTTAGTCACCTAAAAATCTTTGAGGATATTGATAGAATAGAACAGAATGGAATAGAACAGAACATTTCAGTTGGAAGGGACCTATAATTATCATCTAGTCCAACTGCCTGACAACTTCAGGGCTGACCGAAAGTTAAAGCATGTTATTAAGGGTATTGTCCAAATGCTTCTTAAACTCTAACAGGCTTGGGGCATCAACCAAGCCCCAGTGGTCTTGAGATACTTCAGAGATAAGTGTAGATTAGACAGAGGAAACTAAAGACAAAGCTACTGTGCAGAAAGCAGGATTCTGAGCACATTGAGCTTTGCTGCTCTATCCTTAGCTATGTGAAAATGCAGATATCATAGCTTTTTAAGAGCTCATGTAATATAGTTTTAATATATAGATATTACAAATTACTTAGTTCCTGCAGTGTCCCTCATAGAAGTATTTATCAGACCTGAAGTCTGTCAAAGCTGGGGATCATAGAATCATAAAATCACAGAAGAGTTTGTGTTAGAAGAGACCTTTAAAAGTCATCTAGTCCAACCCCCCTGCAATGAGCAGGGACATCTTCAACCAGATCAGGTTGCTCAGAGCCCTGTCCAACCTGACCTCGAATGTTTCCAGGGATGGGGCATCTACCACCTCTCTGAGCAACCTGCTCCAGTGTTGCATCACCCTCATCATAAAAAATTTCTTCCTTATATCTAGTCTGCATCTACCCCCTTTCAGTTCAAAAACATTACCTCTGCTAAAACCATAGTGTTCAGTTCAAAACCATAGGCCCTACTAAAAAGTCTGTCCCCATCTTTCTTATAAGCCTCCTTTAGGTACTGGAAGGCTGCCATAAGGTGTCTCCAGAGCCTTCTCTTCTCCAGGCTGAACAAGACCAACTCTTTCAGCCTTTCCTCATAGGAGAGGTGCTCCAGCCCCTGATCATTTTTGTGGCCCTCATCTGGACCCGCTCCAACAGGTCCATGTCTTTCTTATACTAAAGACTCCAGAGCTGGACACAGTACTGCAGGTGGGGTCTCACCAGAGCGGAGCAGAGGGGCAGAATCCCCTCCCTTGACCTGCTGGCCATGCTTCTTTTGATGCAACCCAAGATACGGTTGGCTTTCTGGGCTGCAAGCACACATTGGTGGCTCATGTCCAGCTTTTCCTCCACTAGTACCCCCAAGCCCTTCTTGGCAGGGCTGTTCTCAATCCCTTCATCCCCCAGCCTGTATTGATACCGGCGTTGCCCTGGCTCAGGTGCAGAACCTTGCATTTGGCCTTGTTGAACCTCCTGAGGTTCACATGAACCCACTTCTTGAGCTTACATTGACCCATCACTTTCTGGATGGCATCCTGTCCCTCAGGTGTGTCAACTGCACCACTCAGGCTGGTGTCATCTGCAAACTTGCTGAGGGTGCACTCAGTCCCACTGTCTGTGTCATTGATGAAGATATTGAACAGTATGGGTCCCAATACAGACCCCTGAGGGACAAAATCGCATAGCAGATCTATTCTTACAACAGGCTACTTCATGTTAAAAACATTTTGAAAGACTTAGCAATAATGCAGCCATGTTTAGTATACTAAAATCATTACCTGAATGGCTGACACTAGAGAGGTCTTGAGATTGTATGTACTGTTGTAGTTTAACCCCAGCCAGCAACTAAGCACCGTGCAGCTGCTCACTTACTCCTCTCCTGTCCCAGAGGGATGGGGAGGAGAAAAAAAGACATAAAACTTGTGGGTTGAGATAAGAACAGTTTAAAAAAGGAAGTAAAATAAAATATAATCACAACAATAACAATAACAATAACAATAACAATAACAATAATAATAATAATAATAAATATAATAGAAGTAATGAAAAGGAATATAATTTTAAAAAGAGAGAGAAATAAACCCCAAGAAAAGACAAGTAATGCACAGTGCAATTGCTCCCCACCCACTGACTGATACCCAAGCAGCGATCTGCACCTCCCGGCCAACTCCCCCCAGTTTATATACTGAGCATGACATTCTATGGTATGGAATATCCCTTTGGCCAGTTTGGGTCAGCTGTCCTGGCCATGCCTCCTCCCAGCTTCTTGTACACTTGCTCACTGGCAGAGCATGGGAAACTAAAAAATCCTTAACTTAGGGTAAGTGCTACTTAGCAACAACTAAAACATCAGTGTGTTATCAACATTGTTCTCACACTAAATCCAAAACACACTGTACCAGCTACTAAGAAGAAAATTAACTCCATCCCAGCTGAAACCAGGACAATGTACAAAGGATGACATTTACAATATTCAGACAAACCAGCCAAAACCCGTTTCCTTCTAATGTTCAGTTGTTTTAAATATTAAAAAAAAGTTTAAATGATAACTTTATGTTAAAAATAATACTGCTGGAGATTTCTTAGTGAAACATGAAGTTCAAGGCCAAAGTCAGTCTTTGTACAAGTATTGGACAAAAATGAGTCACGACTACCTAGCATGCCATTCTATATTTAACCTGCAATGAAAACTAGCACAATGGGATTTTGAAGATGAACTTGGAGTTTTACCACTATTTGTTTAATGCTAGCATTTTGCATGTTATTAACACAATCAGTAATGGCAAATACACTGTGCAGTGGGGAAACAATCATGAAAGTACAGCCTGAGCAAGTTAACACAGAGAATGAGCAGTGCTGTTGTAACCTGTAATGCAAATATTTACCAACGTACGTCAATTTAGCTGGTACCTTGCCAGAGCTGATAGGCAGTTGTGTAACTTAAAACCATTGGTGTACATAGAAAGATTGTAAATATTTTTTTTAAAGTATTTCTTCTGTTCTAAAATTCTGTGTTACTTTCCAAGGCCTCAGCAACAGTCATCAGAAATTTGCTTTTACTGCTCGCATTCTGAAGTCTCTCTGCACCATGGAACACTGTAGCTCTAAGGATTGTATACTTATATTTTATGTGTCATTTCATTGAGAAAAAGAAATGTACCTTCATGTGATAATACCTATGAGGCAAAGTCTGAAACTACATACGTAAAATTTAGAGTTCAATAACTTTTCAAGAACTAGAATGTTCAGTAATAAATAATGCTCATTTAACAAATTCTTCTAAATGTGCATGTTGATTTAGCCACCCCCGTGTCCTTAAACTGCTTGATGATATGGACCCAGCCAGTAGCTTCAAGAAAGTACAAACCGGTAGAGATTGCAGCATTAGTGAGATCAAAGCCCTTTCACACCAGTATTTTCCTGACTTAGTAGGAAGAATCCAAAACCTTGTTTCCAATGAAAAAAATAACATGAATAGTAATAAAAAAGCACTAAAATAACAATAGAAGGAATTTATCATTTTTCTAACCATTTGTAACTGTGTCACAGCCAAGAGGATATGGGTTTCCAGTCACTTTTTAGCCAGATTGTCTCTGAAACAGTTTGTTTTGCTTTAATTTTTACACTGATGAAACATTATTTATATTAGTTTTTACCTTGATGAAACATTATAAACAAAATGGGAGTTCTGTAGCAAATTTTGATTTTTTACTCTTTGGTTAATTAAGATCACAAGTTCTGAAAGAAGATTTGAATTTTCTCCATTTTCTGAGGGAATAAAACCGCTTACAGTAACTGCTGGAGTTTTCACCCCTTGCCATGTGCTCAACAGCTGTGCAAGCTCAGAGGAGTTAAGTAAGGTTTTCTTAGCAGATTTTTTGGTATTGAGTGTTTTAAAAATATCTAGTGATTACAGAAGGATAGGCCCAGAGCGCCTCATAAAAAAAAAACAAACCAAAAACCAACCCCCCCCAAAACCCCATTTAGGAATATGCTGCATTGGAAAAGCACTCTCAGGCACAATGATCTCATGTCCCTCTGCTTTCACTTGCGGAGAAGCTGGTCACTTATCTGACTTCCTATTTCTCTTGTATCTCCTACAGGGAAGAGTTAAAGGAGAAAAGAATATTAAATGAGAAAGTTTAACTTAGAATCTAGTATGCCTAAGTTTCAGACTTCTGATGAAGAAAACTTACTACTCAGGACCTATTAAGGAGTATTAGCTCCCTCTTGTGGAAAAATGTCTTTGTTTCTCCAAGTTTTTAATATGGAGACTTACTGAAAGCTTATACATCATATCAAAAAACATGGATGTCAGCGGAATATTTATATAAAAAGATGAAAAAAACTTAAGCATCGTTAGTTTGGCAAGACTATCTGTCAGCAGTCATTACATATATTCAACTAACACTAACTTACTGCTTGAGTATCTGCTAGTGTGTGTGAGCAGAAATCAGTCATGGTTTTTTCAGTCCTTTCCTTGAAAAGATCCTGCTGTGCTGCTGAGTGCCTAGAGCTGGTGGAACCACCACTGGTAATTATCCCTTCGGAGTTCTTTTGAAAAGAATTCTGGTTTTAGAAGAGATGGTTTGAAAAATTAAAAGGGAATGGGAATCATGTTTTATTAAAATAATTAGACTGTTTACTTTGTGTTTATTATAAAATCTACTGATTAGGTGGAAATAAAGTTGAAGTTTAAGGCATTTCTGTCAATAACACTAAAGAAAATTTCTTTTAATGAAAAGATCTATTCTTTTCTATTCTAATGTATTGCATTAAAATACACAGTGTAATACCATTTACTGAAAAGGTATTTAATCTAAGATTCAGAGGAGTTAAACCAAATATATACTGCAGTTTGGCTGACCCAAATCAGCAGAGCAGAAAAACACCATTGCCAGCTCATTCCAACAAGGACATGACAATTTCATAGACTGTAAGGACCTTTTAAAAGAAGTTCACTCTTCGTTGGATCAGTAGTTGGAAATACGGTTTGTGGTGATCTGTCTGGCAGTCATCTGATATAATGAGATAGTAAGGATTTCGGAGACTGAAAAACAGTGTTCTGGACCTCGTATTTTACAATTAAGGAATGTAAATTGCAAGTATCATGCTAACAGCCTACTTTGGGAGAAGCCCAATCTTAATTGGTTGCATTGCATAATTAGCCATATTTTTCTGAGATGCAGTCTTGCAAAATCCAGTTGAACTGCAGTGAACATTTCATTAAAAAGCACCCTGTAAAATGTAGTCCAACATATGGTTTTATGTTAAATATATGAATTTAAATAGCTCCTACCCTGAATGTTTTCTCTTTTGTGTATTTACAGAAAAACACCCCTACTTAGTAATTGGTGAGCTGAACAACTCTTTTAGCTTCTTTTTGTATGGTAAGGTCATAATTTTGGTGATCATTATGGAGGTCCCTTCTTTGTGTTTCAGGTTCAATCAATCCATTCTAAATATCAGCAATTAGACTTATGCATTTTATGCTAAATTTAGTTTCAGTAAAGCCTTATACAGTGCGATACTGTTCTTTTTTAAATAATATGAGTGAGATAATTGATAAATTATATTTGCTTTTGTAATGCTGGATTCATATTGGCAGCTCACAGCCATTCTGAGATCAGCTGGCGCAGTCAGATTTTTCTCCTTTATAGTGCTTCAAATAAGTTTCAAGGTTATAGATGTTTTTTTGTTATGAATCCCCAAGTTTACAACCTTGTATTTCAGTTCACACTGTAAATTTCTGTCTTCTTGTCTTCAGCTCTAAACTATCACAAATCAAACTCATATTTCTCTCCAATTTAGGAAGATATTAAGATCTGTTTCAAAACAAATAACTTCCCTGTGAGTGATGTTTTCTTTTATAGCATCATCTAATCTGATCCCTTTCGGCTGAGTTTCTGACCAAACTTAGCATTCACCTACTAGTCTCTATTTTCCATAGTTAATTTATAATGTCTTATTATTCTAATTATATCACTAACATTACAGATACAGAATCTTACTTCAATAGAAGTATACATTGCATGATGAGAAAAGTTCCTCTGGGACATACCCATACAAAACCCCATTGAACTGAAGGAGACATTTCATAAGCAGAGCAGAAAAGAACATGTAACCCAGTTATGACTACAAGAGAGGACTGGTAAGGATTATGTGATAGAGCAATAATGTTATGAGGCTTTCTGTTTTATTTTCAGTTTGCAAACATATTGTGTGTCAAAGAACATCTCTGTTTATAGTAAAACATGGGTCATTTGATATATGTGCACACATTAATACACTTTTCCTTCATAAACATGCATTCCAATCACGTATTAGCAATGACCTACAGATTCTGTTGCATATAGAATAAAATTTCCAAGGTATGACAAGTAAAAGGTAAAAGAGGTAAAAGAAATTGCAGAGTTAAATGGTGTCTATAAACATGCATAGGCCTGGGTTCTTCATTTGTTTTAGAAAGACTAGCACTTAAGAAGCACAGCCATTGATTAGATTTTTTTAAAATTTATTTTTATTCACCTGTTTGTGTTTTTTCTACACTGTTAAAGTTCATTTCCATAGCTACAACCGGGAAAGAGAAAAACACATGCAGAAGAAGGTAGCAGGCATTGCCTACATCATTCACCGCATATTGCAGAGAGGCTCCCAGCAACTCCCTCTGGTGGGCAAAGCGTAAAGCTGCTACACCATTGCTGGATTTCTCCGAAGAAATTACGCAAAAAATAACGCCCCCCCCCCCCCTCCCCCCCCCAATCTCCCTAAACCCACAAAACCCTGTAAGCAAAGCTAGGCAGGTAATTGGAGATACTTTCATGTATTTAAATAATAAAACCTAACTTTTAAGTATTACTCCTCATCTAAGTATAGGAAATTTTATTTTTATAAGCAAACATTTTAGGATTAAGAAATAATTGTGACATTATAAAATCCCCTTATTCTAAGAGACAATAGACATGTTCTAGTTAAGCATACAAGAAATACTTTTTCTTATTCTTCTTTTACTCCACATAAGAAGAACATTTTACTGAAGAAAGCTTAAAGAATAAATAGATTTATTTTTTTTAAATTTCCTGAATCATCAAGACGACTAGTGTGTTTGGATTGTTTAAATGATACCATTGCCAATATGTGCTTTGAGAGTTATGACCCCAGTTGTGAAAGACACTGCTTTTGCCCATCTAGCCATTTGCCAGATGGCAGCTGCTCTATTTTGCAGGACAAAATTTATACAGAACCTATCTGATGTTATTGGACACAATAGTCCATCCATGCAAAGCTGATTGTAAAGCAGTGATTTAAAGCTTAAGAACAGTCATGGTCAGGGGGAAAGTTTTTCTAAGTCTTCAACTGGCTGATAAGAAATAAATAGGAAAGAACTGTGAGAACAGGGCTACCAAAACCATCTCTTGATCTGCAGTTCATTGACTTACACGGTTAGTCTATAATTACATTTTCTACTTTGTTCTGTACTAGTCTTCCTAATATTCAGATTGTCTTTCTGACTTATCACTGAGAATTGAACTGATGTTCTTGTAGAGCCATAGTAATTCTAAGGTCTCTTATCTGACTGGTAATAACTTGTTCAGAGCTCATGCTTGCAAGTATACAGTTAGGTAGGTTTGTTTCCATGCATAACACATTTATAGAAATTGAATGCCATCTGCCATTTTATCATCCATACACTCAGCACTGCAAGTTCTTTCTGCAGGTCTCCGTGCCCGGCTTTCTGTAAAACATGCTGGTGTATTTTTTTCCATTGACCTTTACATTTGAATCAGTGTGAAAATGAATCTTGATATCATATCATTTCACTGACAAATATTGACAAATTTTGGAGTAAAAAAGACAGCAAGGGCCTGTTTGGCCTGTAACAGTTTTGCTGGCTAGAGACAGTGTCTCACATAAATGAAATGAGGACATTGAGCTTTACACGTGGTGTCTGTCCCACACCAGAACTTTAAAAGAATGATTGTTCCCTCTGTTGTTCAATGACATAATAGATTTGATGATTTTAAGATAATTAGAATAGGAAGCTTATTATAACTGTAAATGGCTGTATTTTAAACTTAGAAGAGATCGAATGAAGACAAACATTGAGATGAAAGAAATCAAAACAAAATCCAGATTAAAAAAACCTACAACCCTCTTCCAAAACAGGAAAAAATAAGCTTTCAGGTGTTTAACGAAGCTCTTAGTCACCCCACATAAGAACCCACTGTGATCCGCACAATGATCCTAGAAATATTACTCTCCTCTATGTGCTTTTTGGTTGTACATGATTTTTTGGCATCTAGTTTACGGGTACTTCCCATTTTTCAGCTGAAGTTATATTTCTGAAGAAGACTGAAATGTTGACTGTGCTTCATTTAGCTCTTTTTCTGTGGAAAATTTTGGGTTTGTGAGAAAGCCCAAACTGTCCAATTCCCAGCATATTTAGAAAGTGTTGCTGTAGGCCCATAGTAGTCTTACGACCACATTTTTCTCTGTGGCCCATCCTTTTCTTTATTGTCAAGGACTCCTAGGATTCACAACCTCCGTTACAGAGATGGAGACACTGCACAACACTGCGTGACATGGAAGGTTTCTACTGACAAGAACTGGAGAAATATGACACTGAACTACAGCATTTTCCAGTAAAAATCCTTTTTGGCTGAATGTTTATCAGCCAAGGTTTATACTTCTCATTGACACCTGAGGTGAAGACCACTTTTATCATTCTCATAGAATTTCTCCACAAAGAATAAAATGTTTTCAAACATTTGCCATGCAGAGAGGTGAAAATTATTCCAGCCAGCCAAAGTAATTCCTTTTGTCACATCTGCAATCATGGTGCTGTTTCACTATTGAACCAAGTGAAACTAAGTGAAAACAAAAAAACCCAGAAACTCCAAATACATAGTTTAAAAAATAAAAATAATTGCTTGTTTAATTTCTGTTCTTCTTTCATTCATTGTCTTCCACAAATCAAATTAATTTGTAACATTCTTAGCCCCTCTCAGCTTTTCTAAGCTTTCAGAAATATTACTACATCTTTATTTGAGTGTGCAGTAACTAATACAAACTTAGGATACACCTATATCAATGATTTTTGATCACTCTCCTTACTCCAAATTTTTTGAGAAACTTTGCTTGTGATATTAACAGTGAAACCCTGCACCCATGAATATCTACATGGGCCTGAAGACAATATTGTACTATTTTTGGTTTAGATTAGTTGCATCTAAGAGAAGATTTGGAAGAGCCATTACACTGTTTCAAAGAATGGAACAGGGATTCACTCCAGAGAATACTAGACAAATCAAAGAAATAGGTATAATGTTGCGTAACTGAAAATTATAACTGTAAACCAATTATTTCAAGTACTCTTGCGCGCTCTATTGTTTGGAGTTACCTTATATGACAGCAATGTTACATAACCACTCCAAAATCTTCCACACAGATGGATAATTTGTGTATATCTGAAGGTATGGTATTTACTTTCATTGTATTCTGACAGCTACCCATATGATTATGCATTATGATTATTCAGTATCTCAAAGCTGTTATCAGCGACTGCAGTTTATCCAGAATCATTGCTTTCTGGTCTCTTGCCTGTAATTCTGTTTTCCCCAAACAGAAAATGCAGCCAAACAAATCTGTTATATTCCTTGGCATTTTGTTCTTTGGCAGAGCTACTGAGTTATTTAAAAAAATAAATAAAGCCCTAAATCATAAAAATAAATGGGATGTAAAAATAAGAAAGAATGCTAAAAGTTTCATTTATGAACAAGGTGAATTTGAAAATTTTAGGGAAAAATATTCCTTGTTTACCTAGCAGTTTTCAAATATGGTGTGTTTTCCCCTCTTGGTAAGCATCTTGAAGGGCATCCAAGGAAATACTACTGTAGTACTTTCTATGCTAGGATCCCGAGCAATTGAATTGTGAACCAATCATTTCTCAATGGACTGGTTTCCAGCTGGGAAAATTACTTTGAATGAAAATCCAGCCAATGTCAGGGATGGGGATGTGAATTGCCTCCTATCCTATTGCTGTGAGACATACTATAATGTAGGTTATACTATTTGCAATAAATAACTGGGCATCTTTTGTAGCACATGCAGACTGCTTGTAATTTTTTCCTGTAATGAAGACTTGGCCTTCTGCAGTCCAATGGATTACACTGGTATGTCTTAAGAATGGCACAGAGGAAGTAAGTAAAAAAGGTTATTACCTATCTTTTGCTTTACAAGAAGTAGAGGTCATCCTACTGAACAGAATACATGGATTTTTCACGTATCAGTAATAGTTTACACTATTAAAATATGAAACTCATTGCTAGTGGATGAACTCAAAAGTATTGCTGAGTTTGAAAATGGACTTATTTCCTTATTTTGAAATTGAATCAGTACTCAATCAGTGTCTATGAAACAAGATGGTCCCAATTCAACCTCCAAGTTAGGGAACATCTACAGTGCTGCTTGCAAGAGGCTGGGAGGGAAAACCAGTGAAGAGAAAGCTCTATATATTCCTGGTTTCCTATGTGTTTTTTCCCTAAGCATCTGTTACTGGACAGTACTGAAAAAAGATGCAAGACAAGAAGAACCTTTGGTTTGACCCTGTTCTTGTCTTCATATTTTATCTGCTGTATGCTGTTAAATAACCATCTTAGTAAAAAGTGTGTCTGGAAGAGCAGAGCTCATTTATTTTATCTCACTACAGGGGTGCTGACAGAATGGCTGCCTCCTCCTCATAAATTAGATACAGACAGCAAAGGATTATAGTATCCTTTGAGAGAGGGAAAATACTGTCAGCAGATTGACTGTGTCCCAGAAAGTTACCATAAAGGACCTAGATTGCTATGTATACAAAAGCATGCTGTTGCTGTCCAATACTGCTGATGTAATGTATGTCACTGGGCATCAGAGAAAGTAAAATGATTAATGTTTTTAATGTCATTAAATCTCAGTTATTGAAATACTTGTTTCCCTATAAATTAACCTTTGGACATCTCTGATGCTGGTTTTATAAGGGTACTCAAGTGAAAATGAGGATTTGTGAGAGTATTCATTCTAGTATGCAGTATAATAGGTCTATGAATGCTAGGTGTTGGAATTTTATGAATTTTTGAATTAATTTAGCTTAAAAGTATGGTCTGATGTAGGCTAAATTTAATGAAGACAAAAGAGAAAGCTTCTTCATACACAACAGCTCGTGTACTTTTCACTTGAGGAACTAATTACTTTCCAGCTTTCAAAAACTTGCACACATTTCTACCTACAGGATTAAGGAATGACTCAACATTTTACTTCAGCCACCTTCAGATACTGTAGAATTTCTATAGAATTTCTAAGAAAACATCTAATGCTTCAAAATCTACATCTCAAGTACATATAGGTTCAATATCATATAGGCTATTTTGACTGAGAAAGGACTGACCCACTAAAAAACAATAGTAATTTACTAAATTTTGCCTTCAGTATGAACTGTGAGCACTCACAAAGTTGCTCTGGCCAGGGAGGTTGTTTGGAAAGAGTGCTCGTCTGCACTCCCGTAGTCATACCCTTCCTGGGTTTCCGAAAGGACCTGGCTCACAGGGAGCACACTCAGGATTAGCAAAGTGGGTTTTTGTCACAGACTTTGTAGGCTTTCCCAGACCTTTTATAATCTTCTGTTCTCTTTGTTACTCTGCAAAGCCTTGTAAGGCTCAGGTTACTCTTGCAGAGCCTCAGGAACTCATGACCTCTTTTACATTCCGATGTTGTTCAACACTTTCCTTATTATTTCAGCTCACTAGTAGTATTCGGCAGTTGTCACAGTCCTGCCTTGTTCCCTAGAGTGTTTGCACCTATACACTACCCCAGTTTATCTTTAAAAAACAAATTCTAGCAACTGCTTTTCAGACTCATCAGGTTTTAGACTTCTCCAGTATTTATATCCATTTGAAACTCACATTCCTCTGTCTGAATCTTAATCGTATCTAAGCTCTGTCAGTTCATTGAAATGATCCTGTTCTCTCTCAATAAATATACACACATGCAAAAAAACCCAAATTTCTTTCAATATTTTTTCTATTGCTTCTCAGAGCCACTTGACTTTACCGATTCCTCTTCTAAATCCTTTCTGTAATTTAAAGAAGAAAAATCAAATACCTTGCATCATATTTCTCTGCTTTCATTCCCTTACCTGCACTTACCTACATTTACACTATGCTTTAAATGAAACAAGTATTTTTTGGAATTGAAACTGGGAATCAACTGTGCTTTTTAGTTTGGAAGAGTTTGTGCATGCTATAGCAGTAAAGCAAACTGTCAGAAACTGTCATTAATAAAATTATTCCTGAAAAATATGAGATTTCAGTTTCATTTCACTGTATTAATGAATAGGTCTCCATTTACAATGACATTTAAGTAGTTAAGGGACAGAAACTTTTACTTTACATTGTATTTAATGCATGCTTGCTTGGCTGTAGTTAAATCTGTAAGTTGTGCTGACTTGTACCAATCAAGCTTTTTTATAAGTTTTATTTTATCAGCTGATTGTGTCAAATCAATTGCAATGTTTCTGCTAAGTACAGCGGGCTCACTGTACTTACTTTTTTAGGAAACTGAGATATTTGAATTTAAGGTACAAGCTCTTTTCTCAATAGGTCGTGAAAAATTTGGAACTTATCAAGAAGAAAGCTATGTCCCTATGGGGAAATGAAAAATAAGCATTTTCAAGCACTAAAATGTAGTTTATCTTGCATTTAACATTTCAGAGAGCTTGTTACCCATTGCAACATCAGGCCGTAAGAAACAAAAGGACAGAGCCCAGACTGTGACTTACGTAGCAGAGACTTAACTTTTAGTGTCTTTTTTTTTTCAGCTTGCTGATTATTCAGTGATTTTTGTATTTGTTTTTTTCAACTGAGTGTAGTTCCCCTTCATTTATTCCCCCTTCTTAGTTACCTATTTAGGAGCAGAAGTTCTCATCCAACTTTAGTATCTGGAGGCTGAAAAAGAAGTAACACTTTGACTGCTCTAATGTGTTGGAGATCTGTTTAGCATGGTTTTTCATAGGTCAGATGAAGAAAGCAACAGAGAAGGTAAGGAGTGTGGCTACCTTAGAGCCTTGTAGCACAGAAAGGATGACCATTACTAGCGGGTAAAGGTCCTGGGACTGACCTTTTTCATAGGAGAATCCAGTGGAGGGAGACAAATATAGAAAAAAGCTGAGATTTGTTCTGAAGTTTTTCAGCAAGCAGAAGTTTGTTTTCTGTGAAACAAGGTTTCTTCTACAGGAAGAGAGAGAGAAAAGATGTGTCCTTTCTAACTCTGCAAGGGAAGAGAGGTATCCTGTTGTGAGTTTTCTTTCTGGAGAGACTCCTCCAGAGAGACGACGTTGTTTGATGACTGTAGATCCTCCCCTCTGCCCCCCCAGCTCCATATCCAGGTATGCACACACATGCATGCACACGTCACCCACTGTCAGTAAGACTTGCAGCTTGTCAGTCTGAGATACTTCTCCCTCATTCTCTATTTCTTTTCTTCATCTGTTCTCTTTTTCATCTCAGAGGGACTGTGGAATAACTAGTCCTGAAGATTTTCAAAACTTGTCTTGACAAGGCTCTGAGCAAACTGATCTCATATCAAAGTTAGTCCTGCTTTCAACAGAGATGGACTTCATGACCTCCAGAGATCCCTTCCAACCTAAATTATTCTATGGTTTTTTATGTCTGAGATGCGTTCTCTCTTGTATGAAATGATACATGCCACTTCACTGTATGATTCTACACGATATAACAGAATCACCTGCTACCTTCTTCTGCAGTCTTCCCTTGTGGGAACTGGTTTTCATTTCTGAACATGAGCACAAGTGGGAATAGTTGTCTTGCAGCAAAGGAAATTACCTAAGTGTCTTTGATGCAAGAGATCAGCTTCAATGACTGTTCATTATATGTTCAAAATAAGAAGAGCACTGGAATGGTACAGAAAAGAATCTGACCAGCCAGATAACTCATCCCTAGATCATTTCACTTGTATGTATTGCCTACGTTCATCTTTGTATCTTACTGTTCCCTGTTCTTGGGGCACTTGGTTCATTGTGACATTAATTTTCGTTGTTAGCAATAAAAAGGTATGTAAGTGCATTTTTCAGATACAAGTTCATTACAGGCAAGAGACAGTATGGAACAACCTTTCCTGAGCAGTCACGGAAGAAAAAGAGTACCTATCTAGTTGTAAGGTAGAATAGCATTATAGATGGGATTGTCTTAGGTAGGGGGGGAGTGGGCTTGATATTCAGACCTGGGGCTTAAGCTTCCTCTGTTAAGACAATGAGAGTTTTGAAGCTAACTTTAATGGAAATGGAGTTAATCCGTAAGGAAGATTTTTGCTTCTCAATTAAAATCTTCACTGGCAGTCTTGCTGCGGTTTTATTTTATTTATTATTTATTTATGGTCTGCTCCTGATGCAATGCAGTGCTGGGACAGCCTGCCATCTAGTGCCTGCGGGGGAGAGCCGGGGGCTGCCGAGTGCGTGATTTGCATGGATGCAGAGAGAATCGTAATTCTTGCTCTCTACTACTAGGAGGGCTTTCTTACTGCCTCAGTTCTAAGACTGCAATTAACCTTATGGAAACTTGCCTTTTATAAGGACAAAACCCTGTCAGGAATGAATACAAGTGTGCACGGGAGGGGGTTGAGGACAAGGGATGGGGTGGGGGGAGAGAAAAATAAGCGATAAACAAGGCTGCAGGCAGCAACCAGACAAAAACCCACACTGATTACGGTTGCAGCTGTCTTGCTGCTCAAAGAATCAGAACAAGTGCAGTGGAGTGGCCATCTGAACCAGAATAAATACATCAAGGGATCTAAGAGGAGGGTATCGTGCCCTTGAAGGGAGCACCAAAGGTACGTAGAGAGAAAAGATGAGGGAGAAGTGTTTGTGCACTCACAGAAGGGTTTGTGATTTAGATGGCAGCTTAGTTATTGGCTAAATAGTACAAATAATTCTTATTTTCCAATTAGTGCTTTAATAAATAAATATGCATACATTGATGCAACTAAAATTAATCAAAGTCATTAAAGACTGCTCAATCAACTAGCCTCACATCTGCAAAATGACTAGATTCCCCCAAACAGTCAAAGATCTCAAGTACGGGAAAAAGCCATGCACATGAAAGACCATTCAAAATAATGATACGGTGCACAGTAAGGGTCTCCCAAAGCACTCTGCGTATCATTGTAAACATATCATAACTCATTATATTTAATTACAATAAATATAAGAAAAAGACTTTGAATTCTGATGACAAAATACAAACAGGGGTGTATGATTACTTTTCCCTTCCTCAAAAAAACTGAAAAAGAAGAGCATTAAAAAAAAAAAGCTATGCATTTGCATATACATTCCCTTTTGAAATATAATTTTAAAGGATGTTTATTCTTCCCCAAAATTAAGAATACAGTTTTGATAAAGCAATCTTTCAACATACACAAACCTGTACAATCCCTCTTGGCAATTTGCTGTTATTAAAATTACTACTTAAACATTAGCAATGTTTTTTATGAGCTGTCCTTACTTACAAAAATGAAGAACAATATTTATTTTTAATTGATTTTTTCTTGAGTTGCAAAATTAAAACTATGCCTTTATTTTCAGATATTTAGATCTAGAAATATACTTGTAATTACTTCTTTTACTGAAACTAAAATAATATGCAGACAAAGCAACATATGGCACCCTAAACAGGTTCAGAGTATTAAAAAATTTTTTATTTCCCCCACAGACAGGCAGCAGACAGGCACACACGCACCATAAATAGAGACTTGTCTAAGGTAAAAATTAAAGTTCTTGGGCAATATAGAAAAGACCTATATTGGAAAAGCCAATATTTTTCTCAGAATGTAATTACACAGTGCCAAAAATGTATTGTTGTCAATCATTCCATTAGATAGGACTTTAAAATACCAGTTTGAGCTTATAAATGTAGAGCATATTCCTTCAAATAAGCAGAAGATTATACTTCGATATTGCCTTACTGATATAAAATATTTGGATCTACCAAACTGAAATTGATTTCAAATGGACAAAAATGTACCTACTGAGCTATAAACATTATATAAAGTTTAACAGTATTCACAGAGAAATTAAAGAAATAAAGATATTTTTTCCTTAGAAGTTTTAAGAACTACTATGGTGGTGTTTGAGAAACAGCTTCCTTCTTCACATGTCTTGGGAATATATTAACAAATAACTATATATTGGGTATAATTTTCTTACCTATGCCATTTTTCAGGAGACGTCATGTATTGTGTACCTGCTTTTTGTGTTGTAGAAATGGGTCACAATTGTTTTAAGCTTTGTTGTTTTATCCAACTGTGCAGATCTCAATAGGAGCTACAAAACCTCCAAAAATATGAGCTTTCTTGTGTTGTGAGATGTCATAAATCAGAATTGTGAGAGCCAAAGAGGGTGCTGTCTCTCACCAGGAAAAGGCAGAAGTTCCGTAGAATAACAAAAAACTTAATGGCAGCTTTGCCTATGGAAAGCTGTTAGCATGGAAGGACGCGATTGTCCTTTTCCATCCTCTGAGGCTGTGCTTGTATTAACAGCCTTGGTGAAACTGGTCAGATACATAACAAGTGTCTGCAAAAAACAGGCTGCAGAATAACATATACTCAAGTCCCTTCTTTGTGTGAGCGGCATTGTTTACAGAGACAGTTATGGTTTCTGAGACCAACTGAGATTTGTTATTGTTGTGTTACTGTTCTTCCCTTTGACCCTTTTTATTTTTCATGCACAGAAGATACCCTTTCTCGGTTAAGAGCTGACCAGAATTATTAGGGAATAAACGTGACTAACAGTTTTGAGAACCACCTGAATGCCAAGCCATGTCTAGCTGAGACAAATTTAATTGATAATGGAAACAATTCTTATTACCCTCCACATTTATCTTACCAGTATATAACAATCCAAACAAAACCTCCTAACTGCTGCTCCAGTATTAGCAAAGTTAGTTTTCCAGTAGACATTGGCACCAATCACTTCTTAAAAGCCAGGGTAGCACTCAAATCCTCATGACTCTGCTCCTACCAACTGTTAGCATTCAAAATCATCAGCTGAACCATAAATATCTTTAGCTTTCCATGTTGAACAATATTGTCATAAAAGTCTTGACAATGAATTTGTAATTAGCAAGGAGTTTTAACAGACATAATGAAAAGGTCATATGAATAATTTGCTCATAATCTGTGTTAGAACAGTCAAAAGGTAAAGGAAGCATCACAATGATGATAAATTAGCTATGTACCATGCATTTTAGATGGTAATGGGATTCTCAATAGCACAAATAGTAAAGAAAAGGAAGGAGCATAAAAATGAAGATGATTCTGTAGTTTTAAAAATTGACTGGTAGTACTCAACGGGAGTGAGTAAAGGTGCCAGAATGTGCCTGGAGCTAGAATCCTATACAGCTGTATTTTTTTTTTTTTTTTTTTTTAAATTAAATGTTTCTGTGCCTATCTGTTCACATTAATTGCACTTCTATGGACTGCTGAAGGCACTATACAAAACAGAGTGAATAAAGCTTGAAAACTTATCTTCCTAAAAGACACATTCTCTCTAGACCCAATACTGAAGTTATTGCAATGGCATTTGGAATTTGGCCACAGTTTTGAGAACGGTTGTTTTGCTCTCATTTTGAGGACTTGTTTAGCCCAGGCAGAGTGCAGATAGTCTCCTGGTTCCTGATCCAAGGTTACAGACTTCACTGAAACGTCTCCCTTTTACAGGAGCTAGTGCTTTTACTTCTCCTTAGACTTTTATATTACTGCTCATAAGAGTGCAAGTAACCTAGCTTGGATGATGACTGCCAGAGAACTTCTTCTCCTGCTTCCAAGTTAATGCGTAAGTCATTGTTGCCCTAACTCTGTTGACATTGGGTACCTGTGTTTCTCCTTTCTGTCATGTCTCACCTTTTCTGAAAGGATTGTCAGCATAACATTGTGCAGCCCCCTTTGATTTAATGTTGCCTTCAAAGATGTCAAGGTAATGCTGAACAGCTCAGGTTCACATATACCACTCCTAAAATAATATAGATTTTTTTTCCTGACACGTCAGATGAAGCTAGTGGTATCCCCATTCTTGACCATTATTTCAGGTACTCCAGAGAACAGTTATTCACTGGTGAAGACACGGAATAGACAATTTTATGTGGTTTTCCATGATGTGTGGTTTCTTGAATCATTTTGAATCAATCTGAAGAGACCACTGTTGACAGTGCAAACCTCAAGCTTATCGGCTTTAGTCTTAACCAGGCAGTAGATACTGAATGTTTTGGACTAAGTCAGCTTGGAAAAATAACTGAGAAGAAATAGTCTTTTGTTCGTCAGAACAATTTTTTTGCATGCACTTGCATCTCTTCCTGTTCTTTTTTTTTTTTCATTCTAAAAATCATTTTACTAGCAAGAATACATAGAAACAGCAAGTTTTATGTATGTATTGCAGAAAGCTTACAGACTTTCAAACCGCACTTGTATGCACGCATAGGCACTTCAGAGTCAAATGTATGTCTTCTGCTGTATGTCTTGCTGTACAACTGGTTTGGGGCCTGTTTGTGATTCTCTTGGCACTACTTGAATTTTAGCAGTTGTGCTCACCCACATAGGGAGCAGACATATCTTTAACCAAGGAATTTAAATGTATAATTCTTCCAACTAATTGCTCGTGAATGAGTTACAGATCAAGAATAATTCACAAACCCTATTCCACAGATAATGATAAATTCTAGAAAATTGCAGTCAAATCACATATAATTCCTGAATGGAAAAAGAACTGAAACAAATCAGTGAACCAATTTGTTATGATTACTTTCTCCTCTTTCTAACACATCTGAAATCTGTTATTGAATGTTATTATGCAACATTCAGATACATCTACAGTAAAGACTGCATCCAGTATTCGAAAGATATCTTTAGTAACGGTTGCATTTAACATCCATATCCTACACTGCTGGAGGATTTAATATAGCACAGAAAACTGTGGTCCTTGGCATAGTGAAGATAATTGCTTAACTCTTCTGCTTCTTAAAGTTACCTACACTGGCAAGGAAACAAGATAATGATCTGGTCCTTATGACAGAAAGTTCAGGATCTAGCCCAGTCTTATCTCTCACTGTAACAGACTACATTTCAGCAGCTTCAGTTTGCTAGTCAGGCTAAAAATATTAAAAAGATCACAGCATCGTTTCTAAATAAAATTACTTTCAGTAAAATTAGCAAAAGGCTTACAGACTAATTTCAAACAACCACACTAAGCTGAAGTAAGAGTCCTTTTCTTTCTATAAGTTCCCAATGGACAAAATACCCTTTGAATTCCGTGGTCATCTCACAGACCTTTGCATAGTAAGACATTTTTCACACAAGATGTCTGGCTATTTGGATACAGTTCAAAAAGAGGCTTATGCTTCAAAGAGCAGGAAAGCTGACTTAAGCTTTAGAGTAAATACCAAAATCTCTTATCTTTCCATATTTGTCATATGTTATAATCCTTGCAAGAGTGGTCTCCGCAATAATAGGAAAAAAATTCTTAAGATTGGCTTGACAGACTAACAAAGGCATTATACATAAATGCTGGTTGGGGAACAATTATGGGGGTTTTAAGCTTTAGAAATGATAAATGCTCATTTATATTAAAATGTACATGAATTTCCAGTGGGAATGTTTCATGACACATAAAAGTCCTGCTTCTGAGGACTGATTTATTCTCTAGCATATATGAAGAAGAAAGTCCCCCCTGGGTGCTACCAGGGCAAGGACAGAGAGTTCCTGTGTCCAAGTATTTTTTTTAGTGTTTTTTATATTAGGTACTATTATGGCAAAACCTGTACTTGATGGATGCATAACTCTAAACAGGCTGGTCCTCCTTCCAAATATTGTCTTGCCAAAGAAATGGCCAGTGACAATTCTCTGAATGCAGTACTAGGGAGATATTTCACACTGATTCTATAGTTTGGCTATAGGTGTGATGGCTTATATACTGTGATTAAACTCTAGCCTTTTTTTCTTCCTATTACCTGAATTAGTTTAGTTTCCACATTAAACCACTAATGCCTTAAAATAGATTTGTATTTTCTTAAGATAATCTAATATTTATTTTAAAGGAAACATTTGAAAGTAATTCAGTTTAGGAAATACCTCCCTTGAAAAATAACACTCTTGAAATATCAATTATGCAAGCTCACCTGACCTCCATCCGACTCCCATGCTAATTTCCATAATAGAACACTTTTCATATGTGTCACTGATTCATAAAGAACTGCTGCTTTTATGTAGCATAACTAAATATAACTCCTTGAGGTATTCTCCAAACAGACATCTTTACCTTAACATCTTCCTTCTAAATCCTAGAATTATGCTGCCTTGAAGCTGACCTGAAGAGTCAGCTGAGAAGCCCTGGGAAATTCATGATCCCTGTAAGGAAGCAAGGTGTGTACTCCCTCTTCCCAGCATCATCTTTACTTGCCTTTGCCTTTCTCTGAGAGTAAAGAGGATGCAGACAATTTAGCCAGTGAAGAACTAGAAGAAAAGTCAGTGATGGAAATGAACTTAAGTAACTGTAACTTTTATGTTACCATACTTACGTATGTAGTTGCATTTAGGAAAATTTTAATGCAACAATATTTGGATAAAGTTTCATCCTGATGATAGCAGATGTAATTTGCCATAGGTTTTGACACAGTGGTGGTAAGTATTCTTAAACCAATAATATCCTTTATCGTTATTTTTATTTCTAAAATGAAATGAAAATGTGATTATTGTATACTTACAATAGATATTGAATAAATGTTGCACATCAGTTTTCATGTGCTAAGATACACTCTACAGAGTGCCAGCAGAAACTACAGGAAAAGAACACAGGAAGGATGGTAGAGCTGTCCCTTTTTTCCTGCACATTACTACTCATCCATCACTTATTTAACAATTGATACTAATATTTTTCTAGGAATTTTTCTTCTTTTTTTTCCTTTTTTTTTTTTTTAGGTTGCTATCTGCAGTTATATAAGGAATACATTTTCTTATGATGTTTTCCTTTCATAAGTAACATCTCACTAATATACCACAAAGAGGTGCTCTAAACCCACAGTAGCTATTGAGAGCAACTTTACCAAGAACAGATCTGACTGCCGTAAGTTCGCCTCAAGGTAGGTGTTTCTGATTTTAGTTCTCTGTTGGTTTTTTTTTTTTAATTTTTTTTTTTAAATATTTCTCATGGCAGTCATTGCAATAAAACTTGTGTCCAGCAGTCAGAACTTAAAATAATGAGATTCATAGCTGTCACCACATTAACAAGTCAGGTGAGATTTATTCCATGGAATAGATTCAGGCAGAATACTCAGCTATCCATCATCTCATTTTTCATAAATAATCTATTCAGTTGAATAGACTGTCTTTTTCCCTGCAGTAATAACTATGTAACAAGTGAAATGTTTGGCACTATTTTATAGAGGATTCTGTCCTGACAATTGTGGTGAGTGTGTTTAAAATACGATTTTTGTGAAATATTCTGTTGACTACAGCTGGTTTATTTGCACAAGTAAAGATGAGCATATGTACTAGTCTTCACACAATCAGGGCTGAAGAAATAAATTTCCCCTGAGATCTAATTTCTAAATCTTCCTTTAATCCAAATGAAATTAGTTTTGTAATCCCAGATTAGTTTTAACAAATTTTCTGAATCCCAGCACCATTCTGGTTGCCAGAGAGGACAAGTGTGGCTGAGGCACAGAACTCTGAACACTGTGTTATTCCTTGTCTGCATTACTTCATACTAAAACAGATGGGAATGAAACTTGATTGCAGTCTCTGCAAGAAGTATATGGCTTTGACCTATTCAATCAAAAGAAGATTCACCTGCTGTAACGGCATTGTCTGAGGCGTCTTCCTGTAGGTCTACAATTACATGGAGGCCACTGGAGGTGAAAAATCTGAAATTCTGATTCTTCTTGAAAACTGTACCTATATGTACCACTGAAGAAGCATTTTTCCATTTTGAGTTTGGGGAAGTCTGGATCTGAACAGAGATGAAAGTTTATAGTTCAAGTTTATATGGAAACACTACTTGAACAGCCCCATTTTTAATCTTCATTTATTTCTGAATATAATAGAGAAAGCAATGTACATAATACAGTGTATGTCACCTTCTGATCTGTGTTCATTTTGTCTTATATAGGCTAAACTTTATGTCTTTATTGGCTTGATAACAGTTCTCCCCAAAAAACTCTTTAATTATGAAGAGATAAGTTTCATTCTCAAGATGCCTGAATGTGAGCTTCAGAATTTAGCTCTGTATTTGTAGTCCAATGTGAAAATATTTGGATGCTTTGGAGCATTTCAATTTGAAAGATTTCAGAGGTGATTTACATTTTGGTTCCATATTATTTATAGTGTAAAGAATCAATTCTGTATTTTGAAAGTGTACTGTCTGCAGTAATCAATATTTATAAATGTTTAAGAAAGAAAGAACGAAAGAACTTCCAAAATGGTGTTCCTGCCAATATGATCTATATTTAATAAATGACTTTTCAAGCAGGTTTGATTTTTACTTCAGCAGGCTCTGCCCATCTATAATTGAAATATCACTTGTGCTTGTCAAGGTCTGCATGGTGCTATAATTGTTTTTAGAGCTATACAGCATTGGAACACACAATTTGCTTTGGGACTGCTAGATAAGTAGGTAATTCAATTTGAATTCTTCAATCTAAAATATACAGACTTACTGTACAGGTTCCAGCTAAACACAGGATAGATGAAGCACAATTGTGGAGAGAGAAGAATGGTAAGATTAGAGATATTGAAACAAATTTTGTAATTGAAGTGAATGAAGATAAACATTAACCTTAGATATAGTTTTGAGACTGCAGATATGCCTCAAATATAGGAATGATCATGCTGTGTTAGTATTTTTGCCTTGTTACCCTCATCAGGTCTCTTTTTAAGTGCTTATTAAATATTTTCTTCCATTATCTTTTATAACTAGATCCTTGCTAATTGGAGGTTCTTTAAAAGCTGTGGTGAATAGTCTCTGTCTATAGAAAGCCTAGGCTGCTATCAGGAGTACTGCATAGCCCAAGTTGCATCAAGCTCAGCCTCATCAGCATTCAGCACCACTGCCATAGTGTAAAGCCTAGAAGTGGGAAAAATACCTACTGAAACATAAGAAGGGAAGATGAAAAGAGGCCAGTGAGCAGAAAGAAAAGCTCCTTATGTCTGTTCTGAAGCTTCTGTTTCTAATGGATCCCCCTCCCAAGCAATGTTGCAAGTAGTAGGTGATGTGTTCTGCAAATAGATCAGCAATGTCACTTCTAAAATTGCACTTTTTGGCATTCAGGTGTTAAACCCAGCCAGCTGGTAGCCAGGCTTTACCTGAGGCTGTATTATAGAAAAAGAGTATATGTTAGATCATCTCGCAGCAATTACAGTATAACACCTCTGGCTTGAGCCAGAATCACTGGTACTGTTGCTTCCTGCAGTGAATTCTGTCACTATCATATTTGCTTCCTTTTTTACTCCCAGGTGTCAAATATATTTGGCTAGAATTATTTTTCTGGGCTGAGTTTGTTCCACAACTTCTCCAGAAACTAAAGTGATTTTTAGCTCTCCAACAGTTCTCAAACATTGAGATCTCAGTTAAAAATTGCAAAGATATATATCAGATTATATTTTGAAAAGTATCACGAAATGCATTAAATAAATGATGAGATATCCATTGTTAGACCTGCTCTAGTCACGGATGTAATATTTTTCTTCTTTCCTTTTTTCCTTTCACCATAATAATCACTGCAGCAAGTTGTAAATGCAATGAAACCCCCTGCTATCTATGATGGAGAGAACACAGAAATTGATTTATGATATTGTACTGTGCAAAGCTCAGGTGCAGTCATAAAATCATGCTAGTTTCAGAAGTCTCTAGAAAGAAAGAAAGAAAGGAGGAAAGGAATAATAAAAAGAAAGATTCAAAGGAAGAAAGAATAGAAAGAGAAAGGAAGAAAAACAGAATATTCCCCTTCTCACATGTAAAAAGTTTAAGGGCAATTTGTATGTCCACATTTAGTCACGGAATATTCAGTTATTATTTGCCGTTTGTATAATTGTTGCTCATGACATTAATTGCCTAAGAAAGAGGTTTGTCTGCTACTGTTACTGCCAGTTATTGTTGCTACCTGTATAATTCTGTGTGGTTTAGGTATTAAAGTTCAGTTGTAGCTTAAGCCTTGTGCAGCTTCATGAATTATTTTGCACAGGCTTTCTGAAGAACTGAGAAATGCTGTGAGGAAAACCTACTCCTCTTCCATGAGGTCTTTCCCCATGGTGTCTTTCAAGGGCTTCAAGAGCTGGGGGACAGAGCTACCACCTTGGGAGAAATGTGGGGCAATGCTTGAAGCACAGGTGACACTGTCACGAGGTGACTAGATGACGTGCAGAGGTTGAGTGGTGGTGTGAAGGCTTGCAGGCGTGGCAGAGGGAGACTGAGGAAGTGTAGGAAGAAAGGGGGTTGTTAAGAAAAGTGAGGAAAAGGAATAATGACAATATTCACGTAAAATGGGGAAAGAAATGAGGGGTCCTCTAAGGGTTTTCCTCTCTAGGTTCTCCCCTGACCTTTAGGCCAAATCACTGTCTTGGCTTCCTAGATATAATGACATCTCTGTGTTCTTGATGGCAGAGTGATGAAGGCAGAGTTCCTTTGCTCCTACTCACGTCTTCATTCCACCAAGGTCTGACATTGCTTAGAAGGCAGAGAACAACCTTGCTGAGCCAGACAAACTGCCTTTCATATCTGTAAGAAAAGCATATTAGAATTCTCTGATTTCTCATTCCATCAGCAGGTATAAAATGCTGTAGGGAACTACTGGTCAGCTCCTCATTAGGGAAAGTGTGATTGCCTACAGTCTTCCAAAAAATCAATAGGAAATACCCACAGTATTCCAGGAGAATGGATTAAAAGATTTTTCTGTTAGTTTATTGAGGTCTTTGAAGAGTTGATTCAGCTCTAGCAGCAGTTATTCCAAGGGAATATTCCAAGGGAAAGGAAAAAGCCTTATTCCAAGGGAAAGATCAGTCTGAGAACAAGGCTTATGTTGGAGCTTCGAGATTTTTATTTTGTGATTTTCTATTCTCATTTAAATAACTGATGCAAACAGATGTAATTTTTCTATTTCCAATTCATTCCTGTCCTTTCACTATCAAAATGCAAATTTTAGTCTTGGCTCAGGCTCTAGCCACTTGCACTTTGAAGAATGAAAATGACCATAGTCATCATGCTGTCAAACTTTCAACTGAAAATGTGCAGGAAACTTCTCCTTCCCCTTTCCCTTTCAGTAATGATCTTTCTCATCTGTATCAGAACCAGGGACCTGCTTTTTCAGTAAGTAATGGTCAATACTAAAAAGAAGCTTTCTTTGGGTCTGTGCTCATTATTTCACCCATCTCAACAGCTCTCTGTTGGTAGGGGGATAAAACAAGAGTACACACATACTGAAGTGTTATCAAAACCAAGACTGAAATATGTTTAGGCCCTCCCCCCAAAATCCAGGTTTACTCTAATCATACAAAATGTAAACAATTTAGTGACTGTCCTGAAAAGTGAATGTCCTTTTGTTCCAATATTCTGCATGTCATGTTTTATTTTTTATTAATGGAAGTATTATTTTCTCAGACACTGAAGTGCCATTTATGTAATTTTTAAATCAAGTGTAGTCCACCAACCAACCAACCAACTAGCAGAATGTGATTGCCCCTGGTTGGTTTGATTTCATATTTCCACAACTATCTTACATATAAATAGTCACCTTTTCACTTTCTGCGGAAATTTATATGCAATTGTTTTAAAAACTAGCTTAAATTAGGTATGGAATAAAAAAGAATAGGACCAAGAACTGTAAATTCAAAAAGCTTTAGAGCTGATATTTTGAGTTTAGCATAGTTTTAATGACTGATGGATTGAACATGACTGCTGTGTGGTCTGGAGTCTTATATGCATAGGACAGCTACACATGTGAAGGGTCTACAAGTCAGTCAGAATCTATGAGGCACTGATGTGGGAATGAAATTTCAGTATAGGAGCCATGTGTGATGAGAGCTGTTCAGATTAAAAGTGGAAACCTAAACCAGTTTTTGATTCACACAGAAACTGCATTTTACTTACTGATAACAGTAATTCTTTGATCAGCAATGACATATCCTTTCTTACGAGGTTATTCTCTGATTGGTTGGATGATACAAGGAGATTGTTCCCTTAAAAAAATCAAATGCTGCTTTTTAACACTATTACATTAAGCAATTTATTTCTACTGAACCAAGATCCATTAGAGAAAATTATTAAATCTACATGCATCATTTGATACAACAGAAATGAAATCCTGACAGTAGAATGCTTCCTTGGGAGCAATGTTTCTCAGTGTGCCTCAACATTTACTTTCACTAGGCGTTTGGCATTTCTCTGCCTATATGTCTTTTTAACAATAAGCTACAACCATGCTATGACAATGTCATAAACTCATCCAGCTTTTCCTGTGAATTTAAAAATACGTTTATTACTAAACATATTAATAACAAGATCTGGCCTGATAAATAACTGAAGATGACCAAAACATTTTCACTTTAACCAATGTGTGAATCTAACGAGATATTGATACCACTTACCAAAATTTCCACTCTGTATTCAGAACAAGTTTATTCTTCAACAAGTCTGAGCTAACTAAGGGGATAGGAAGGATGATATGCTCTTTATAATGTCTTTCCAGTTACTTGAGTCAGTACACTGGAAATGGGACCAGTGCCTCTACAGTAGTTTTCAGAATGTTTTTATCTAGCTCACATAGAGAAGTAGAGTGAATCATTCAATCTCATTTCAAATCATTGGTATCAATATTAGAGCTGACTACTACAACTCTTTGAATTGTCCAGGACTACAATTAACTAAGACTATTACTTCCTGAATAAGTCATCCAGGAATGCTGACAGGAAAGGGAAACAGATGTTAGAGTCCAGTCCTCCACAATAAAGACATATTATAGCACGAAAGATGGGCCTAGAAAAGGACTTTCTTTACAAGCCAATAAAGTACAACTTTCTACATGAATTTTCTATTCTTATTCATTTTTTTTACACTTATCAATATTGCACTTTAGTATCTTCCAGTAAAGTACCAAACAATAGGACTAAAATCTGTTACTTGGTAAAAATAATATTCCTGCTTCTTGCTGCTGAGTGAGTTTGGTTTCTTTCTCTGTCATTGTACAGTACCATAGATATGATTCAGTGTCTTTTTGAAAACAGTGATTTTCATTTTTCTGTATGAATTGGTAACTTCACCCGCTTCAAGTTGCAGTCCTAAGCAAAGAAAAAGGAAATCACATAGCTGTGTGCCAGCTGCTAGGACCTGATGCACCAGTTTAGCATTCAGCATAAAATACGGTCTATTTGCAGTTAATCTGAACTTAATATGTAATATGAGTGAGTCAGCAGCACCCTCTTTATAAAGCAAAGTAGTGAGGCAACCAGTTTTTGAATGTTGCAAAACATTCTAACAATTTTAATAATTTCTAAATAAAAACCATGTTCTTTTCAATTATTGCAAATGAATGGAGAAAGTGAGATGAAAGGAAGGAGAAAGAATTTAAGATCTAGCGTTTTCCACTCCTGTCCAGTCTTGCCTAAATAAGCCGCTGATAATCTCATTGAAATACTAGTATAGTCTGAGAACCTGCTCTTGTCTTTGAAGGTACAAGCACACTGCACTGCGTATCTTATGCATATGACTTCAAATGAAGTAGCAGACTGAAAAAGGCCAGTGGCAATGCAGACTCATGTATCTGAGGAGTGGGCTGAACTCTCACAACAACTCAAGTATACTAATCTTTACATAGGAATTTAGATCACTACTGTGAGATAAGATGAATCGTCAAGTCGCAATAACAAATGGGATAATATTAATGAAGAAATAATAGGACTGTGAAGTTACAAGACATCATAATGTGTTAAAATCAAAAGCTTTGAATACTTAATTCTGTTTTAATTTGAATGTGTCTTCTGTTGAGACAATCAAGGCCTGCTGAACTGGACTGCAGCCAGGAAATGCTTGTATTGATGGTGTTTTTAATAAATGTTTATTTTAATATCGCTATATCCAGTGAAATTAAACCATGTAGCATCTATTGTTTCTCAGCTAACACTGAAACTTCTTTTTGATAAAATGAACAGAATCCAGGATCTTATCTACTGGGGTTTTAAATGAACATGTTTTGATGTGGAAACAGGATAGGCAAAGTAATGAGGATACTCAAAGCAATCTCCATTCCATTAGAACGTAAGATGTCATTGCTTCACTCCACTTTGTCACTTGCTTAGGTAAATGTGTTTGATATTAAAGGGTAATACAAATAGTAGCTGAATTATGTATCCGCACTTCATGAAAGGGGAAAAGGTCCTGAGTGATAATGTATAGAATGTTGAAATTAAAAATTCAAAAGAAGAACATTCCAGAAGTCAGTTAAAAATTTGCTTTAAACTGTAGATGGGGCTTTTTTAATCATTGCAGTTTATGTGTTTTTTAAGGCTTTTTTCTGTCTCACTTCCCCCCTCTCTCCCCAAATCTTATGTGGAGTACATAAAGCAGATTATTTCTCAGTCTTACATATTCGTACCATTAATGAATATATTAGGAAATATCAGAGAGTAGATTTTCAGGAAGCTCCAGAACCAGTGTAAATCTGGGCAGAGTGTATCTCTGCTGAATGCAGAGATCCAGAGGAGAAATTTCTGAATTGATACAGAATGACTGGCTCTAAGTGCCAAGAACAGTATAATTGCAATGGGGTGAAGCTTCGGATGAGCCATTTTGCTTTTCAGAAGGGTCAATTAAATGCTGTGGAGTGTACAGCAATTAAACTGCTCCAACACTCAAGCTGGCACATTTTCAGTGGCAGTGGTATCTACCTCTACACTGCATTGCAGCAAAGAATGTAAACTTTAACTGGAAATGCAATTAAAAGGGCTATGAACTAGTTGAGAGTTGCCTAAACAAAGAGAATTTCCCTTCATTTCCCTAGTTGCAATGTTTAATGTGATCCCCATAATGCAAAGTGGTTGGCATAGGAACTACTCTGATTGGGTTTAAGTCAACTAGTTTACCTCTGTTGGGAAAAATACAGCGTGACTGCATTCATTGTCAAACTCAGACAGTGGAGGAATCAGAAGTTTGGCCCTTTATGTACTTGCCAAATGATGCTGTCCTTTGATATTGTACATTACCCATTGTTTACTTTCTGGGTGATTTATTTGTTTTCCTTTTCTCAAGAGAATTCCTATGGCAAAGATTATGGGAGGAACTTTGCAGAGCTACCCTCAGTTCATACCTTTTTTCTAATATAATTCATTATCAACTTCAAAAAATGTTTGATGCCATAAATCAGTAATCTGCAGCAAATGAGTTTGGGGAATAATACACTTACATGTTCTGACCACAATACTGTAACAAATTCCAACCTTAGGGTGATTTCCTCTATTTTCTACAGGCTGATGCTAAATGGTCAATTTGTTTCAGGTGGAATAAGCTGACATTTCCTTTTGTACTCAAAATTCTAAGAGTGTTTTTCCCACAAAGAGTAACAAAACTCAGTATTCAATCTGGTTTTTAATGTCAAGATATTTTTTTCTCCAAGGACTTATGCGTGGAGAAAGGTAAAAACTAGCTATGTGTAAAAGATTAAGAATGGAACACACATAATTAGAGATCCATTTTGCCCATAACCCCAACTTAAAGTAAAACAATGTTGTCATACCTTGCCTCTGTATTTGGTTCATCTCTGCTTAATTTGGTGTTACATTAAACTTGGAATTAAAACATTTGTATTAAGAACAACACAACTTTCACCTCTTATTTTGGAGAATTGTCTAGCACTGTACATTTCAAATAAAATTTGTTAATATGGAAGGTCAAAATTTAGAATGAGAGAGAAGAGGAATATAAGAATGTTAATACATAGCCAAAAAAATTCTGAGTAAAGTGATTTTATTGTTATTGATATTGGTCCATAACATGCTATTCACCTGAAACTCAGGTGTGACATGCAGGCCTCTGGGATTTATTATTAATAATCACTAAAACTCATAGAATGGCATGCTTTTTTATTGTCCTTTACAACCTCTCATAAGATATTCAGCCTCTTTACATGACTTTACAATCTAAGTGATTGTATCCCCCAAGCTTTTGTCACTAGTGAGGTTCTAGGGAAACTTCTTTTTCCCTGATACCATATTTAACAAACAGATTTCTCCACAGAAAAGGACTTCATTTAGCAGTCAAAGGAAAAAAAAAAATCTACAGTATTCAAGCTCAGAACTATCTGCTGGTTGATGGATATGGCATTATACATGAAATGTCAGAAGATCCTGATATAGGATGAAATTGAGCATGTACCACAGAAACAAAAAATTTTTAATCAATCACACATACTTCTCTGGTAGTTAAAATGGAGTTATGGTTCAGGGATTATGGAAACAAAAAGCACAGTGAAAGGATACTTTGAAAACACCCCAACTGGGGTGTTGGGCTCTACCCAACTGGAACTTTAGTGTGACATTGGATTGGTTTCAGCTATAAAGTTTTTTTTTTTTAAAAAAGGAAGAAAACAATGGTTTTGTTTCTCGGTGAGACAATGTGAGACATTGGAAGACTGGTTACGGTAACACGAGCTGAAGAGGGTATTAGGAATTGGGAAAGAATAAGGATGACTGAATTTAAAACTTCTGTTTGATTCTATTTGGTGTTTCAGTCAAAAATATTTAAGGATTCAAGATTCCTCCATCTGGTATCTTTCCTAATTCCTGAGAGCAGATGTTCTACACTAATTGTTATGTTTTCTTTCATTCATGATAAAAAATGAGCCCAGGTTAAGAGAAGAGAATGAAAAATGTGGCATATAGTGAATCAGATGCTCTTTATTTACTGAGTTCTACAGAGCAGTAGAAGGTTCCTTTTAAAAAAAAAAATAGAGCAATGTCACCAGTTTCTCCCTCCTCCCACCCCTGCTAAAACCTGAAGATTAATTTAACAAATTGACTACGATACCAGAGCTTGCCTACAGGAAAAACCCTATTTTTTTTCCTTTAAAAAAAATAAGGAAGTTTCATTAGGTTATTATTGAAACTCAGTTCAGTCCTCCTGGAATTTTCAAATTGACTGCTGAAGGACAAAATCTTTTATTTGTAGTGTTTTTACTTTTCTCAAGTTCTTTTTTCTGCAGGGAACTGTGTAGATAATGATTTTTCATGTAGATATATTCAGAGACAAGAAATATTTTTTGTGTAACGGTAGCTGCATAATGAGATTTTTTTTCCTCCTCTGTTGTGTAACTTGATACTGAGATCTGCCAATTTGTCATTTGGTATAATTTTACTTCGAGATCATTTATTACATTACTTCTCTCCTTTGAAATCAACTTGATAGGTTTGATACATATAAAATATTTATTTATTTTAATAATTACAAAGAGTTTTTCTGTTTGTTACTATTGCTGAACATTAAGTACAGTGCTTAGTTCTGTTTTACACTGAATTCTGAGGACACCCGATCAGCTGCAATAATTTGTATCTGTGAGGAATTAGACTCATGAACACTTACTTTCTGAACATTGTCATAACTAGATTTCTGTGGAGTTACTTCTAACTTACATTAAAATAAATTATATTTAAAGTCACACTCATTTTCCTTGCACAATTCAGCAGGGACAGCATAGAAATTAACTCTAAATATTGATTTGAAGTTTGTTACATTCAGTCTTCTCATTTTTCAAGTCTACTATTTTGCAGATACTTTGAAATAAGTATAAAATAATATTTCTTTGAAAAAGTAGAAAGCCAGCGTTCTTTATAGGCTCCCATGACAATTCGTTCTGGAGTGGATTCCTGTATGAGCAGTTCTCCTGGAGTGGCCGAATTCTGCTGAATGCTTTACTTCTAGACTAAAGTATCAATAACCTTTCTTTTTACTTGCCTGATTTTAATCAGTAGAAAACTTTTTTAGAGGAGTTTAGTTTGACAACTGATGGCTCCAATTCTGTGTGGAAATGCCACAAAACCAAATTACATTTGTAGCTTTTATAGTTCCATAACATTATTTGAAGAAGCAACATGAACAAAAGAACATGCAACAGTCGGGAGCAACAGCTTATGGAACATCCTCAGGATGGGCTAATGCATCCATAATCCACAATATGGTTTGCTCACATACAAAACCCCCAAACTATTTAGAAGAGGAATGAAACATCTTTTCTGAATTAAATTTTAATCCATCAACATTTGGAATGTCATCAAGTTGCACCCATTAAGTTTTCAAGTGACACCAAACTTGGCAGGGGACCAGGACAGGGCTGCTGTTCGGAGGCACATCAAGAGGCTGGAGGAATGGGTTGACGGGAACTTTATGAAATCTAACAAGGGCAAATTGCCCAGAGTCCTGCACCTGGGAAGGAAGAACCCCTTGAAACAAGGCAGGCAGGGGACTCACTAGCTGGGGCACAGCTCTGTGGCAAAGACCTTGGGGCCCTCAGGAAGGCAGTCACCTGAACATGAGCCAACAGTGTTTCCTGGCAGCAGAGAAGGTCGTCAGCATCCGAGGCTGTACTCACTGGACCAGAGCCAGCAGGTGGGGAAAAGTTATTATCCTCCTACACGTGGCACTCCTTAGCCCACACCCAGGTACTGTGTGCAGTTTGGCTCTCTGTTGACAAGAAAACTTAGGTAGGGTTTACTGGAAAGACACTGGTAAACTCCAGAGGACCATAAAGTTGACTGGGGTCTGGAGCATTTGCTCTCCGAGGACAGGCTGAGGCAACTGGGCATGCTTAGCTGGAAAAGAGGGGGCTTGGGAGGGACCTGACAGCAGCCTGCTAATACACCTGAGGAGGAGATTGAGCAGGAGGCTGGACTTATGCAGAATTTACTTCCACTAGGAGAACCGTAATATGAAACCAATGAACTTGTACAGTTTGTCTAACATAATGCATGGAAAATAGTTTGCAAAACTATTGTACTGTAAATCTTTGCTGACTCTTAGGTAGTTTTAGTGTCTGGGGAGTGCTCGGTTTGTTAATAATTTGGAACATCTAATTTTCATTTCTAAGAAGTCAATAGCAATCCAAAATAAAATAAATCTGAAAGAAGCCTAAGTGAAACATTCACATAGATATAAAATAGTTTCTTATCTCTTTTCTCTGGAAGCTTTGAGCAGCAAACTACTTTCCAGCACAGCCAGTGACACTTCTGAATAACTGAAAAAAGAATTTAAAATAGAATAAAAAACCCAGGTTTCCCATACCCACTGTGTCTTCATTTAATATTCTTGATGTTAATAAATTATTTCAATAGAATGTAATAATAGTAGATATCTGTATGACAAGAGCAAATTTTCATTTAAAGTAAGACCATCCATTATAATCAGAGACATGGTACTTGAACTGAAGATCACCACTCAGTTAAAATAAAAAATAATGGAAGTGGCATCTTTAATAGAAAATGTCATATAGATACATGACAAGTGGTGCATATTTAAAATGTTTTCTATAAGTCACGCATGCAATTTTAGATTTTAGAACTTAAAAAATACTTTACTGCTTTTTAGTTGGCATGAGGCACGACATTTATATTTTTATTTGAGGCAACAGGGTCCATAAAGCTACTTAACTGTATGCTTTATATGACAATAGACAACCACTGAAACAAAGATGCACTAAACCCACAAACAGTAATTATAAATGCAAGTGGGCAGACAGAACATAAAGTTGTAATTGACTGTAGGGGCTCCTGCAACATATCAAATTAAGAAAGGGCTTTGAGTTTTCTGTGGGTATCACTGTGATGCCTGGAATAAATATCAAAACCTTGGGCTCACTTGGAAAACTACAATAAATTAAAAAAATACACATTTGTGCCTCCATTATTTGGTGCAGATTTGTAAATGAAAAATTGCTGTCTCAGACTAATGATTTTTGGAGGCTAGCATAGCATTTTGCAACTATGTGTTCAGTATTATGGAAATGGTATGTTTTAGATCATAACAAGCTTACGCAGAAGTGAAAAAAAGTACAAATACTTAGTCATCACAAGCTTGCAGTGAAGCAAAAAACGGTAGGAGTATTTATCAAGGTTTTTATTTTTATTTTTCTGTTGATCTTATTATACTATCGTCCACTTATTTATTTCTTGTTATAAAGAAGGATATGGATCAACAAGAATCATAACAACATCTTTTTTTAAATCTGGTTCCTTTCCTGCCCACGTACAAGAGCACTGTGTTCTTCATGATAGTGCCCGCCCTTGTTAAATCAACTGCTGTGATTTTTCTCAAACACAATCTACAAAACTATCACCTTACTTTAAAACAAATATATACTGTAGATGATTGGTAATTAATTTGATGATTAATTCGGTCTTCTAGGAGCAAGTCTGTTCACCATATATTCCAGTACCTGTTGGTTTACCAGTGAGTAAAAGAGAACTACTGATAATTCCAGAAATGCTAAAGGAATGTATTGCCTCTTTATTCCAACAGAAGGTGTTAAGAGAACATTTCAGAAAGACAGAGAGGGACATAACACCAGAAGCCAACAGTACATATTAAAGCTTTCTAAGGAAATGAAATAATGAAATTGATTAATAGGTCACAAAATGGTATAATGTTTCCTTATAATCTATATAGGAAAACTGGAAGGTGGCAAATACATAATCTAGTTTAAGGAAAATGCTAGACCCTGGGTAGAACAGTTTAGTAAACCTTGCACTACAACGGAATAGCTTAAAATGATATCTAAAGGGGACTGTAGAATGATGTGAACAGGCACATAGAGCATGATAGAGAAAATCAATCAAAAACCTGAAGATTCTGTATTTGATGAAAAATTTTAGAGCATATTGACAAGTTGAGGCTAGAACAGGCAAATTGGATTTTTTGATTTGGCTTTTAAAAGAAGTCTTTGGTAAAGACTGTCTTACAGAAGGTCGCTAAAGAAAGTGAAGTATGCCTACAGCAAGAAGTGAAGTCTCAGCATGGATTAGAGATACAGAACAGCAATAGAAGGCTAAACTGTTAGCTGCAGACAGCAAGTATCACAGTGGAGGCCACGAAGTGCTCCCTGTCCTTGCAGCTGGACTGCAACAGTTTGAAAGCATGCCTTCCTAATCTCATCTAATCAAGTTTTGTTCAAATACTGTACACAGAGTTATAAATACTTATTATATTTGCACTTCTCCTCTGTACTAATACTAGATGTTATAGCAATATGACATAAGAGCTACAGCTGTTAGAGTTCTTTTATTTCTCTTGTTTAGCAAGAAAATTGTAAATCATATTTTGGGTTAAAATGAAAACAAAGGAGAACATAGCCGGGACTACATGCTGGTGTGATTCAGACACATAAGTCTGTCTCTGAGTTGCTTCAAAATCTAATCCAAGTTCAGGAAGAGACCTTCAACAAGATGAGCACAGATTTCAAGTGAATAATGAGACAACAGCAATTTTAAAAAAAAAAAGAGAGAGAGAATGGGTGATTACAACTCCATGAGATACGTTGTCCAGCCATTGTTTCAACAGACTGATTCAACACTGTTAGTATTTTGTTTTTTTCTCTAATTTGGGACTTTTCTCAGCTTTCCTTATTGAACTGACACTTAAAAGTTTTTATTTAAAAACAGGCTTGAAGTTCAGAGTAAAAAGTAAAAAAAAAAAAAAAAAAAAAAAATGCTACATTTAATCATGTCCAGACAGAGTAACTCTAAGGTTTCACTCTATTATTCTTGCAAAATTAGAAGAGCTATATAATTCCATCCACTCAACATGACACTGCTCCATGGAAATGAGTAATTACATACTTATGATAGTTATGCTCTTTATTTACAGATATAAATCTTTGATTAAAATATTTTTTATTGATAGCATCATAGATAAATGTATACCATATATGAAGCATAGAATAGAGACAGTCTGATATTTAGCCTTACCAAAATGTGGTGTTAGAAAAGTATTCTTAGCACTTGTACTAAGGCACAAGGGAAATATTTTATTTCAATTTTATGAATAAAGGTCAAAAGCTATGCTAAACCTGGATGTCACTTAAGAGCATGTCACATCAAAACCGTAATCACCACTGCCAAACCTCTCAATTTCTCATTCCTGTATCCCAGTGTTTCTGAAAAATTGGCTCCTTTCTTTTGGCGCTGTTGTTAGTAGGCATGCTGTTGATTCTATATCCTCCAGGTTGTGGGCTTCTCTGAAAAACCTGGGGAGAATCCAGGAACACACAAGCTCCACCGCAGCCAAGAAGGGAGGAAATAATTTGTTGACACAGGCATATTCACTCCTACCTTGTTTTATACAGGGTGTTGTAGTGTTTGGTGACCAGCACCAGCAGTTCCACTTTCCTAACACAGATTTGGAGAACACTTCCAAAGCTTGGGTCAGGTTATTTAGGAACATATTGACAATCCTGCTGTCTAACAGCAAGGTCAAATCAAGGTGGGATTCACAACAAATGTTATACTCATGGCAATCCTGGGCATCAGAGGCAAGGGGCAATTAAATCAGTGTTGCCATATCCTCAGGCACCTCCAAGACTTGCCTTCTACATAATGTGAATTTGAGCGATGGGATGCGAAATACTGAAATCTGCCTGTCAGACTCTTAAAAAAGTTTCCCATCTTAAATGTCTACTATCCTTAGGCATTACAATGTTTTAACAGGCATATCTTTTATCTCGGCGTATTTCCTTAGATTTCAAAAGCTATTAGGGTGTGATGTCACATTTACAGCTAAAATAAAATAAAAATGCATCAGCAATAATGTATTGTTCATCTTATAGCCTAATATCTAGCGCACAGTCAACATGAAGTCAGAAATAAAATGTTTTTTGTACACATTCTGTAGGATCAAAGCATCATCACTGTTAGCTAACATATAAAGAAGAGAGTAAGCTGCTAATAAAAGTGCATATTTAATGCATAATTATTTTGGTTTCATGCTTTTCTATTTTAGGTCTATAGTTTTGAACTGTGATTTAGATCTGTCCCCATTCACCTCACCAGAATTTTTCTTTAGATGTATTTTGTTGGATTTGCCATAGATATAACTCCCTCTGCCCCCAGTTTTTGGCTCCTTAGAAAGTTTTGTCTTTTTTTTTCATGTGATTAAGGTATTGCTTATTTGGGCTTGGGAGAATTCTTGTCAATGTGAATAAAAGCCTGGCTCTCTGGTGCCCAAGGAAAGGAAAAGGGGCAGTGGGCACAAACTGAAATACAGTATATTCCATTTAAACATAAGAAAAACCTTTATGTCTGGGTGGTCAAGCACTGGAATAGGTTGTCCAGAGAGGTTGTGGAGTCTCCATCCATGGAGATACTCAAAGCCTGACTAGACCCAGACCTGAGCAACCCTTTCTAGTTGACGCTATCAGCAGGGGGAGTGGACAAGACAATCTCTAGAGGTTCCTTCCAACTGATTAGTGATTCTGTAACTCTCTGAGTGGTGCCAGAATTTACTGTGAGAGACAATGAAGATACTGGTTTGTGTCACACTTTTCAAGATTCAGCTATAGCTGCATAAGTAAGATACACGTCATTAACACCTTAAACTGAAAATTTTGAAAATGACTACATTTTGTAAGTCATCTCCTTTTTAGCCAACATATTTTTTCTGAATCCACAGTTTAGTACTTTAGAAGACCTTTTAGAACTGCCAAGTGTTAGTACATGGTTTTTAGTTTCTGTTAGAGGTTACAAATGAGTAAAGCTCTTTTCTTACCTAGGACTAAAGCGTAATATTTATATTAGGCCCATAGAGAAAAAAAGCCTTCTAATCAAAGAGCATCAGCTTCCATCTCTTAAATACAGCTGCTCATCTGTATTTGAATTTGTGTATACAGTGATGGATTACCACAAATGAATTTATTCCATCCATGTTCACCTCTCTGATAAAAGAAGCATCATGAATTTCAGCGGGTTTTAGTAGTTTGGAACTACAATATATGATTTTAGTTGTCATTTTGGCATGTTCAGATACAATTGAAATGGTTTAATCAGTACATTTTCATGCTACTGAAAGAATGAATTTTTAGAAAATACAATATAAAACGAATATCGGTTGGATTTTAAACTTGACTTGACCATTATTCTGCACTTTGCAACATCCACTTTTGTTAATGTCATGGACAGAAGAGATAGCCCTTATATGTTATAGTGAACAATCTAAATCACCTGTGTCACAAATATATTAATTACAGCCATCTGTACATAGATTTGGCTCCAAAGTCTAACTCCAGAGTCTTAACTCCAAAGTCTAACTAAATGACTCCAAAAGTCTAGCTGACTCTAAAATCTAACTGAACTTCTCCAAGAAGGATTTATAAATGCAAACATTTCCAAAGGAGATATTAAAGCTTGTACAGCTTGTGATCTGCAAATTAAGCTGTCTCTAAGCAGGCCTGGACATGTTAGCCCATGACAACCTTTACAGAGCAGTACAGAATGTTACATTAATAATGTCTGTATTTAAAGAATTGACAAAGCTCTGGACACACACTTGATTTAGAAAACACTTCTGTGTATATCTAAGTACAGTATATCTTATCTATTTTCTATCCATATATTTCCATTTTTTTTGTAGTGCTGGGCATTTGCAAAGAGGAATTTTATTGTTTTGCTGCACAGTTCTTCTCCAAAGCTATAATTCTCAATGTCATTGCAATAGTTTGTCAAGTAAATTACCAAAATAAAGGGTTATTTAATTAAGCCGCAGGGCTAAGAAGATACCACTTAATTGTATAGTCTCACTTGTATAACACAAGCAACTCCATTTCGCTTATTTTGCCTGGAATAAACCTCTCTTAATTGGATTTTGTTCAGACAGTACTTCCTAAAATTCTCCAGTTTTTATCCAAATCTATTACAAGACTGAGAATCTGTCACTTCATATCTAGCTCCATCAGTATCCTGTTAAGTTCTCCTCCTCCCACCACCCAGTTCGTTCCTTCTAATTTGTACTCGGCTGGATTCTGCTTCCAGTTACATCTCCTGCTTATTTCTTTAAGTGAAGACCTGCTAACTATTTGCTCATATTCTCCTTTGCATACACTGTAATTAAGTTACCTCTCAGCTTTTCTGATGAATGAAACCTCATTCGTCCTTTGGAAAAAATTTTGTCTAGCTATAGAGTAATTTCCATGGTTCCTGAACTCTCAACTTTCATATATTCTCTTAAAATCTATGGCCTTTACCAGATACAATGTTCCAGGTAGGGTTAGTGATCAGTTGGGGAACAGGTAGCTAAAATACAGAGAGTGAAAGGCTAAAGATTTTTAAGACCATTGTTGTTAAAGTAAAATACAAATTCTTAACCACAGAAAATTCCTTTGCTGTAAAATAATGTTTCAACTTCTGAAGATTTTCCATCTGCATCTTTGAGATGTGATTCCTGGATGAGACAGCTAGAAAGTGTTTCACAATAATTTTTAGAATTGCAAAATATCTTTGATCTGACTGTATGTTCCTTAATTTGCTTTACTGCAAAATTTAGAGTATTTTTCACATGCATTTTGATGAAGTTTCATCCCTCAAGTATCTGGAAGAAGAAAATTTATGGTCACACATGTATTATTCTGTAACAAAAAGAATTAACTTGACTTAAAAATTGGACCATTATCTTTAAAATGAGCCATCAGTCTCTAGTCCAATAGAAGACTTTTGTGGCAGAGCTCTATATACTTACTGACTCAAAAATTCTCCCTGCAATCTGTAGCACACTTTCTCCTTTTTTTTCCTAAACTGAGAGATGAAGAGAAAGAATGGGAGTTGCTATGTATGAATCCGTATTCATCAAGAGGAAAATTCTTTGGAGCATTTTTGACACAGAGATAGGCCTAGGCTCATTGGACTAGGCAAGTCTTAAAATGCCAGCAAAGGCACTTCTCTACTTTCACAGACCAAAGAGGGAAACTAGGGAATCTAGTCCCGCCAGGCTGAGGTTAAATTTGTGAACATGGTATAGTGCCCCTCTGAAACATGTGAGGAAATGCTATTTATGACTGTGCATCATAACTTTTGTGGGCTTGGAAGATAAAATGGGTTCTGGAAGGAGAAAGAACATGAAAAGCTCAAGCAATTAATTCCTTCCTACCCAGTGTTCTCTTCCTGTGATTTTTGTGTCAGGGGACACAATACAGAGAGGTTTAAATGGTTTATCGCTGGACCAATAACTAATTTTAAAAATTCCAGGAGAAATTTTAGAATTGAGCTTATCAGAAATGATATACTAGTAACCAAATTTAAGTCTTTGAAGAATTTGGGCTTGTATTGGTAGGGGCATAAGTTATGTAACACTAAGGAAGAGAGACAATATTTTTTGTTAAAACTGCCAACAGACTCAACATTTAACCCTAGGGATCTGTAGAAATGTTAGTACAGTAAGACACACTGTGAAGGAAGGTGTTATTTCTATAGATACACAAATGCCACCTTGAGTATCAAAACATTGCAGCAGTGTCATTGTGCTGTGCTAAATTGGCCCTGGCCCTCAGGCCCTTGTGGTTTCTTTGTTTCCATATTGCAATTGTGGATTGCATTAATTGTTCACTAAATTAAATTTTTAAATTATATATATTTTCTAGTATTTCAGATGTATTATGTTTTCCATATGTGGAGTATAACCTTGTTTTATTGTAGTAACTTGGTGCCTTTCTTGATTTTTAGTACTACAAAACTTATACATTAAAAAGGTGCTTAATAAAAGAGAGTCCAAATTGAGTAACTAGTGGTTCTGTTGTTAGTGGACAATGGATTAAAAGCATGTTAAGAAAATTGTTTTCCGAACTGTTAGAAGTAACAAGTTTGAAAATAAATTTTTTAAACTTTTTAATTACATTTAGTGAGATTCTATGTGACCAGAACTTACAGTAGCTTATTCAAGATCAAGATTCTTTGTCTTCACTTGCATACAGGATGGTGCTCCGTTATTTTTGCATGTGCAATGAGTACAGATAAAGGAGCTTCGATTTCTTGCTTTCTGCATCAGGAGCTTGATCCAAGGCCAGCTCAGTGGAAATGCTTCTATTGATTTCAGTGGCTTTGGATCAGACTTTAATTCTGTTGTGACTGGATTGAAAACCAATATATTTCTCTCTTTGGAATTCAAGTTTCATTTAGAGGGTTTTGTTTAACTTTAATTCTTTTCCTGTTGCAATTCAGGAAATGATTCAAATAATTCAACCTACTTTAACATATTTTGTTATCAGCTGTCAAGATAATTAAATACTCAATATAAATTTGGGCACTTAAAATGACAAAAATGTTGCTGATAAGAATAATGGAAGAAACAGAAAAGCAGAAAAAAATTACAAGGATAATTCAAAACGCTTCATCTGTAAATAATGAGAATTTAATGAGGCTGATATTCAAAAAGGCTTTCACTTCTTAGTGTATAAAACATTCATTTTTCACATTAATTGTCTTTTTAGTAATATTGTATTGGGTCTGGCTGAGATGGAGTTAATTCTCCCCACAGCAGCCCTCCTAGTGCTGTGCTCTGCATCAGTAGGTAGAAAGGTGTTGGTAACACACCGGTGTTTTGGCTACTGCTGAGCAGTGCTGGCACAGCAGCAAGGCTGGCTCTCCAACAGTTTTGCCCCCACCGCCCACCCCCAACGGCAGGCTGGGGCTGGGCAAGATCTTGGGAGGGGACATAGCCAGCACAGCTGACCCAAACTGATCAAAGGGATATTCCATACCATATGACGTCAGCTCAGACATAAAAACTAAGTAAAGGGAGATGGAAGGGGGCATTTTTGTCTTTCGGAGCAACCACTACACGTCCTGAAGCCCTGCTTCCCGGGAAGTGGTTAGGTGTTGCCTGCTGGTGGGAAGTAGAGAATAACATAATTTGTTTTTCTTTGCTTTTGTGTGCGACCTTTGCTTTCACTTTATTAAACTGTCCTTATCTTGACCTTTGTTATATTTTCTCCCCCCTGTCCAGCTGACGAGGGGGAGTGATAGAACGGCTTTGGTGGGCACCTGGCATCCAACCAGGGTCAACCCACCACAAATATTCTTAGGACACTACTTGAAGAGAAAAGGTTATGTGAATTTAAGTAGTTTTCATGGAACTCTTTTTCTCCGCTCCTAGAAAAATCAGTTTGCCTATGGACTTCAGCTTGGTGGTGTGGTACTGAAAGGAACATTTCATCAGCTGTCTGATCTGTCAAAAACCTCCACATTTTCAAAGCTTAGGAGACTCATACCCTATAAATGATAGGCTAGCTCTCTTGCAAATCTGAAACTCTCTGAAGTCTTGTGATATGGAACATGCTCTTAGAATAAGTTCTGTAAAATAGCAACACCTAGACCCAGCAGACAAACAAAAACAAATAAGAAAGTGGCATTATGGCATTGGTCCACACTGTTTGGACATTATTCTTTTAGATCAAAATGTTACAATAATTGGGAGAAACTTCAAGCTTATTATTATAGCGATTCAAGCACACAGGAAGTGCCGCCAGTGAAAGAATTGTTCCATCTGCCCTAGACGTTTACATTTATTGAGATGAATTGACCCCTGGAGGTACTGGACTCTCTCCATTTACTATAGAAAAGTCTCAATGGATAGATTAAACAGAATGGTCAGCTCTTAGAAAGAGAAAATTAGGTAAATTGAGACCCATGCTAGAAATTGATTCAATTGTGTGGAGTACCTCCTAATAACTTATTAATTAAGTAGGAAGAGAACAATTATATACACTTTTCTATGAGAAGCTGGAACTGTAGGTACCTGTTTGTGAAATATGAGAATATTTGTTTCAGGAGTTTATTAATTATTTTCAACTTTGAAAGTGTTTCTGTAGTTTATATTAATTATACAGTATTTCTTGTCAGCAAATTTTGTTATCATAATGGAGTTTAGGGGGTGGGGAAAATGGGAAAAGAACCTGAAAGAAACAAAACCACCAGGAATTATAATGAGGAAAAAATTAAATTATCTAAGATTAATAACAAAATTAGAGGAGAAAGAAAATACTGTGTAATACTGAAAAATGGATGGCAGGGTACTGATGCATAGCTCTGAACAGCTATCTCAGTTACCTATCTCTGATGAAGAAAGTTTAGTGTCAACACATCACTGAAAGCTGCAGTTGAGAGTCCCCAAATGGAGTTCGGTGTTCAAGCAAGAGAGAAAGATTTATTCAAAGAATTAAGGCAAATTGGGTAAGTGAGACAGAAAAAAATCAGACTTCAAATAATAAAATCTTTAAAGATCATGGAAACATTTTGGGTCTAGAGTAGTAAAAAAAAGAAGACATAAGAAAGGCAAAAGTTTTTCAGTCATTTTAAGAAACATCAAAAATAATCTGCACATTACCATAAAGACATAAAGGTCATTTTAATCAATATTTTTGTTATGTCATCCAGAGATGCTCACAGTTAATAAAAAATATCAACAAGGTTTATGCTGGCAGGTGTGGAGTTATGTCCTGAAAACAAAACAAAGTCTGGCAAACTATGTTGGTATGTGTCAGCCAACAGTAATGATTTCTATAAGTGTTAAAGGGCTGAGTGGACCTGTCGAAAGTAAGAGGGTTTTAGAAGTGGTGAAGAAAACATATCTACTGTTGTGCTGCTACGAGAAACACATTTACAGATCAGCAATGGAAATATTTGAGAACAACATGGGCATAAAACCATATTGTTGCCCAAGGCACCTTAACAGGGAAGGAAATGGAAGTTTTGTTATCCGAACATAACCCCTGTGTCCCCAAGGACATATTTTGACCCGACAAAATTTGCAAAATAGAAAAGTCTTCTTTAAAAAGCAAATGAATACTCTTAAGTAAAGCCAATCAGGATTTATTCTTTTAATTGATAGCGTTCTTAATAAATGACAGGTGAAGATGTTGCATTGGTACACAGGGAAAATAATAAGTGAGATCATAACCTTGACTGGTCGAGGGAGTTGAGAGTCATGCAAAAAAGAATTGCTAAAAAATAAAAGCTAGCCAACTTTTTTGGAAAAAGAAGTTCTGAATGACTCTTTAAAGGTGATTATAGGACTACAAATTTTTACTTTATTTAAAATAAGGGACACAGGCACCCCATTCTAAATAAATTCTGCCATCTGACCCGGGTATATGTATAAACAGTCTCCAGTATCAAATAGAATAGAATACATAATCTCTGAAGGCAATTACAGAAACACATTCACAAAGTAAAATGTGTCAAAACCAGTTCGACACAGACACATTTCCCCATCTGTCACAGCAAACACTTATAAATACTGAATAATTAACACACAAACAAAAATTGGAGCAATTTTGTTTCAGGAAGCCCCATCCTACAGCTATATGTAGCTGCTTCTTACTTCATGCTCATGAGAACTTGCTCATGTCTTATTTTTATAGGGTGATATCTTCTTCACCTTATGATGTAAATTAGCTACCGAGCCCAGACATACAACTAAACACCAATGCAGTTGATGTCAGATGCGATTATGTCCAGGATTCATTCCACTGTCTTTAAATAATAGCTGAAGGAACTCCTAGTAGCCTGGAGCTTTATGGAAAACAAACTATCCTGCTAATGCATAAGTAAGATCATGAATGTATTAAGAAGCCATCAGGGAATCTACATCTATGAAGAAAGGCAACAAAGACGACAGGTAAGTCAAAGCATACTTTTGAATCAAAACGGTTTTTTAAATTGACATTTTTCTTTACAGCTTGTGGTAGCACAAGCTGTTTAAATCCTGAATTTGGCTTCAGAAAGCAGCTTTATTGATATGTGGTGTGTGTGGATTGAGTATAAAATCACACCTGTTACATACAGGGAAGTAAGTATCGAACACCTACTGTTCTGTGTGGGTGGACCTGGTATCTCCAATACTGACTGGTCTGGTAGAATTATAGTATGCATTCATTTTATTTAATGTTAGGAAGACATGTTATATACTTTTTTCCATTGCTTTTCTTTCAAAACTAGCAGAAAACAGTAGCAGTGCATGATTAATTAGCTAGAAATAACACGATTCATCTATTTCTCATCTGAGTCCATAGTGCTTTAATATATGTTCACTTATGTTCTAAAACTGTTGAGGTTATATAAAACCCATTTTCCTACTATTTCCAGGAGTTTGAAGACTACTGACCACAATCAGATGATAAACGTGAAAATTGTCAACACTGATTAAACATTTTAAAATTTATCAAACACTTCTGAGATGTACATCTGCACAGTTTCATTTATTTTCTTGCTTCTCTTTTGCCAGTCCATGCCCAATGAGTAGACACAACTGACCTACTTTTCATTGAGTGTATAGACACAGCTGAACTCACCTTCCTTAGCTCTTTTCTATGGATCTGTTTCCCAGTTTTTGTAGGATCATATTATTTCCCAAGTACCTATGAAGTTTAAGCATTTCTTAAGAAGTTACTTCTTTCCTCCAAACCAGGGCTAGCCTCTTTACAGCTCTTTAGTGGTGTCTCTACTGCCACTTTGAGATGTGTTAATGTGCTGTGTAAAAGAGAGACAGAGTGGGAGGAGAGCAGATTACGATAAAAAAAATGAAATCTATTATTTGATCTTTACAAAAGATAGCAGACATTGTTGCTTTCAATTAATTGCCACTCATTTAAATCCAGACTTTATGCTATGTTAGATTACTCATACTTGTAATGCAGTATCAGACCTCCTAACTTCAGATATATTGGTTCTATGTGATCTAGAATGGCAATTGCTATATGTCGCCATCACCTACAATAATTGTGAGAACTGTAGCTCTTAAAATCAGAAGTGACCTTTGTGATCAGGCAGTCTAATAACCTACATAATAAGGGTAGTATAAAGTCAAATAGCAAGGCATATACCTATCTCAATAGCTTGTACTCCAACCAAAATAACAGCTATTCATCTATGTTAACATGAACTGAAGATCTGAGTTAGCTGGAACTCACTATGTGCCTCATTAGTGGTTGCCTGATTCATGGTTCCTGCATGAAGTGTTCAACACCACAAACTTACTGCTCTAATCTATGTATATTATTGATGCAGGCAACTAGTCTCTTTACTGGTAGATTCAACTGGGAATTCAACAAGGAATGAATAAGCATTTCTTGAGCCTTAGCTTTTGGAAGCTAAATTCTGGCTGCTAGGCAGGAGAGCAGAGACTAACACCTCAATGACAGCATTCTTTGAAATCTTGCCAGCCCTTTTTTCAAGACCTGAAGAGTAGGTAGAGATTTGAAGCCTAAATGTGTGAGTGAAGAAATGGTGTAGATAGGAGGGCTATAGGTATGTTAGGAACTGGGAATTTCTCTGAAGGAGCAATCTGCACAAGAAGCATGGCCTGAAACTTAATCATAATGGAGCCAGGTAATGAAAATGAAAAGTATTGTAAATTAATATTTTGAAATACAAGAAGGAAGAATCTGGGAGAAAGCTAAGATATGCAAAAGGGCACCTGGCTCAGAGTGATGCAACTGTAAGTTGGAGGTGGCTTGTGTCCTGCCTCTGGGGACAGGAACAGGGACAGGAAAGATGTAATAAGTGCTACTGCAATAATTAGACAAGTAAATCTAACATGTTAATATTCAAATTCATGAAAGGGAAATACATAAAGTTGGGGGGAAAAAACACAAAAAGAACAGTCTAAAAAGTGTGAAATTTACTAACAGATTGAAGGCTGTTAAATTTTTTTCTATCAAAGCCCAGGTAAAATCTGTGCTACAATTCAAGAAGAAAAAAAAAATGGTCCAAACACTCTACACCCCTAATGATCACAACACATTGAGAAAGTTAAGGAAACTATCACAGGAAAAAGGCTGACTTTTAGGAAATGGAGGGTTTGCATGAATTAGAACAGGGAAGGAAATTAAGAGGGCTGAAAAAGAGTTTGAAGTGTGAAAAAAAAATGCTCAAACTGATCTTAAAAATCTTTCATATCAAAAGCAGGAAGCCAGCTAGGGAATCAGTGGGATTATCTGATGATAAAAGTGTGAAAGGGGCACTCAGGGATGATAAAGATGAAGTAGAGAAGCAAAATGAACTGGTTTGTATTAGTTTCTACTGCTGAAGATATTTGGAAAAATGTTAGTGTTATTTGCGTCAGGTAAGTCAGAAGGGCTAGAAAAACTTGATGCAAGTATATAGCAAGTTTTAGAATAAATAACCAAGTTAGATGTCAATAAGTCACCAGAACTAGATGACATTTGCTAAAAGTCTTGTCAATAAATCAATAGGATTGGATGCAATTTGCTGAAAGGCCGGAAATCTTCAGTTTAGTGAGGAGAAGGTTGCGGTAGGATATTATTGAGGTTCACAAAATGCATGAGGAAGGTGTTCACCAGATCACGCAAAACAAGACCCATGGGACACTCAATGACAGTAGTAGGAGGTGAAAGAGATAAAGGAAAACACTTCTTTGGAAAGCAGGCAATTACAAGTGAACTTCTGAAACTTGTGCTCTAGCAGGCTGTGGAAGCAGACAGTATCTGTGGGTTCAAATGGGGATGAGGCAAATTCAGGCATTCAGGTTCAAAATGCAGGCTGCTGTTCCAGATGGAGACATATCCTCTACCGTTCCTTACACAGCAATCTGGATGCAGGGACTTCAGGAGGGCAAAGGCTGACAGAAATTGATCGGGCTCGTGTTTTGCTTATGGAGGAGTCAGAATGTTGGCCCACCTGGATCATTGGTCTGACCAAGTAGGGTTTTTTAAACCTGTTATCCTGTAAACAAACTCTAGAAGGCCTGCTTGAAGCACATTAGATATCTGAGAAAAAAACTGAACACAGTCCTAAGACGAACCAGAAGCATCACCTCCAAAGATACTGTAGTATAAAAAATACATTGGGTAAGCATGCAAAAAGTAATCCTCAAAGCTTACAAAATGCCTTTGAACTTCTAGCTCGGAGAGCAACTAGTTCTGGGACATTTGAAGTCCAGGGTCTCAGTTCTATAATCACCATACAGCCCAGGTTTGGCTGGGACCGTTCCAGAGGAAAAACTGAAAACAAATTTGTTTCTAGTGTTAATGATGGCTATAGAGGAACATTTATTGTAGATACCAAACCCTTTTGTTCTGGCAATATACTGCGCTCTCTCAGTCCGTGTTTGTTCTCTCTTAGCACTCTTGGTAACTTGACCTCTGTCCCATGTTTAGAAAAAAATGCTACAGGGATTCTAATGGCCTATTAAAATTAGATTTAATAGCTGATTTTTGATGAAAATCTCAAACTTTTCTTCAGAGGTTGGACACAAAGGTAGCTGGTGCTTTTTTCAAAGTAACTTATAAGCCACCCACATCAAAGCACTGTATTATTTTCAGTATCTAGTCTTTGTCACAGAAGATGTACCAAATCCAGTCACCAACAATTCCATTGTGTACTAGGACACCAGGAACTAGAAGTGGTTTACATAGGACACCTGAGCCACTGTTACATGTGGCTCCTCCGTTTTCCCACCCCACTGTGCAAACAGATGTTCTGTCCTTTGCAGCATTTAAGCAGCTCAATGGGAAAGAAATACGAGATAGATCAATCTAATACTTAAGTCTTTTGACTCAGTGGTCGATAGACATAAGTTTCTCTATGAACACTGCAGCTGGCGTTCAGATCCAAATTAAGATTTTACTAAGAAAAAATCAGTTTGACTTGGTCAGCTGTTTCTGTCATTTTAGGTAGGGAAGTGAGGGATCCGCAAAACATTCAGACTCATGGGCAATACTGTACTGTTTAAAGGTGGGAGATCTTCCTCTATACTATGGCTTAGGTACCTTTTTTCTATCAATCTTCCTGTACCATACCTGCTATGACTTTGAGATAGAATCTAGATCTTAGTCTTTTGCTAAGATAAGGTTGCTTCACTAGTCTGAGTGATCAATATCTTTCTTTTTCTCCAGTAGATAGAACTAGAAACGATCTCTTTGGTTATCAAGTCCAGGCCCCTGCTATCATAGGCAACTACATCATCTAATCCCTTTCTTTAACTTATCTAGTTCCATCTTAGCTAGTGTCTTGCCTCACTAATACTACTAGAAAGATGTTCCAGAACCTGGTTAATATGCTTAAAACTATTAGTTATTTGAAATTATATGAATTTATTAATTATACGGATTTATAACAGCATATTATCGAAGGTGGATAAAGTTAGTGAATGGGGCAAAATCTAAGACCCTTATGGCTTTCCCGATGGTAAAGAATGGCATACATACAATATGTAGCATGGTATCTCAAAAGCCTACAACATACATACGATATGTAGCATGGTATCTCAAAAGCCTACAACATAATAATAACTTCATTGAGATATTATGATTAAGTTCAACTTTACAATCTCATTTTGAAAATCCATTTACTCTAGGCTTCTTCTAGGATATATTACCTAGGGATTTTATTGTTTTATATTCCATATACAATAGGCAGTGATGTGTGAACTACTGGAGCTTCTTTTCAGGTATAGGAACAGCTTCAGTAGGAAGGCTCATTTCAAGGTTCATTAGGAATATATTTCTGTTGTTGCAAATTACTCAACAGCCTCTTCTTTTTAAACATTAGCTGAGGCTTTGCATCAGCCAGTAATGTGTAACTTTTGCAGCTAGAAAGTCAAAAGGAAATCTTTATTATAATCACTGATGCAGAGAAATGTTACTAAGGAGCCACCTTAGCCCTATCCTGTTCCCTTCCCCCAGGATTTAGAGATATTTGTTGTTAATAATATCTAATGTTGCTTTCAGCCTGGAGAGTGGATGAAAAAAACCAGATGCTGAGTACATCATGGTAGGGTAGAAAAGCTTATTTTAGTCAAAGGATGATGGCACAAGCCTGTGAAAGTGAGAGTTACTCTGTGGCTCACTCTGAACATGCACAGTCTGTGCTGAAGTGCTTCACCAGTCATTTTGCAGTGCTGTGGCATACAATCCCATTTGATTATGCAGGTCAAGATTTCCTGAGTAGGAAAGGCTATCACATCCAGAAGCAATGAGTTCCATAAATGCTAACCAAAGCTGGACTCAGTACTTCTCAGTCAAACTATAATTTGTACCTATGATGTCAAAAAAACATACTTTGAAATGTGTCCATGAAGGGAGGGGAAAGAAACAGTTCAGAAATGCTGTACTTGTATTTTATTTTTCTCTAAAGCTCATGAAAGAATTTTAAACAAGAAATTTTTTGCAAAACCACCCATCATACCTTTCAGAACACAGGGATACCAAAACCCTGTTGGCGCAATGCATAATGTAATTTGCTGTGGTCATTCACTAAAGGGGATGAGACTCCAAAGAGCTCAAACATTTAGAAAATCTCAAAGGCCAATCAATTTTTGGACAAGATATAAAGTCTGTTACTTTGCATCATTTTCATTCAATTCTATTTGGAAGCTAAACTGGAGCTTTTCCTGTAACATGCATTTGGGGGCGGGGTGCCTCTCCTATGCCCATTTTTTTATAAATAACTTTGATTTAGTCAGGTGTATGCTGTATGTATCATAACAGGCTTCCACGTTAGGTTTCATGAAAAAAAATCCTCCTTCAAAATTAGGTACCAGCAGTTCTAAGAAACATTTTATGGACAGCTATGGGTGAAAAAAAGATTATTTAATGAGGGTGATGTTGTCAAGGACAGTGTAGTTTTCACTTTCTAAGGAATAGCACTGATTCAGTACTGAAATTTTTAAAGGGTAATATTAGTGACACCTTTAAAAAATCACTCTGTGGCTGTGCCATTTACTGAACCTGTTCCTTAACCATTAAATGTTATGACTAAAATCTGAATAATTTACTGGAAAACTCTTAGGTTGGAGTAATAGTACTTTAAAATTATATCAGTATTTCCGTGTAATAAGAGAAGCAAGCTCTACTAGTAAAACAGTTCATGCAGTAATCATTAAAAACGTCTTTCCTTGTCTTTCTTACAGAAATTAGCATCTCTATTATCAGTGTTACTACATACACAATCCCTGTATTGCTTGATATATCTCTGCTCAGAAGTCCTACTTGTTTAACTACACTGGTGTGATCTGACTTTGTTTTATCTTACTCACGAGTGCTATCGACATCACTTTCCATCTGCATTGTGTTGTCTTCCTTTGTTAAAACTTTGCTTATAAAGAGTTATGTGCTGCAGAATTTTTTTACTTCAGCCTACTATAATGCTGATGAAAATCAGAATATGTAACTAATTAAGGTAATAGTTAAGGTAGGACATGTACAATATATCTTATGATTTTCATATTACATTACTGTTTCAGGCAATTAAGTACTGTAGGCTTTCATTCATTTTAACAAACATCAATGTCTCAACATTCTAAAATAACTTGTATGCCCATCTCTCACATATGCTTATGTTGAAACTTCTCATCTCAGGAATCTGATGTTAAAAAATGAGTTTTTGTTAACTTTGGAGACTTCGGACATTCCACTAACACTTGATGTTTATAGACAGCACCAATTCAATTGTCTTTGAATAACAGGTCATTTATTTAAAATTAAAAATGAGATCTTTTTCTTTGATATTTCTCATATTATCTAGATGAATCTCTTTTGGGCAAGAGCCATTAATTGGCCCATGTTAGTATAATGTCTATCACAAAGCTACAAACTTGAATGAATGTGTGCCTGCAGTGGTAAAATACATGTTCAAAAAGAATCTGTGATTACCTGATAGTGTAATAACCTACATAAGAAATTTATGCATGGTAGGAACAAAGGAAATGAAGGAGGGCAGAGAGAAGCACAAGCAAACAGTAACTAACATATGAAGACTATCCTAATCCTACTTTCTCTTCTGAAGTGTTAATAAATAATACTAAAATTAATTTCTTGCATGAGTTTTACAAATTGCCATTATGGTTGTTTCATTCACATGTGGGGCTTAGTCTACATTGCTCACATGGTAATCAAATAACCCACAATCAGTTGTTAGTCATCCTTATTACACCACTGTGGCCTATTAGAGCTGTGTCACCAAACACTGGACAGTATTAGGATGTTATTTAGTCACTAAGAAAAAGTTCTTGCTGCTTATTTAATTGACAGCTTAAAGCATAAATTTTGTATAGCTGGCTGCTGTATATAAAAGGCCAAACTTATATTTCATTTCACACTATTGCCTTTGAATTTATTGGTTCTCTTTGTTGTCCTTGGAGAACCACTTTGCATGCAAGGAACTACAGTTATAATAGTTAGAAAGAAATCAGTGGTTACAGGGGAGGCGATCAAACAGTAAATAAAATAACCATTTATGGCTGTTTTAACAGTATGCCTTTATGTGTGCTTGGAATTGCATCTCAATAAAGCACAAGCTAAGACTTAAAAACACACAATTTCAAAGGTAACATGCAAAACAACTTGACTCTTGCCAGACTCCACCCTGAGGGTAATGGCATGTTTCAAAATATCGCTTGGCTAGGCTTTTATTTCTGGCAAAAATGATCTTCCACCAAATTGTTCTGTTCTGCAGCATAGCAGCACTAATTTATAATCTGTGCTTCAGTAGCAAGAGGCTTTCTGTCTTTCCCTCTCCCATTTAACATTTATATTTACTTTATTCGCTCCCCTCTTTTATTCTAGTTACTGTAGCAACTGCATTTTTTTGAAACAACTTTAAGGAAAATTGGAGTTTAAACAAAGCACTGGAAAAGGAGCATCTGAAGAAAAGTTTTTCTCTATGTCTGCTGACAACATGTATAGTGTATAATAATACAGTGCTAAGCTCATATACTATATTTTCTACTTGGAGATCTCTTGGCAGTTTGCACAGAAAGCAAAGTGACTGATTTGATTTCATAGATGGGAGGGAAGGGCGGGGGGGAAGTAGAAACGGAAAAAAAAATACATACAATATGTTCTTGCTCACCACAAAAAGAAAGTAGGTCTCTTCATTACATTTTCATATTCTGTGGACCAAAGTGTCTTTGCTTGTTATCTTTGCAGTTTTCCTTAAAATGCGTCAGTTTTACATGCTTTAAATACAGCTTGGAGAGAATCTCCAGCAGTTTGGCAGAACAATGGTAATCCACCAGCAAGGGTAAAAGATATGATATGGGTAATCTGTCCACAAGGAATTGGAATTAAAACAGTAATTCAGTACATGCAGACTGCTGAATGTCTTAATTTGGCAATTATTTTTGGTCCTTGTCAATGTTGCTGGATTAAAAGCAGGAATGGAGCAGCTGATGACTTCCCTGCATATAGCCAATATGTCATTCATTTTTTGAGTGTACCTTTACTCCCTAACAGCTGCATTGTCACACATGTTCACTCTTCATTGTCACATGGAATACCATCATCTATGACTTTTTATCAAGGCATTGTCATGAAAAATAATGCACCTCCTCAAGACCAAAGAAGTGATTGTGTGGAAAGTATACATTACCTAATCTGTAGCAAGGAGGAATCTAGGGTCATGTAGATACTTGCCTCTTCAGGGAAGAAGTAGAAGCAATTTATGCTCCTGAGCAGCATTTTCTTTCTTATCAGCATAACACTTGCTGTTCCCCTTGCCTTATAAGCTTTTTTTCAGCCTTGTAAGAGTTTATTTTACTGCTAGTGTATTGCTTGAAAGGTATCTAGTGCACAATTTACACCCAAAGGAGTAAAACGCAATAGTAATTTGTGTTGTTTCAGTATATTAATTACTGTTTCAGAATCCACTTTATCTAACTAATTGCAACTCATCACTTATAGATTTGAAAATATTACAAATCCACTCATTCAGTATTATGATCAGATTCAGATTTTCTCACAGTACTATCTGTGATTCCTGATCTGATTCCTTCCTGATAGAGAGAAGCAAGCTTGCTGGATACTTTCCATTATTGACATAATTGTGTTTTCTTACCTGATTTTATTTTCCACCTTCTTCAAATCTAAGATATACCTTCTCCCTTATATCATTTTATTAGCATTCCGCTTAAAATACACTCTTCATTACTGCATATAGCAAAGATTTGTCTTCATATACATGAGCTGTCACCTGGGAATTTTAGAATGATCTACTTTAGAGATTCTGGGAAGCAGCTTGCTCAAATCTCATCTTCCCCTGTTTTTGTCATTGGCAGTACATCTGCAAACTGAAAACTGTTTCTGTCCTTTTGTCTTGGATGCTTCTGGGCACTAGAATGCTAAAGGCACTTGTTTACGAGGCAGCGAGAATAGGAGTACAAACCCATTTTGATAGATGATCTGGGTTATTCTTCGCATTCCCTGTTGTTTTATTGATTTACTAAACAGAAAGACTAATTCAAGTTTATGTTCTGTATATTTGCTCTAGTCTCACCAGAATTCGCCACCCTCCCCCAAGATTAAACAAAATCATTTTTTCTTTGTATCTACCCGCCACAGTGACAGAGAAGTAACCATCAACTAATCAATTTTATTGCAAAACTAATTTTTATTTTAAACAAACATCACCATATTTTGTTGACACAATTAAATGATTTCAGTGTTATGCCATATCTCTAGCATGCACCCTAGGGAGCAGGTAGAAGCTACTGAAGAAATCATGACACACGTGCTTCTGCATCAAATTAAATATTTTCCCCTTAATGCTAACACCAGCAGCTGTTAGGCACCGTGGCTTACTGCATATGGCCTATGTAATGAGACAGATTCAGGCAGTTCAAGTTCCTCTCCTGAATGCTGAATAAGGCCCTTTTCTCCAAGGACACTAAGACTTATTGCTGTTGAAACAGTCCTCCTCATGCAAATGAATACATTTGGTATTCAGGTTTTATAGGGAAGAAAAACAGCACAGTGTTTTTTATTACCAAGGAGACAAAAAATAAAGAGGGTTGGTACATGAAATGCAGGAAACCTCCACATAATTTGGTGCAAAAATCCTTTCTTTCTGTTAAAACTGTCCAAAAAGGAGTCAAATTAATCCTTTGCAATAACTACAAAAAGTTCTTAGTAAGCCTAAAATTGGAGGTGGTTATTCCTAACAGTTGACACAATGATGTCCTGGAAAAAGTCATTTACTGATTGTGCAAAAGAACAGAACTGTCTGCAGGTGGATGATACAGCTAATTGACCCTTGGTATTAAGAGCAGGAGTAATCTGGTTCAAGCTCCATATTATTTATATCTCCCATTCCATTGCTTAGCAGGCTGCAAGGTTAAGGGCAATCCTTTCACACTGCCTGACAATGTGAAGACAGCTTTTCCATATTTGAACAATCAAATCCTGTTAAAAGGACTACAGGAACACCAATTAAAACACTCTAGTAAAAGTAATCTGAAAATATTATCTATAGCTGAGAACAGAAGAAACCTGAAGCAATGTGCCTATTACTTCCTACTGTAATGTATGCTGTTGGACTTCATTACACATGTGGGAAGTGAAGGGTTTTTTTTTTATTGTGTTTGGGGTTTTTATATTAAAGCAAATTAGTCTAAATGGGAAGAATAGTATAATTATGCATTTTTCTTGAGCTGGGTGAAAATTAGTTGTGGCATTATAACTGAAGTTACTTCTGCTTGGAGGGCCAAATCCTTTACCTGCTGCGTAGCCAAAAAAACCAAGTTGTTCAGCAGAGATGGAGGATGAATTGAAAATATTTCTACAGGCCATAGATTACCTGTAAAGCCAGATACAACTGGTGTGTTACGTTTGTGACATCTCTTGCAACTGTTGTGGCTTGTACCTCAGATGTAAGAATTTTCCTCATATGCTTATGTACACAACTGTCATCGAACTTTTAGCTTTCCCATTGCTCTTTCACATACTGACAAGACTTATGGATACACAACCCTAAATCCACCAGGTCATCTCACAGAGCTTGCTCATAAAGTGTCCCACACTTAGAATTTTACTACTTGTTTCAAAGATTCCACTTTACAGAAATTAATACAATAAAATAATATACCCAGGATTGGTTATGGGGAATTTAAACATTTACTATTGCTGAACTTCAAAACTGTTTATACATTTTATACTGAAATGTCACTTTCTTGGCTTAGATATAAAAAGTCACGTGCAAAGGTTGTCTCTTGCTTTACAATAAACATTAAATATATCAAAACCTTTTCTGTGTTTGTAGGGTTTTTTTTAATAGAATGGATTTATTTGAGCTAATTATTACCAGAACCAATTCAGTTCTGCAGTGGGGATGTGTAAGCATGAATTTTCAAATGCATCTCTGAGGTTATAGAACATTGTGTGATGCACTTCTCACAATATGAATATTCACACTGACATATTAAGTGGAACAGGATGAGCGGAGCTGTTTTTGAAGATATGTTTTGTATGTATAACGATATGAAAGTCATGTTTGCACACATTCAATAAGATAAAAGATGTGTGTGTTAGTTAACTTTCTATTTTTGGTCCCAAATCTCAGTTGGGATGGACAATTAACAATGTCTACCAAACTCTACTAGCTTTGGAGCTCTAGTAGCAAGATATTTGACCTTCCCATGTATCAGATAAGTATATTCTGTTTTAAATGTTAGGACATTTAAACTATGAGAGTTAAGTGCTAGTCCTGGTCTCATAAAAAAATATGGTTAGATACTGTGTTTTCTACAGGCATTTTAATCCATTTCAAGCACACACAAACTTCAGTGCAAAAACAGAAAATAGGCATATATGACATTATGTCCAAACTGAAAAATGCAAACAAAAATACACAATACCTCTCCTGCTACAACCCCCTGTGTTTTTACCCAGGATACAGTGAGACCTGCTGGTTTTGCAGACAGTTCAGTATCAGCATAAGTATGGACAGGCAATGTGTACTAAAACTGGTGTATTGCATCTTCATGTCTGTTCCAAACTGTTACTGGATGGTTCATATAAAGAAGTTCCAGTTTCTAGCAGAACTTCCAGCATTCGGGATCTAGGTCTCAATACTTATTTTTCCTTGGAAGAGAAAGACACAAACTCAGCCTCTTCACTTACTTTCTCCTCCTTACTTTCTGAGATTAGTGGATATTTTTGGAGGGTAGGTGGGGGTTTTTTCCCCTCTTTTTTATAATAATGTGTACTATTTTGGGTAACTAACTTTTGGGTGCTAAACTTTACCATGTCTAACTCAGTACCTCTTTACCTTCTGTCAGGGTATGGATTAATAAACTAGTGATTAATTTTGATTTGTTCAGCATTTTCCTCTTCTACTGCTACATGTAAATTTGCCTTGTGAGATTGTGCTTTGGTGAAGCATATTTTTACTGAGGAAACCATGATCTAGATTGAATTTCTGGACCATAAGTTAGGGACCTAATAGCAATATTATTACTGAGTTGAGTACCTGGAACTAGATTTGTAAGGAACCTCAAGGTACAAGGAACTTACAGCACCTCCTTTTTTCTGACTTCAGCAACAGTTCCACAAAACCCAACACAGCATGAATGTTGTACAGTTTGGACCAATCTAACTTTAATGCTTTAAACTATTAACACTTTTAAAAATACTCTTTTAGAGTATTTTTTAAAGTCAACTGGATTTTTCAACTTTATTTCATATGGTGCTCTGAGTCAAGCTGCGGTTCTGCAACTATGACATACAATATTGTTACTGTTCTAACCACAACAAGAATGGGTTAATTTGTCTGTTATGTTTCCCATAATGATCCTTATCACAGGAGCAGATTAATCTTTCGCCTTTTTCTGCTTTTGTCACGTAAGGAAGGCAGTGGAATGTTAACACCACATACTGTCTCTGAAAGATCGTAGTATTCTCCATTGCTTTGACCTTTTCGTTGTACTGTGTTTCAATTTGATCTGGAAGTTGGTGATTAATGGTGATTATAATAATTACAATAAGAGACCTGAAATATAAATTGTTAAATGAACTAGAAAATGTATCAAATGTTTTGTGCTACTGTACTTCACAAGTTTTCTTTTCGCATTCATTTATTTGAGGTTTTTCTTAATAATAGCAAATAAACAAATAGCTACAGATGAACAGACAGGCTTAGTCCAAACCAATACATATAAACTTAACTGGGAGAACAGACCCAAATCTGTTAAATCATAACTCTATTATAGAAAACATTGGCTGGACTGTAGCAAAGCAAAGCAAAAAAAAAAAAAAAAAAAAAAAAATCCAACAAAAGCCTGTGATATGTGAGCCAACCTTTATATGTACGAAAAAAAAAGAAAAAAAAAAAGAAAAAAAATCAATTTTGAAATCAATAGTATGCTCTTTTCCCCAAACAGCTTTGCTTAACAAAGAGTGAGCATTCCATAAAACAAGGCTGGGCTTTGGATTCAGATCATTAGCTATGATCCCCATTATACTGTAGGTGTCACAGCAAAAGGGATATATACTTGTCTTTTTGGCTTTGCTTTACAGGTTTTAGATTTAGGAACCTAAACTTCCTACCACATTGTCTGGCCAGTTAGCAGGTGTATTCATTCATCTGAGACAAAATAGTAGTCGTATAACAAATAGATCACACATTGTGATCGTTCTAGAATCCATTTTTAAAGTTATCACTATAACAATGCAGAATTTTGTTTTCTTTTCATATAAAATTGTAGTGGTTTCGGCCAGGATGGAGTCAATTTTCTTCACAGCAACTCATATGGTGCTGTGTTTTGGATTTGTGATGAAAACAGTGTTGATAACACACCAGGGTTTCTAGCTATTGCTGAGCAGTGCTTGCACAGCATCAATGTCTTCTGTTTCTCACGCTGCCCTGCCCAGTGAGAAGACCAGGGGTGCACAAGGAGTTGGGAGGGGACACAGCCGGGACAGCTGACCCCAACTGACCCAAGGGGTATCCCATACCATTTGATGTTGTGCCCAGCAGTGGCAAAGATGCAGGAAGAAAGAGGAAAGGGAGGGGTTAGAAGTCAGGGTGTTTGCCTTCCCAAGTAACCAGTATGCGTGATGGAGATGACTAAACACTTGTCTGCCGACAGGAAATATTGAATGAATTCCTTATTTTGTTTTGTTTCCATGTGCATCTTTTCATTCCCCTGTTACACTGTCTTTATCTCAACTCGTGAGGTTTCTCACTTTTACTCTTTCGATTCTCTACCCCATCCCACTGCGGGGGAGCGAACAAGGGGCTGTGCGGGGCTGAGCTGCCGGCAGGGGTTAACCCACAACAAAAGTCAATGTACGTATGCTGGGTGCAGATTCTATACCTGGAGTTATGTTAGTTCATTTTCTTTTTATAGGTTAAATTCCACTCCACTTTTCAGTACAGAGCAAAACAAATTCTGGTAAAGAGTAGAATATATAATAATGTCATAGTCCTGCAGAAGTAGGCTGCTTCTAATCCTGAGCTGTTTGAGGGAACACCAGATCTCAAGCACCATTGTGTAAAACTTATTCTTCCTTTAAGAGTCTATTATTAGACCGTATTGCAGTAAAGTCTTACCTTGTAGATGGCTGTATTTCTATAACTAAATGTATTAGACTGTTTGGTTGTGTGCTGTATATTAATTTTGCTCCATAAAGTGGACTTCATTTAATTTTGAAAGTATTTATTACTTCTGGAAAGAGAAAGGATAGATCCTGTTTGTCACTTTTCTATCCTTTGTATTGTTTATATTTTGCATTTTTTTAGTAATAATTCAGTCCTGGCCAGCTTGAGACTCAGTAATTATTTCCTAGATTGTTATAATAAGGACAAGAATCCCACCACCCACATACACGTGAAATGAATAATGTAAGTTGCATCCTTATATTTTAAACATTCAATGAGTATCAGTGAACATATCACTTTCTAACAATCTTCCTGTTTATCCAATTCATAATAGTACTAAGTGGAATAAACAGTAAATTCAGCTCAGGTACTACTGAATCTAGCTCTAAGACAACATTACTTGAAGAACGGAAAATATATTTGTAAGAGAAAGTCATTACATTAAGGTAGTGTTGGGCAAATCATCTTATTAATGATTAATACCTACAGGGAGTTTGCATTTGTAAAACACTGAGGAAAGATGAAAAGGAAAAAAAAAAAAATCACACAGACTAAATAACTTGGTTGAATCATAAAGAGGGGTAAACACCCACAAAGTGTTCTTCAATAATCTGAAGAAGTGGGAAGAATGCTTGTAAGGGTCATCTGGGGGATGACTATTTTAGAAAGCATCGGGATGACACTTTGAAATTAAAATTTAGGATTAAAGTAGGAGGAAGCACCTTCCAATGGAAAAAGCTTTACACTTCACTGATTTTAGTGTTCCAAGATAAATCGTGAAATCAAAACTATCTCTGCAAACATTTTGTTTTAAAAATAAGCCAAAATCAACATAATATTAATTTATTCCGAGGAAGGGGGAAGCTGCCCACAAATCCTCTTCAATTTTTCATGTGGAAGGAAGAGACCTCTCACAGGTAGGATTCTAGCCTCCCTCCTAAAATTGCACTGAAATTGGGAGGACAGGGGCTGGACTGGCTTTTTCTATCTGGCAGAGTGTTCATGTTCTGTGACAGACCCTAAAATAACAAGAAGTACTGGCTACTTCTCAATGTGTAGTCATTTTCTCCATATAATCATTGAGAAGTGGAAAAGATCATCAGATGGGGCGAGATGAAGCACCCACCTCCATAGCACGGTGGGAAAGAGGAAAACAGGAACAAACAGGAGTCAAAAAGTTGATGAGCAATTTAGAAAAAGACAGGGAAAAGAACCTGAGAGGTCGCTACTGAGTGGAGCTTAATAGATGGGTCAAACAGGTCTAGATTAATCCAAGGCAAGTGGATTTGCTTCAGTTAGATACCACAGTGGTAACATTAGCTGACTATGTCCTGCATATCTTTAAGTGACACTCAATTTCCCACTCTCAGTAAAGCATGCTGTGCAGGGGCTTTTTTCCTGGTGTTATTTTCTTTGTTTGTTTGTTTTCATACTAAGTCACAATCCTTCCAAAAGGAAAAAAAAAACCCCACCCACAGTTTGTACTCCTTTTGTGCAAAGTTGGTGGAGTGGAATGGCCACCTTCTAGACCCTAAATTCAGTTCACTTTTTATCCGCACAATAGATTCCCCTTCCGTACCAAGCATGTCACTGGAGCGATGTGACATCTGCAGAAACAACTTTGCATGTTTACATTGAGGGCAAATCTTTCCCTTATATCTTCCCTTTAGAAGTCTGAGAAACAGTGAGGACTCAAAGCACAGAAACAAAATGAAAATCTTCCCCCACTGGGTTGTCAGCTCTTACTTTCTGGCACTGAAGCAGTATGGAGCAAATCTGAATGCAAAGGAATGAGAGACAAAGAACCATAAAACTATGCATCAGAAGTGTGAGAGTCCTAAATTCTGGCTTGATTTGCATAACTTTCAATTAAAAACTAGGGGGACACACAATGTTTGTGGATTAAAGAAAACCAAATATTCTTTTATTCAGGGAATAATATTTGTTCTGTGAATGGAATAAGGCTGTAGCTCTCTGAAGTTCTGCACTGCTTTGTTCTAGAGGTAAACCTCAGGAAAACTTTATAAGTATATCAGATAAGTCAGCATGAAATAACTAAATAATAAAAATATAATTCCTTTATGAGATTTCCCATTTTTGGTGAATTAACTTTGTACCTTGACTACAATGTAGCAGATTTAGGCATTTTGTTTAACATTTATAAAGTAACCTTTATTAGTAACTTTGTGATAATACCAACAAAAGAAGGGCTGATGTTCCTCTTGTACTGGATTAATACCCCTGAGGAAGTTGCCACTGCACAAGCCTGAAGGACTTCTTTGGAATTTGTGCTCCAGAACAGAGGAATAGATCTCATTTAAATCGTTGGCTAACTGTGTAGATTTCATATAGGCTTGATTTACTAACAATATTTTTTTCCTGTTTATTTTGCAGGTATTTGGAAAGTAATGTTTACAGGCCATTCTTCATCTCCTGTTTACATTGAATGCTTAGAAATTTATTTCAAATTCTTTTAAATCTACTATTCTTAAATTCCTAATCCCTTATAGTCCTAAAAAAAAAAAAAAAAAAAATCAACAAAGTCAAACTTGATATGAGAGTTAAACTTCCAAACACTGATTCTGACTGTTAGAAAGATAAACAGCCAAAATTGTCACTGTATTTCCCATATATAAATATCTATATGCAAAAAGCAAGTACTTTTTCAACCTATTAAAAAAAATGAAAAAAAATTCCAAGTGTAGCCACCTATTGTCAACCCTATTTTCAAGTTCCTGGATCATTTCTGTGCTCTTCACAGAAGTGTTTTCCCTTCATTACTAAACTAAACCTGCTTTTATCCCAAATTGTTTTATTTTTCAACTATTAAAGAGCTGCTACTACTTCACTGTCTTTCTTCCTCCTCCCAGACAATTTCACTAAGCATTAGTCAACCTTGTATGTCCTGTGATGTGCCACAGCTCTTATGGCCTCTGTTTTATGGAGAAATTTACCTGAGCTATATAAGTTGGCACACTGATACATAGGCATTTAAGATACTGTCATATTCCAGTCAATTAAACTATTATCCTATTAGTTTTTCAAAACACCAGTCATATCTTCCCTCTGATTTTATTCCCCATTCTTAAGCTGAAGAATAGAAATAACAGAAAATTATTGTCTTTCCTGAAGATGTTCATTTACTGGCAGTAACGCCACCTGCGTTTGTCCAGCATTTGCCTTCACAGCACATCTCATGTTGCTGGGTTTGGGACCTGCAGATAGCTCTAAATGTCACACAGAGGCAGAAGGGCCCATTCAAACACTACTTTTTCCCAGTGATATATAATTTAATGTTTCATGACATCCAGTCTTCAGTATTACACTAGTTAATATGTTTAATGTCGATCCTGCTTTGAGCAGGATGTTGAACCTGATGATATCCTGAGGTCCATCCCAATCTGTATGGTTAGAAGTTTAGAGAAGGTGCAGAACAATTGTGATATCAGGATCATAAAGGTCTTACATTTTCTATTTGCAAATATTTAGAACTTCAATATTTAGAAATATTGAAGCATGCTAGACATAGTTCCAATCCTGCTTATATTTTAATTTTTTCTAACTAATACATGCTGTGGTACACCTTGAATAATTCATGCTTGCTAAAAAACAAAAGGCAGGCACACATTAATGCCAATCTGTCTGTGTGTTTCACTGCTGTTCAAAAAACAAACATGTAATTCCTGATTCTATTTCCTATACTGATTTTTCCTTTGATTACAAGGGAAGAGTTTTCATTTATGTTGTTGAAAAAGACATCAGAACCAAGCTCTTATTATTATTTGTAGACCATAGTGACGTACAAGAAGAGAAATACAAATCCCTAGACTTGAAGTGACTGGAATTAATTTTATTTTTTTAAGTGAAAATTTCACAGGAGCTATTGGATGACCTGTTACGTTTGTCACAAAATAACCATGAATTTTGAACAAGAACATCAATGCGGGTAACTTCTGAGGACACTATGGCCAAATCACCCCTATGCAGTAAAAAAATGTTATTAACAAGGGAGAAAACAGTATTACTGCCTTTCAAGAGCACAATTTTTACAAGACTGGGAGGACAGAACATAGTATATATTCGTAAGCACTAGTAACTGGGCCAGATCAGTGTTAGCTTAAATCCCACTGCTGCTCCCCCTCAAAACAAACAACAAAATTGGAAGCAGTATGAAGCGAAGATGTCGGCTTAATGGAGGAGTTTAGAATGGTTTAATCCTGTCTATTGGTATGGGAAAGACAGATGCACTCCTCACTGTCTCTCCCTAAATACTCATTTCAAATATTGTGTTCTGGTTTACATACATAATACCCTCTGTAGGGAGGACACCATTTCTTATCCTCCCATTGGCATATCAGGTAGGAAAAGACAGGAATTAAATAAATACCACCACCACAGCATGAATTCCCTTTTCAGGAGCTCGTAAGGACTGAGCATATGTATGTCATGGAATGGGAGGATTAACAAAAAATTCTTTATAACAATCTTCTAGAGAGCCTCAGGTTTCCAAAAATGTTCCAGCGGATGATTATCATCTCAGAGAATTTCCTCTCATTAGACACAACCCCTCAGCAAACTCTTCCTGTAGTGAAGGCTATTTTTCAAACCTCAGGGTAGGGACAATTTTTCTCATTCCCTCCCTCAGGGAATTTACTGCTCATGAAAGTGCTGGCTCAACAGTCCTGAGGTTGAAGTTGTTATCCACAACATTAATGAATAATGCAACATAGCCTCTAAAACTGTTTCTGTGAAATGAATGGGGTTATTTGGGTCATACCAGAACTGCTAAGCAAATTATATTTTTTATAGGAAAAGTCCTTTTTATAATGAATACTACTAGGCAGTAGAATAGAAGGAAAATATATTAATTTGATTTCTTTTTTTTTTTTACACTTATGTATCTCTGAGAACAACTTTGCCTTTGTATGATTTAGAAAATGCGCTGTGAGACAGATGCTGCATTTGTGACTATTTTTGAAAGGTAGCTTGTTATTAACAGCATTGAGATAAGGAGCCGTGGAGTTTTTTGTTGTTTTTTTTTTAAGGATGCTATCTAAAGTGGAACAACAAAAATGCCTTGTGCTGTAATGCAAACAGGTTATGCAGCTACAGACCCAAACAAAAAAATCTCACAGTTGCTATACTGTAATGTAGAAAATGTATATGTATTTCTAGACCACAACTAGGTCCTCCTGGGACGTTTTTGGTAAACAACTCAGGAGAATCCAGTTCAACTTTTTTATGGCAAGATTATACAAAGGCATATTTTCATGATAAAAAAAGGAAGAATGGTAACTTTGGTGATGTAGAAAACATTGCATTTTTGTCTGATGTCAATAATGTTGACTGTAAAAATTTATATTTCTTGCTTTTCAAACATTCTAAACCGCAAATCTCACCTTAACCAAAATTTGTCTATATTAACTGTGTTCTTTGTCTCCAACAGAATTCAATGTATGTGGCTTATTCTTTACAGTTATACTATTTCTCCCAATCAGTTTTGATAAGTAAGAACATTCTCATGACTGAGAAATTGGAATGGTCCCTTTCTGGTAAAAAGGCATGCCTGATATAAATCAGAGTATCTTTTAATTAAAAGGAAAGAGAAATTTAGATCTTAATAAAATAATTTTAGATAAAAATGTCAAACCCAACCAATATTAAATTCTTACTTCTATAGGGAAATCCACGTTTGAATTTAAAATTTCACAGACAACAAAACCCTGAAGGCTAATGGATAAGATGTTGGGGTGGAAGGGGGGGGAGGCAGGCAGGGAGAGATACAATACTCTGATTTCAAGGGAGGAAAAAATATCTTTTGCTGTAAAGATAGATATCAGGAAAAAAATATTAAGAATCAATATAATGACAAAAAAGGACCTAAAGAATTTCATATGTTTTGTGCAATTCACTGGAAAATCTCTTCAGAAATGTTCAGTCTCCTACTCTTCTTTCAAGAAGAAAAACAAGAGAAATCCACACAAGACTCTTTTTGACCTCTATATGACATTTTCTACCCAGTAGTCTTCAAGCATCATAGATAACTTTGAGGATAGGAAAAAGGTACAGTTTTAAGTGTTGGTAGTTGGTTTAAACACAGATCAGGGTGACAATGATCCCTTCTTTGATTTGTATTTTTTAAATAGCAAGTGGCCTTTGAAATTAATTGATGACATTCTGTACTGGTTTCAGCTGGGTTAGAGTTAATTTTTTTTTTTCTATAGCTGGTATAGTGTTATGTCTTGGATTCCATATGAGAAGAATGTTAATAATACACTGATATTTTCAGTCTAAACACTACTTAGCAACAACTAAGTCAGGGATTTTTCAGCTTCTCATGCCCAGCCAGCAAGAAGGCTGGAGGGGCACAAGAAGTTGGGAGGGGACACAGCCAGGGCAACTGACCCCAACTGGCCAAAGGGGTATTCTCTACCATGGGACGTCATGACCAGTATAGAAACTGGGGGGAGTTGCCCTGGGGGAATCACTGCTTGGGAACTAACTGGGCATTGGTTCAGCAAGTGGTGAGCAATTGCATTGTGCATCACTTGTTTTGTATATTCCAATCCTTTTACTATTATTATTGTTATTTTATAATTATTATCATTATTAGTTTCTTCCTTTCTGTTTTATTAAACTGTTCCTATCTCAACCCATGAGTTTTACCTTTTTCCTTCCAATTCTCTCCCCCATCTGACTGGGTGGCGGGGAAGTGAGTGAGCGGCTGCGTGGTGCTTAGTTGCCAGCTGGGGTTAAACCATGACATATTTGTATTTAGTAGGCAGATGACAACATCTTAGAGCTCCCAATATTGCTTGGTATTTTAAGATAGAAAGATGCTATCTGGAAAAAATAACATCCTCCAACTTCAGAAATTACAGTTGTGCAAGATAAACACACTTGGGATTTCAATCTGTGTTCAATAGTGCTATAAAGCTCTGAAGTTAAGATTCATGTCCCCTTACTTAACTAGCCAAAGAATGTGAATTAGCTGCATTTTAGCCATAATGCAGTTCTGCCCAAATAAGCCTCCTGACACTCAGAGGGCAGTTCTTTAGCAAGCTAGTGCCTCAGCTTTAAAGACAATCTACCTTTTCCCTTTGCATCACTGATGGGACTTAAGACTGAGTAACACCTCAAATCAACCCAAATATCTTTTTTTTCCCTGTTTTGCCACAAAGCCTCACTTCATCATTATAACTGTTACACTTCCTTTTAACAACACCTTGAATGAATAACTGCACTCAGCCCATTCATCTTCTTCCCAAATATCAAGGATTACCTAGGAAACAATAGTGCAGAGGAAGCATAGACTAGCCATATCAAGCTGCACTGTAAATTAAGGCTTCTGGACTTCCTATCTAATAAAAAGTGTGGCTCATGTCCAAACATTGTATTTATTCTAAGTACTCTCTCCATTTGAAGCCCAGGAACAAACAAAATAATCTGCTTAGTTCTTTCCAGTGTAGCAGGACTGTTAAAATGTCAACTGATAAACATCACACTGACGTTTTCATGCACATGAAACAATATATGCAGAAGTTCTCTAGGAGTAGAGGACTACAAAGGCCAGGGTCAGTGAGCTTCAATGGGTAAGGTGTGCCCATGGAAAAGAACTGTTTTTTAAGGGGGACAGACTCCAGGGTAAGTGTCCTACCTCTTGGACAGCAGCTACATCACAGTCCCTGTCTCACTTCTCTAGTTCTGATTGGCAAGCCTCAAATAGGAGAAAATACACACTTTAGACTCAACCACAGGTATCCTCCCATTGCATCTCAGGGTAGACCCTGCCTTTTTTGCCCCTAGCAGGAGCACATTCAGGTCCTTTCTAGCAGCTTGCTACATAGCTGTATCATAGCTGTAGGAAACAGTTGTAGAGACTTTGGATCACTCTGATTTTAGGATTGTTCATGGAACTGGAAAAATGCAATCACTGAGAAACTCTGTAACATAAAAAACAAGCTGGAAGACTATTTGAGCTATTATTGATAGATTTCTGTACACTTTCTTATCTTGTACCTTAAGTAAAATACAGTCCTAGTACATGAGCTCACCTTACCCATTGAAACTCAGATCAGGGCTTTTTGCTAAAGTCCCTTCCTAGTAACAAAAGGGTGACGGGACAGAATCCTTCTGATAAGGAATAATTTCTTTTACTCAGAATTACTAAATGCAGAAGAACGCTGTTGGGGTCCAGGGTGCGTTAGACCCCTGGGGATCTGACAGCCTGGGCTTAGGGACAACTTAGAGTAGGTGTGCCACCTTGAAAAGACTTCTTTGAGAAAGCTTTGCTCATCAGCCCCAGTAGAGGCTCCTCACAAACACACCCACTAAAGAAGCTTCAATGTGGACCTCCATTGCCAAAACACATGCACACACAAAACTTTACTGGGAAACATAGCTCTGAAAATAAAATAAGCATTGACCCAAATGGTCAGTGACTTCAGGGAAGAGTAGGATATACAGGCTCCCTTCATTTGGGTTAGTTGTTGAAGGATGCTAGGAAATTAATAAAGTGCAACAAAACATGTTCCACTAGCCAGCCCTGTAGCAAACTACTTTGTACTGATGCCAAGAGATTGTGCTTTGTCATCTGTTTATGATGCCTATAGCCAAAAAAATTCTGTAAGCTGCTTGTTCTAAGAGTGGTAACTGCCAGCCTTGACTGTAATTATGGGTTTTCCAGACAGCTGGGATGGGATTTAGATGCTGGCATGATGAAATGAACTGAAATGGGGCATGGATAGAGAATAAGCTGGCATAATGATATCCTGCACATGTGAGCATCTTAACTACATAAAAATTTGTATGGTTACTGAATTTGGTGCACGATAGATTCTCATGTTGGATGAGGTTTGTAAGATGAATCAGAGATGAAAACTATGCCTAAATTCTTCCTGGACATTCAAGCATGTCTTGTCAATTCTATTTTAACTGAGCTCAACCTTTCTGAGGTTAAAAACCTGAAATAGGAAGCTAACTAAAGATCCAATCTAGTAACACCTGGGAAGTTGCTGAAGGTCACTACAGACTAAATATTCATACCTAGCAAAAGTGATGGCCATACCTGCTAGCATCAAGTTTTTACCTTGGACCCACTGAGCTCAGTAACAAAACTAACCAGAGAGCAAATAAAAGCCTTACTCTTCTAAAGTTAGAGCCAGAATTTCAACAAAATCTCATGTATCAAAATACAAATTTCTACTTAAGAGTATATCTATCATACACAATAGTGACTAAAGCCAACCATCATCCTGTACTCATATAGCCTGCTTGTCTCTTGAAAGGCAAACAAATGTGTGGCAAAAATTTTGATTACTGATGACAGGCAAGATCTAGGGAAAGTTAGCCAAATACCCATAATATGCTCACAGTGCATGTACCTTTTTCTATATCCCCCCCAAACTAAAACTCAAATAGTATATAAAGATGCATCATGGATACTTCTTGCTTTAAGAGGATGAGATTTAAATGAGTATGGTTTAGATAGGACAGACCAGTCAGGTCAATCCAACAAAGAAAAATGAAAATGCTGCACAAAAGTTAGTGAACTTGAAAACAGGGGTATGCAAAAGTTTATAACACAGCTGGTTCTTGTATTGTAACAATGCATAATTTGACATTATTTCAATTTATTATCTATTCAACATAACTACTGTTTCCTTCCTTATTAAATTCTGCTCTACTTGGAACAATAGCTGCCTCTTTGACCTATAATGACATTTCAGAGTCTGAAGAATAATTATTGAAATAAAAGCCTCATAATGACTAACACCTTCACACAGAGAATCTTTTCTCGTACAGAGAATGCTTCCCACTGTTGGTGGTTTGTTTTTTAGTTTTTTTTGTTGTTTGTTTTTCTCCTTTAAATGCCTGGACATGAAAATGAAATGCACTGCCACAAGTTCTGTAACTGTATCATGTGATATGAATACTAGTAGATAGAAGTTGCATCAAACTCAGTTACATTTGTACTGTCAAATAGGTGAATGTTCAAGCCAAAGTCTTTCAAAAATACAAAGAAAAGGTGGAGGAAAAAAAGAGTACTCTTTGTATTCCTTTCTTCAATTGTATACATTTGTTTGTAATGTGAAAATCATATCTATTAAATCTGAACTGAATTACACTCACTATTCAGGAGTTCCAGCTAGTAATAATTCAATATCAAGAGAAACGTTTTACTTCAGTCACTTTCAAGAAATTATGGAGAAGCTAGAGGAGAAGAACCATAGGATATCAACATTTTCCTTTAAAAAATATGTCAAATATTTCATAATATAAACCAACATAATCTGTATTTTAAAATTGATAGTCATTACTCATTTGTACTATTATGTTTCTTACTCACTGCAACAATTCAGCACCCTCCTTCCTTTCAGGTCTTGAGATCATATTTCACATATTTGAGGAGTTGATACCATACCTGCTTTTTCTCTGATTTTATAGGTAATTTTCTAGGTCAAAGTTGTTCAAATTAAAGTCTTCACCTTCTAATATATAGATCTCTTTTTGCCTTAAAAACCCACCAATCTAAAATATATTTATGTATAGCTCGTGACAGAAAAAGTGAGGAATGTGACTCCACATGCACCTTAAAAGTTCAATTATCCCAAGGAACATATAAGTTTAGAAAAACACCTTTTAAAAATATTTTGTTTCTTTTGATATTTGACTACTATAATTGGCAAGATTGCAAAGTTGTGAAGCCCTTATGCTTAAATGTTCTTGTTGGTCCCTCTGGATTTGAGCAAATTATGAAGGCGCTTAATAGGAATAAATTTTTAATCATTAACTAGATATTAACTCAAAACTTATCATCTCATAAAAGCACCACAGGAAGATTAGTATCTTGATTAATTTCAGGTACTCCCTGATTTGGAAGTTGACTGGGTACAAATCTGACCTATAAAGCTAACCGAGAAGGGAAGAGCACTGCATGTCTATGTCTGTACACTAAAATAGTAACATCAGTGTGCCTGTGAAGAGATCACTGAAAAAGGCAAAGGGAAATAATCTACTCCCACATGCATTATATGATGTTTTTTTAAAAATTATGCAGGAAGTTACATACTCCTCAAATTCAAGTACCATACAGAGAATAACAATATAGGATTCCTGCCCTTTAACAAAAAAGTTTCCCAAACAATTTGTTGTGTTTATCCCGGTGAAGTCAAAGCTAAGAGTGAAATCACAGCCTTCTAATCTCTAAAGGGGGTGGCCACTGAGAAGACAGTACCAGATCATTCTCTTTTTCTCAGATGGGCACAGGGAAATAAGAAGCATGGCAGGATGAGAAATTCTGGTTGGACCTACATAAAAGTATTCTTAAAAAGAGTTGTATAGACTAGTGTAGGTTACCCAGAGGTGCTGCAGCATCCCCACATTCAAAGCTTTTCAAAACTCTGTTGAAGAAGGCCCTGAGCAACCTGACCAAATTTTGAAGTTAGTCCTTCTTTGAGCATGACATTAAATAAAAAGACTACCAAAAGTCCCTTCAAAACCAAATCTCTTTATGATTGTCCGATGGACTTGAAAAGCACTTCAATCCACGGCAGTTGTCAACTAAGGCTCTGGACCATTAAAAAGAACGCAATTCTCAACCTGAGCTAACTAGTATAACAGTAACGTACATCTACACAATGATGAAGTGGAGCTAAAATGTCTTGTTTGTGATGGTGTGCTCTCCTGCCCCCCAACACGATCAGTATTTTCAGTAACAAGTGATAACCTGCTCAAGCGATAACCACCAGTGACGATCGTGATGGCTGCATCTAGTTTAAAGTGGATTCTGGGAGACAGGTAACAATACAGTGGCCAAGGGCTAATTTGAACAATGTGCCCACACATCTAACCACAGTGCTGGTCAATGTCTGACTCAAGCCAAATTTGGAAGAAACTAACAACTGTAAACTAACCTGTAGTTGCTATGTAAATAGAAGTCAATTCTATTACTCCACAAACAATGGACAGCCCAGGGCCCATTGAGCTTTCCTGCATGGCAACAGGTTGCACACCAGGATCTCCCCTTGAGTAGGGATGCCTCTCAACGTTACTTCTCGAGGCTGAGAGAATCCTTATCGCATCAGATACTCGGTAAGCGAATTTGGAATAAACATGCTGAAACTTTGAAATCTTAGCTAAGTGATATCAAGGATTGATTGTGCACATATAATCCTTTAGACATGAACTGCTGACCAAGTCTGGGACTAAGTCTGGATCCAGCTGCACCTAAACTCCCTCTGAGAAGGGGTTTAGAACACAAGGGGGTCCTTTCCAAACCTCATGCCTCAACAGGAAGGTCTCCCTGACAGTTTTGTCTGACCCTGTTTTGTATGCAGTAAATAATCAAGCGTACCTTGCCATCGAATCTTGTTAAACCACTGTCACATTGTTGTTGTTGAACTTTGTTGAACATTGTTGAACATTTTTAACTCACTGTCCTATATCAATAAAATATATTGTTGCTTCTTCCTTGTGAGTGACATGTGTCACTCTATCCACAACACTATTGGGTGGCTATCTGCGGTACCTCTGGATCCAAGGCATCACTGCTAATGTGGATAAACAGACCAAAACCAGATTATATTGATCACCTCTAGAAGAGACAGACCTTTGTCTAAGAGCAGTAGCTTTTTTTATTTCTCAGAAAAAATAGGTTTATTAGTGATGGAGAGCTCATACTTTTAAGATTTTATTTCTGCTTTTTTATTGTTTAAGATTGACTAGAACATCATGGTTCTTTAACTTTCTTAGAGGTGTTTATATTTGCTTTTTACTAGTGTTTAGCACAGTTAAAATATGTTTTTATTGTGTCCTTCTACAGCTGTAAACAACCTACTAAACCACAGTAAAATTGATTGCTGCATGGCTGGGGATTAGAATTAGACATCTAGCTGCTCCTGTCAGAACACATCTGTCTGAGGAAACACTGGGTGAAAATAGGATTTTTATTTGATGGAAGCTGCAGGAAATGAAGATGTTACCATATGAATGGGGATGAAATGATATATGGTTAGGCAGGTACCAATAATGCTGCTGATCTGGTTGATAATTTATCCTTGGTATCACCTACATTTTTAAAAGTGTCTGCAAGGGTTTGGAGGTTGGATGTCAAATTGCTTCAGGTTTGTGGTCTAAATAAATAAGATGTTGTCCATTTTTGAGATAGAGGTTTACTACAGTTTTTAATTAGTCTGATAATTTTTCTCGGTTGCTTTCAATTTTAAACAGTTTTCATGGTAGTTAACTTTAGTTAACTTACATTTTTCTGTGATGAACTTCATTAAAATATTTCCCTTTGGATAAGCCTAAAGCTTATCATCTTCCAACCCACTCACATACCTTTTAATTCCATATGCAGCCAGCCATTTTATAAGCTCCACGAGCACAACCTCTCTCACCTGCCAGTAGTATCAAAAAAAAAAAAAATCACAACTTCCATCTACATGTACAATTCTAGTATTAAATAGACTCAAATTCATGCATTATGGAGTTCCAAAAACTTATTTTAAAAAAATTAAACCAAGTACACAGGACGTGTCAGGAGCATCCTACAAATTTCTGTGTATGATGAAGAATAAAGCAATGCACATAGTTCTGTACTAACTGTACAATAAAAAGTGCATAAATACTTGAGGAAATGGTCCTCAAGTTTTCCCTTCAGATTCAGGAATGACAATTACTGTTACGGAGTGATATTTTTCAGTTCAGTGAATCCTTTATTCTTTGATTAACCTTTATCTTCATATGGAAGTTGGGTATCACAAGGCTCCAAGGGATTACAGATCACTGGATCCAAGTATTTTTAAATGGTGCTTGTGGTTTAAGAAGGGAGTGGGGAGGAAATATCAAATTCAGTTTGCTTGCATCTTGAGAAGCAGGCAGAATCTCATCCAACAGCTCTGTTCGACAGATACTGTTTGAAATACTTGTAAATCTGTGTTTCCGGGTAAGGAAGCAAGATGCTTCAACTGAAGAGGTACCTGCATTAGTAAAATCTGTAAACTCTGGGAACAAGTAGCTTAAGAAAGAAAACTGAACATTGAGAGGAATGACCCTGCCCATACTAATCTTTGTTACATAACTTTACAGACAATTTTGATTTCATCTCTATTCCATTGATAGTCTAAGGTATGCTACATATATTCTCCTTTCCAAGATGTCCTGAGAGATCATGAAAGGTCAAAACTGTTTCCAACTCTCATGAAATCAGCAGTAAATATCCATAAAATATCATACCTGTTGAACCAGTAAAATGTAAGTAATTACTTATTTTACACATCATCTTCCATCCTCCAGAAAGACTGGACAAAGTAACTCAATTTCAATTTTTGAACATCACTTTTGTGATATAAAGAAAAAATGGTCTTGAAATTTCTATGTAAAATTGTTCTTACTGGAGTTCCTCCTTCCTTCTATATCTGTGTTTCTGCTAGTCTTTTCTTGGATTAAATAGAGGGAGGGGTTGGTCATTGAGCTTTTCCCATACATGCTTTAATATAATATAGCATAAGCCCACTTAACGATGTGTAACTGGTAAGAGCTCTTAACCGGAATAACTCCAAATATAAGGCTTTCTATATGTGGATCATCTAGTCCATTTAAAATTCAACTGAATTTAAAGGAGACTGAATCTGTTTGTGTCAGACATTGTCAGACAAAAGTCAACATTTAAGTATCACACTTTTTGATACTGTTGCATCTTTCAAAACTTACTGAAGACTTCCACAAAACAGGTGTAAGAGAAAAAAAAAAGCTTTGTAATCTGAAGAAAAAGTTGACCCAAAGTTTTAAAATTTTTGTTTTTATAACTAAAACTTAGCTCTACGGGGACTAGATTTGAATTCAATAACTTCATCAGTTCAAATACTTGTTCATATGGTAACATTATTGCTTTAAGACCATAAGCTTACTGTATGCTTCTTAGACCACAGTAGCATTCACATACTATTAGTATAATTCCCTTTTTCACAATTTATTTAAATACATCTAAATACTTTTGTGATAAATATGCACAAATAGAATATTATTTTCTGAGGAGGTGATTCAACAGGTAAGTTATTTTATCCTTTCTGAATTACTTATTTAAAACATCAATTATTTATGCTCACTTATACTAGATAAGTCCATGCACTTCTAAAAGTTTTAATACAGAAGGTAAGATTTTCTTACATAAAAGGTGCAAGTATCTTAAATTTTATTCTTGGTTAGTAAAAGGAGTATTGTATGCATAACCCCTTCAAGTACTATTTTAGCAACCAGTGGAAACCCTAGAAGGAATTAAAGGAAGAAGCTGATCAACAAAAAGCTAAAGCAGTAACAAAACAACCTGAGATATCTCAAAGCCGAGTCAGATCTCACAAAGCTTCTGCTTCCTGTGAGGGCAATCACATGAGGTATGGGGGAAAGGCAGATGGCTAGAAACAGAAGTGATCACATCTGGGGTAGAAGCAAAGCTGTAAAGTTTGAATAGCCATTATCCTAAAGTATTAAGAGAATTGGAAGGTGGATTTGCAGGACTAGAAACACGTACTTTAAATATTTTAAATACATCTACAAGTCAGGAAGGGTACTTTATGTTTGAACAGTAACAGATGTAATATTTGTATTCGGGGGCAGGAGGGAGGATTATTGAAGTGACTACAGACCAATTACCGGACCTCAACAACATGCAATATTTAGAATATATTTTAAGGGTAATAATTAGATATACACTGTAAGTCAGAAAACTAGAAAACACAGCATAGATTTACCAACAGTATGAGGTTAACCTGATATCCATTTTTGACATTCACTTTCTACATAAATGAAACATGATATAGCCCCTTTGTGGGATTCAATAATGCCTCCATTTTCATTGTTACATGGATGTTTAATGAGGAATCAAAATAGGAAGGATGCTGGCTAAAAAGTGAAACCCTGCTGTGTTCTGCAATGCTAAATAATAGCATGAACATTGTACTGGAAGAATGGTAATAATAATGCTCTCTGAGTTGGTTTTGGATGGCTTTTATTACAAATGCACTGTTATTTCCTAAAATATCAAATCACTTGACAAAAGAAGCATTCCTTGCTTGACCAATAAAAACAAGGTAATATACATGCTGCCTACAAATTAATGACATGTTCTCCCTAGGTAGGGGAGAAAAGTAATAGATTAGTAGTGGGCAGAATAGTATCTGGCAGAACAAGTAGGGTATAAGTTGGTTTGAAATTAGAAGCCACTGGTGAAGAACAGCCAGATTTATAAATATACCTTCATTATATTGACATTTCTGAAATCCATGGGAAGATCTGTGTGATGTTTACCATCACAGAAGGGAGTGATGAATTCTTCCAGTTACAAAGCAGCAATTACTCAAGGTGTGTCTAAGGAAGCAACATTCCATGGTTGGAAGAATTTGCAGTAGCCTACTAGCCATATCAGAGAAGACAAAAGAACATCACATGACAGATCACTAGAGTACCTGAGTAATTCCTCCTCTGCCATCAAATCCAGTTTAAGGATCATACATGTTAAGACCAGTACTTAGGTATAACTGCTATCTGAGTCATATTAAAGGACCACATAACCATTTGGAATGTAAACCAATTGAAGCAATCTACATCCACTTACTGTACATTAGACTTTGAGAAGTTTAATAGTAAATAGAATAAAAAAGGATTTTTCTTTTCTTTCAATTTAGGTGAAATTATCACTCCATGACATACATTGTGAAATTCCCCAGAACACTTTATGGGGCCATCATCATCACAGTTTCTGACCAGCAATTCAACAGCAAATTGGAATGAGTTTCTGGCTTAGATGAAATAAAAATTTGAGATTAAGCTCATTTTTGGACATCAGAATTATTTATTTTTCTTAACAGAATGTTGTGGGTCTAGTTAACTTTTGCATAAAAGGTATCATCATGTTAACCGAGTCCTATAGAAATGTCTACTGCTAAAATTATTTGCAAACAGGCTGGGTGCAATATCGGTGCAGCATGAAGACTTCTCACAATTCATTTTTGTACTGAAATAAGTTTTATAACAGATGAGTGCCCTGGAGACAGCTGAGAACCATAGCAAATAATTTTTTTTGCCATTTGAATGGGTAACCCCCCCCGCTTCATCCATATTTGATACATCAATGCACTGACATTTTGTACTCTTCAGCTATACTGACACACTTTTACATTCTTGGTCTGGTTGATAGCAGTGCCTGATGTGGCAAGTTTTTGAAGGTTTGCCAGATGAGAAATTGCTCAGAGGGCAATGGAAAAGTAGAATCATGGTCCGTATCATGGTCTAATCTAGTGCCTGACCTTAGTAAAGAAAAGTAAACTCATACTTTGAAAATGCAAGTATTAAAAAAACTGCAACACTGAAGCAACATCCCACATATTTTAAAGTCTAGTTAGATGAAGTGAGATAAGCAACACAGAAGGAATGAGTTTATTACAATGAGAAAGAACAGAATAAATATTAGGTAGAGAGTATTTTTCCTGTTATAAAGTGAACATGGTTTTGAAAAGGAGGCCATTTTGCACATACATTTGTGAGCACACATATACCATGTTTATATACCCTATCATAAGAATAATGCAGAATAGCCATTTATACACAATACCACTTCAATATCTGCAGGAAACTGAAAACACACGCATACACTATCTTGATAGACATACAAATTGAATATCTGCTTTCAGAAGTGAAAGGATCAGATCTCATACCAGCTATACTTCAAAGCACAGTCTTCTTCATTCAAAAATTGATCCAATTGCCACAAAATGACTAGCCCCTGCAATGCTTTTGTTAAGTGTATGAAGACAAATGTGTAAAGCTGAAAAAAGAAATCAATGTAAAGTTGAAAAGAGGAGTCAACTTTAACAGTAAATTTGCTATCTGCAAGAAATGAGACTAACACAACAAGTTCATCTCTAGATATCCAAGATGTAGCTGAGTTCCTTGTATAGATTTGCAAAAACAGGGTGAGGATCAGCAACAAAAGGAACAGCACAACACATTATTGATTTTACACTACACTGTAAGAGAACTTGAATGTTCCAGTGCCTTTTCTAACTTGGAAAGTTGACTAATTACTTGCCACATTCTCCATACTTTAACTATCATTGCACTTCATCTGCATCTTTCTTACTCCTATCATCACAAATGTCTCATGAAATCCCTTGAAATGGAAAATTTGCCTTCCACCCTTCCTGTTAACCTACCTGTTTTCCTTTATAACTTGTCAGTGGAACTTCATATGTTACTAGGAAGGATTACATACAAAAAACATTGACATTAAGATGTGTACTTTTTTTTTTTTGCTTCTGAGAACTTTGTACAAATTCTATATATAAATGAAAAAAGTTCTACAGATTAATTGCAAAGAATTTATAATTATCACCTCAGTCTCAGAGTCAGAGAGTTCTGTCACACATATGATGCTCAACATATTGCAGAAACATAAGAAGTGTTTGAAACATAGCTATTTAACTGGTATTTACTTCAGCTGGACTAAGATTCAGACTGATTTCTACAGAGGATAAGACCAAAGAAAATATTCAACCTCTGCAGATGAAGACCACAGATTTTGCAGCTATTGAAATCAAATGACTACAGGAGATCATATGAAGATAAAGAGATAAAAACCCCAAAGCAAATAAACATCATATTTAGGTAGTCAATAGATTAGTCTATACTGCATTATCAGTTATTACACATTAAAATATTGTAGATACCAACATATTTTTTTAATGTTCCTTTGTTTTATAAAAAAATGTTAATCAGAACACCATGCATGCACACACACTGAAGTAGGAAACCTACAGATAAAAAAAAGTATGCTAAAACCTGTAATTCTCATAAATACTAAAAAGTAATTTCTCTCCAGCTAGTTTAGATAGTATTGAATACCCTTTGGCAGATAGGAAGTTCTAACTGGTACTCATTTCTGGTAGTGCACAATTAGAGTAAATACAGAGAAAATGTAACCAAGAATCCAACCTCCACAATATGTCTTACATTCAACTAGATCCCATAATATCAGAAGATGAGAAAATATGCCTGAGCCTTGTTAATATACTTCTGACAGGTAGGACAGTATCACCTTCTTGACTAATACTGCTTCAAAACAACCTGCCAGGAAGGCCATTAGTAACATTGATTACACTGAGTGCAAAAAAGCCCTTGTATGTCTCTTCCAAACCCATTTTTCTTTAACATCCATTCATGCCTCCTCTGATCTTTTGTGCTAAAGCTGAGAAAATAACCTAAGGAGGTATTATCTTTCCTATTATGATTTCTACAGTGCTATTGTGGTCTCTCCAATTTTCTTCCTTTTGCTGTGGAAAAACAAATTTTTTGATCCATCTTGAAACTTGTTTGGTTTTTGTTTTGTTGGGTGTCCCCCCCCCCCCCCAAAGAATACTAGGTAAGACCAAGATATTATTATTATTATTTTCTTTGCTTGATTTATCTTCAGTTCCTGTCTTCAGTTGGCAATGAACCTCAAAGCCATGAAATTGTTAATTTCAATGCAGTCTATCACACCTTACGCAAAAATCATCAGTCTCTATTCAGTTTTCACTGCACTATATCTGCAGTTTGGTCAAAGTCTTGATATTTCACTGCTATCCTCTCTTGGAACAGGTGATAAGTTTGGGGAAAGAAGGGGTGGGGGAGAAGTTCCCTTTTTTCAAGTGTAACTGTAGCAAACAATACACAGTTGATATTGAAACATTCATTTTCCTTTTAACCTCTTAGTGTCACCTCTTTCCTCAGTTACATTTGAATTTTAAAATGGTAGAATAAACCAAAACTGTCTTTTTGTCCAGTTCAGAATTGGTTCCTATGCCATAAAAGGCCAAAAAGTACTCGTTTGCCCCAGAGAGGAAACACTAGTTTTTGGGAAAGAAGTTGTCTGTCAGGATTTGGCTGGAGCACTTTGTTCTCTGGTGGCTGGTCCCAGAACCATAAGTTTAAACAATAGAATCACTTTGCTTTTAACTCCCTTCACCAGGCTGTCTTCTGGGAGGTGCCTCGTAGCTCAAAATTGTCATCAGCCCATTTATTGTTACTGACAAACACCATTATCGTTTAAAGTTATTTTCTTTTGTGCAGCATATCAAACACCCAGTCACCTATACTGCTCTGTCAAGCACTGAAATGAGCTGAATATATTCAAGGAATATTAGCAGACTTTCACAGGCACAGACTTAGCTGGAGACCAATCAGGGTTTAAACCACCATTTCCCAAATCTCATCAGCCCTACCAGGACCCATATGTGGCTGCAGAACATGACATCCCAGGCTGACAAGAGCTCTCAGCAAAATCAGTGCATTCACCCATGCTTTTATACAACAGTTCTATAGTGTAGTTGAAATCTTCGCTAAAGACTGCCAAAGTCTGCCTCATCTGTTAGAATTATGATATTTTCTGAAAGGTCACTCTCCCTTAAGCAATATGATAAATTATTTTTATTTTATTCACCTTTTGCTCTCCTGCTCCTTAGAAAATCATCCAAACCTTAAAGTCAGTATGGAGAAATACAGCAATTTCCTCAAGCCACTGGCTGACCTAGGTGTAGAATTGAAGCTCAACTTGAGTTCCTCAGAATGTTTCTTAGAATTATTTTTCTTTACCCTCAAAGTTTTCCATAGAAGTATGCCAAGTTCAATTAAACCTTTATCAGAAGAGAACTGCCAAGAATGTAGTCAAGATTAATTAATACAAGTGAGATATAGCAAAAGTTACCTTCCCAACACCATACAGTGAAAAGCCAATGATCATGCCCTTGCAGCCGGTTTCCCTGCCCTGTAGGAAAGGTTTGCAGAATCTTACTATTGCTTAGATGACCCACTTGTCTAAATCCTTGCTTATCACTGTCATACATACATTTGATACTGAAAGATAGAAACTATCAATGTTTAAAAAGTTCCCTGGGGAGCTAGTGACTGTAACACTGATTTGTACATACATTTACATGTATATTACATACATATGTACCCCAGGAAAAGTTAGTGAGAGACAGATAATTAAACCTCACAGGATTTTTAAACTCTTGACCCTCATGTAATCAGAAACACGAGTTTTAATCTTTCCTGACATTAAGATGCAAGGCTGTTGAAAAATAAAACTTTCCTTACTGCTTTAATAATATGATAAAATAAACAGCTTTAGAAGTTTTGCCTTTGCATCATTGTTTCTTGATGGTTTGTGACTCTGGGTATCGAAGACACTAGCTTTAGAACTGTTTACTCCTAAAAAAAAAATATCTCTTACTAGCGATACAGTCTGCTTAATATTGTCAGTGAATGGCCTTTAAGTTTGGCAGCTTTTCTCACACTCTTGTAAAAGCAGCATACACAGGTACAAATTCCACTGGTTTTCTAAACTTCTGCTTCTTCACTTGTGTATTTTTCTGTTTCCTTCCTAACTTTCAGAATTAAAGTTTTTCTAGAAGCATTGTAAAGGGAAGAGATTATATACTAGAATTCATAAGAAATATTTCACAGAATTTTGTCCAGCCATATAGAAAACCAAAAAAAAACCTACAACAAAACAAAGACAATATCGAATAAAAATTATTCCCTATTAAACCATAGGAAGGAAATGAACAAATGTTTTATGTCCTAACTTATGTGTTTAATGCCAGCATAAAAAATTCAGTACAGATACAAACTATTTTTTTAATAATAAGCAGAATTTGCAAATTATTTTGCTATCACAACCAACTTCATACTAAATTTGAAAGAGAACAGAAAAGAAATATTATCAAGCTGGAGTTGATCAATAAAAAAGTTGAAACATATCAGCAAAATTAAGAGAATACATGTTTTCATGACTTACATATATACTTGCTTATAAAGAGTGTATTCTAATAACACAAGGGAAAAAGGTGTTAGTTAAACTGACATTTTAGTACTTAAGTAGTAGAAATTTACAATACCGAACACCTATAAGTACAACAGAGCTTTGTCAGCAACGATATATACAAGTTAAAGGATCATAAGAGTACCCCAGAAATAGCAGAGAAGCAGGTCAGGGAAACAAGTAGAGGAGACAGAGGAGCACAATTCCTACTGTATATTTCTGACATTTTTGTAGTGGAGACAAAATTGGGTATCCTCTCCCTAGTGTGAGCATTTGGGAAAGGAAAATAACTGACATACAATAACTCCTGCTTACCATTGAGATCTAGGTACCACACCACTCAGCATGATCACACTGTCTAAGGTAAAACACAACTTAAATTGCAGCATGGAAATACTCTAAAACTAGGAGATGCTTAAACACTATTGTAAACAGCCATCCTTTCTCCTCTCTAGCTTATCATGCTTTCCTAAGTGGCTTTCAGAGGTTACCAAGAATTTGGCATGGATGGTATGGAAAGCTATTTTAAGATCAGCATCACATATAATTAACCCATTACATCTCTGCAGATTTATACTGATTTTTTGTAATGTGGGAACATTAACAAAGAATATTGCAGAACTACAAGGGCAGGCAAGAGACAAGTTCAGATTTCTCTTAATGCTCATCTTAAGAAAAAGCATCCTTAACATTGACAAGAAAACTCCACAAAACAAAAATCACAAGACACTACTAAGCAAAGAAGGCTCCACTACTGTGAGCTCATACCAGCCATTTTTAGTGCCTGTGAAATGATACTTTAATTATGTTCTCCCCAGGAACCAGCATTTCTCACCTTTTTCACATTAGCATCTAAAGCAAACAGGCTTGAAAGTTAGGTTTTTATCCTGAACAGAATCAGACATGGCCTCATGATCACCTGATATCTGGCTCTTGATTAGCTACACATTGGTTTTAATTATCCACCTGCTTTCAATTAAGTACCAGGAAATCCATCCTATTAACAGCACAAGCTAATCACCCTTGCACATAAACAGATAGTCCTTTTTCTCTCAGGGTGCACCTGAAGGATAAAAATAGTTAAAATAGGGGGTTTTAAGCTTATAACCTTCTTGCCAACAGTAGTAACAAAACACCTGTTTTAAAATCTATAGATAAATGAGTATTATGCACTAACAAAAGTGTCACACCTTATTGTGAGGGTACATTGAAAGAAGTTAGGTTTAGGAAGCAAGAGTCCATTTTGAAAACAATATGCAGTTGGTATGTCATCATGTCCTAAAAATCAAAATCCCAACCCCGCCTTTCCCCAAGATATGGATGTCTTTGTTCCATACGCTGCTTTGAAAACATGCCCTGTAATGACCATAAGATCAGCTGCTATAGGCAGCTGTGTAAGCAGCCCTGATGTTCTCCAGATGTGTAAAAAGATACTGCACATCTGCATACAACATTTTAGAGTCTAAAAATAAGATATTAGAGAATGGTTTTAAAAATCATATAAAAGCATAAGATGCACTGGATTATTTTCCATGGTTCACAGTTTAGTGCTTTCACTAAAGTCTGTACCATGGACGGATTTCATTTAATCATTATTTCCTTTATATATCTTGAAACATTGTGCAGAAAAAAAAAAAAAAAGGAGTGCAGATAATTTAAAACAATAAAGAGGAAATAACAAAAATTTAAAGTAGCATTATATAGATGAGTGTATCTTTAATAAAAATAAACTATATGTAAAGAATAGCTGTGGTGCATTAGAACAGATAAAATGAAGCAGATTTTTAAAAATGCATTATGCATTTGTATTTAAATAAGCAGTACAGCTTTTTGTTTTCAACAGAAAATGAAAATGGAATAAAAAATCCAGCACTAATAAATGAAACAATGTACAATACAAGGACACTGAACTGTGAAAAAGGTTTCAGGTTTTTACTGTAATGCTGGTCAAAATGCAAATTGCTACCAGATCATATGTAAAATAGTCCTAGTCACTAAGACTCCGGTGAAACCATGTTTGGAATTTTCTGTCTTCTGGAAAATAACTTCAGAGAAAAAAGACATATGTTATTCATTTTTTACATTCTAAGAATGTTTACAGGACAGAGGAGAAGATGACGTATAGTGGGAAGGTATTATACCTGATGGTTCTTATATACCAGATGTAAGAAAGCCTGCCATAAGATCTAATTATCAAGAATTGCCTTTTCTGCCCCAAAGCAATCATTCTGATGACAGCCTTCTATGCACTGTAAAACAAAATGGGAAGCCTGTGCTATATAAACTGGCTCAGCGCTTCCTTTTACTTCCTCTGATATCAGTCTCCCCATCTCATTTATTTTCCACACATTAATGGTAGCAGTCACCTTGAGCTGGTGATGCAGAGTAATTTTCACAGAAACCTTGATCAGAAACCATAAATCAGCCTGATGTGCTTTTATGGTCTAATAACATTCTGCCTGCTCCTACAGGCCCTTATGTAAAACTGCATTGCGGTGAATCCCTTGGATTGTTTTTTTCACATGCACTCTTGTATCTGTAAAACATAAAATACCTGCAACGTAATGAGATTAAGATACTTTGTTTAAATCTGCAGACATGAAAACATTCAGGTATCAGCCTGTAAACATGAAAACATTCAAGTATCAAACTGAAATTTTCTCTGTAGATTTTTCTGTGTTTGGCTGTTGCTTCCTATATTAGGTCAGAGAAACTAAGTATTCTCACCCTGCTCTCTCAGACGCAGTGCATCAACAGGCAGAGCACACTAAAGTGGGCTGCTTTGTCTAGATTAGAAAACGCTAACCTGTATAGCTGTATCAGCAAATCTACCTAGCATGGGGGCAGCCTTCTGAAGGTGAATCTTGTCTGTAAGATTCCATCCTCATCTGTAGATATGTTAAAGTTGGTTTTTTTAAGTTAAGAACTTAGAAAAGAGAGATTGATTTCATTGTTAAGATCATAATTTTCTTTCCATGAAAACCAGAATTACTGCTTACCTTTAAGAATGCTTTCCCATATGATGCACTCAGATTATGCAAACCATAAGGTTTTTTATTGTATACCCTATAGTTTTTTTTTCAGCGCCTGGTTTGAGAAAGTGTAATCTGATTTGAAGAAATACTTAGCATTCCCAGGGTTTCAAATTGGGTTTTCAACATCTCTCTCTCTATATATTTCAGATTAATCTCTGTGTGCCTCTGTTCCTACCTTTAAGTGGAAATAATTCCTCTCCCTGACCTTGCAAAGATGATATGGAAACACATGTGTGCGCGTGCACACACACACACACACACATCCTATAGTAATCCTAATTACTTCTCTGTAACACAGGTTTGGGCACATAATACACAGAAAAGCTCAGACATACACAGTTTATGCCATATATTACATAGATTTTTTACTAAGTGGATTGTTCACCATTTTTGGTTCCTGATCACATATTTTTTGACAGAGTTATCTTTTCTTCTATTACTGACAATATTGCATTTTTTATTTTTATGACTCATTTTCTACAGATTTTATGAAGCCCCCCAGTCAAGAAGCATATGCAGCCGATAGCTGCGATCAGTGCACCACCAAATGTCCATGATTCACAGCATCTTTCGCATTAGGGCTCACAGATAAATCCCCAGCACTCAGTAGAAAATGCCAGCTTGTAAAAGGCAGATTCATCATTTCAGGACCTGGGATATTAGTATCTAAAGAGAAAACAGGGCTTGGGATGGGAAATTTCTCATCTTTCTCTGATACCTCTCACAGTATGAACATAAGTGAGATTGGTTGTCTGTTTGCAGAAGGTTTTTGCAAACTGTCCGATTGGTGAACAGAGTATACAGGGTAGCAAGGATAGAGCAATGGAGGGAAATGAAGTAAGGAAATATTCCTTTCAGATTTGCTGATTCATAGCTATGAATAATGCAGCGATAGCAGCAAACCAGACATAAACAATTCCGCCTCAGCATTCAGTCACTGAGAATGTTCTTTTCCTATCCAAAATAGCTGCATTTTCCTGCAGCACCACTTCTACAAAGTTAAAATTAAGGCGGGAATTACCAAATTAAAATGAACTGAATGTCAGTTAAAACTAGAGTAGGAATGGTTACAAGATATGATACGTTTTTATGTAAGCTTCCACTACTTCAAAGAAAATTAGTACTTTGAAATGTAGTGGATACTATCTATCTTACCTTGAAGACTCATCCTGCTTAGTTTGGTACATAGCACATCAGTATGAAAAACAGGAGTTTGCCATCCCTACTCTGTATGTATTCCTTTACTGTTTTACTGATGATTTTATAATAATAATTCTGGTTTTTTTCCTATGGTAACTTCTATAATTACATAAGTTAAATCCAGCCTTTCAAACGTCCACTCATTCTGCTGACCACATAACTGTGTTTTTGTTGAAGTTAAAAGGCATTGGGGTCCTGAGAGGCCTTGCTGGTAGACAAAAATGGAAGTGAGCGTAGCAATAATTTGTCTCGCGCACTTAAGAAGGCATTTCTTTTTTGTTGATTGGATAGTAAGGCAATCAAACTCTAAGGTCTGCTAATTTATTGGATTGAAATGTGCTTAGCCTGGGCACCAAGAATATTTTGACAAAATGTCTGTGAGGCTGGGCTGTTTTAGCACTAACAAATCCGTTATTGTAAGGTATTTGTGACCCTTGTGATGATACACACAAATTATGTAGGCACAATTTAATCCATGGATAAGGTACCCCCCAAACGTGCTATGGGATATATAAAAGATGTGGTTTGAGGTAAAAATGTTTTTCAAAACTTTTATCTCAAGGCAATATCTTTTATATCCATTGGACATAACGTTTTTCTAAGCCAAGAAAATTGCTAGTATGAATACCACGAGCAAGACTCACCAAAATTTGGGATTTCTTTAATTCTAGTAACAATGTTTTCAATGCTTCTTGATTTCTGCTGAAACAAATGCATATCTATTTTGTATAACTACCACAGGACTGCCCAAAATGGAACCTGCCAAAAGTAGAAAGACTTACTAGGCTTTATCTCATTTTAATTTTACCTAATTTATGACAGTCCTTATGAGAGAGTGATTTTTATTTTCAACAGCACTCTAACAAAAGGTATTTCATGCCCTGGCAAGTATTGATCTGTGTGTGTGTGTGTGTGTGTGGTGTGTGCATGCACATGTGTTTGTATATACATTCTACAAATATACTTCTACTATATATATTACCGAAACAATGGAAAATGACAAATATTTTGGCTTATTTTGTGTTATAATCCTTATTGAGTCTGTAGTACTTTGCTTCCTCTGCAAAATGTAATCTTCCTTGTAGTGATTGCCATATCAGTCACCACAGCTTTTGTTTTTGTTTTTACACTTAACCTCCTATAATTTGCAATAACCGGTGTTCTGCAGCTGTGGAAATTCTTTCCTTGGTGATGGTCAATGCTTCACAGATGATTTAACTTGTCAGGATTCCACACACGGAAAGAAATGAGATCTGAACAACATTACTTGCCAGAGTTTTGTCTATTACATTATTTGGACTAAACATCCTCTTTTTTTCTTTGTTTATGTACAGACTAAAGATTGTCTTTGCAGGATGTAGTGGTTTACCGTATTGGTACTTCCTGTTGTTCATGCCTGAAAATAACTATTCAGATCCTTTTGTATATATTCCAAGAAACTGAACAGTTATTTCAAGTTCCACATTTATTCTAATGATTACATGTTCAGTAACCACTGCTGTGATGTACATCTAGTTGCAGTGACATACATCAAGTTCCCCAAGCCCCTGGACTACTGAAAGGATGTTTACTGGTCTTACTGAAGGCTCCCCCTAATTCAATCTAAATTAAAAATGCTGCTGTGTTTTGTTCAACAAATCTCTTGCCAAGGGTTTGGTCCATTTTTTCTTTACCACTTAAGGACTGGTCTGCAATTAGTTGTCAGGAATACCTTCCCCATCTCTCCTGCAGATGAGTCCCATGTAAATAATGCCCTTCGTTGTTTTGCTATTAGTAAAACAAGAATCATACAGCAATGAAATCTTAAACATACATGAGTGGCCAGAACAGATTTATTGAACTTCTGTGGATGGCACCAGAAGCACATGTGTTAAAAAGGGGCAATTAAGACTGCAAACAAGTTGTAAAATACACACTTCAGAGATTTCGTGATAGGAATGTGAATAAAAGCCATTCTAACAACAACAACAAAAAAGACAGTCTATCTAGTAAGCAGAAGCTTGGCTGTCTTGTTGATGACATGTAGCATGAAAAGTATTTGAAATTTGTTTTATGGTTTCAGTTAATTTGTTCTCATGTACTGGAAAATCGAGGTGTATTGGTGTATTTTAAATACAGGGTTTTGGTCCTAATTTCTCCAGTGTAAAAACCAGGCTGCTTATTTTGTTTCATGTCTAGGAAGTAGCTTCTCAGGGAGCTTATACTTGCTGCTTTGTTTCTGACTCTTGCTTTCTGCCTTGGCTTTATTTTCCTAACTAACTGTTACCTCCACTTTTTTATATGTATTTTAAGTATATTTTTTTTAGTTGCCAGCCCTAGTCTAGCTATAAGTTTCCCTAGTTCCTAAACAGGGGGAAAAAAAACAGATTCAAAGGAAATAGTCCGTGCTTCATTAGTGCTGACTTGTTCAAATCTCCAGAAAAATTTTTCTCTGTAACTATTTTACCTTCAGGGTGAGTCCAGTGGTAGATGAGCTTCCATTCAGCCACAAAGCTGCAAATAAGCCTGGGACAAAATAGGGAATTCCAGAAGCAGGCATAAGGAACTGATGTGCTGCTTTTCTTCTAGGCATTTCTTATACCTAGAGATCTGCAATTCTGGCAGGTATTCACTACCATAGTCATCCTGTTTCTAGCCCTCATTACACACCTCTATTAACAAATATGGCTAAAATCAAATGTAGTATTCCCCTGTTGGGGGGCTAGTGACTTTTGAAAGAAACAAGAAAACTCTGAATGTCATATTGCAGGGCATAGGCTGCATTGCTGATATAATTTACAATGACATGTTATAATTTTGAAAGGACTGTTTGATCTAGGGATGGATTTACAGACTTGTGGTTCAGCTCATAGGAGTTTTCCTCATAGTTTCATTTCCAAATATTCTAGACTCCAGAAGAAAGAACATGTCATTTCATAACATCAGCCTCAAAACCATGAAGGACGAAAGAGATGCAGTAGCTATGCAATAATAATCAAGGCAAGTAGTTTTCTACACCACTATGTGAATAAAAAGGAAGAAAAAAAAAAAAAAAAGAGAGATTGGAAAGGCTTTTGAAAGAATTTCTGAGAGAGCAAGAAGGGAACCAAAAGAAAATTAGGCTGTAAGTTCAAAAGGCTGCAATGCCACCTGCATGGATATTTCTTACTGAAGAACTGAAATTAATCTGAACTCTGAACCTTTTGAAGTTCTCCCATCACTAATGTAGATGCAGCTCTATTGTAGGTGGGTAGCACTTCGGTTTCAGCTAATTGTATTCAAAAGCGTTCAACAAAACTGAGACACATTTGAGTATTCTACATATCTATAATGGCTTGAAATGAATTCAAATGCCTTGGGGCCCCCCCTGTGAATGGTGGCACTCACAGAATTCTATATCAAATAACCTCCTTTATTTCTTTGAAGTGTCATCATTTATTGGTAAAGTTTTGTCTCTTCTCTATTGTGCAGGTCATGCTCTAATTAATCCAGGCACTTTAAAGGTGGAGAATAGACACATTTGAGAAAGCTCAAGAGAACCTTATTTAGTAGTTTTCTGGAATAAATATATTCTTCAGTTAAAGAATATTTTTTTCAATAATAAGAAAAGCAAATTAATTATAAGAATAGTACTGCTGCCTTTAATGCCTTTCTTCTTGTGTTCAAAACAGAATTTTATTCATAAAAAGAATAATTATGTTTCTTCCTTCTCTTTTTCAACTGAAATAAGGCATGTTGGGTTTTTTTTTTTAATCTGACCTCTCTTCATTATGTCTTCATGAATCTGTAGAAAGAAGGCTTAAGAAAGGCTTTGAAATTTTCCACATCTTTCACATCACATCATTTGAATCAATGGATTAAGAGACATAAAATCCCAAAACCTCAAGTGACAAGTAGATCAGATTTCACTCACATTGATAGTGGAAGGGCTTTCATTTTGTTTATTCAGACTTCCTCCCTCCTTGTAGCAAGTTCTACATCCTTTCTAAATGAGCTAAAAGGGGAAAAAGTCTAGGAAGGGCTTTTGCTTAATAAACAATTGTTAAATGCTATTTTTGAAGAGCCTGGTATATTTAAGAAAAACATTTCAAAGAGATTTTAGGTGGTTTTTAGGTGCATTAAATGTCTAGATCATTTCACATCACTTAAAATTCCTGTCTTAATGTTCATCTTATTTAATAACTGAAGGAGATAGGAAGAATACTTTGAGCTTCTCAGCTAATAGAAATGAAGAGAACTTGGTCACTGCAGAGGGAATGGAAAAGTAATTTTGTGCTCCTCAAATATATACATAGATAATAATATCCATTATGATTCTTATGTTCATGCACAGCCATAAAAGTCTACTTAGCCTTCAAAGAAGTTTTGATATGTTACTCCTTTTCTGTAAAGATTATTTTAGCACCCTCTTCTTTCTGAGGGCAGGATAAAGTATTGCTGCTTGGGTGAAGACCAGTGGAAGTCAAAGTGGAAGAGTGGACCAAAGGGAATAAGCCACATTCCTTGTACACCTGGAATGCCAGGTGTGCCCTTGAATAAATTTCCAGAGGCTGAAAATCCCTCAGACCTCATAGCTGGCACATACTGTAATGTTCCTTGAAGTATCCAGGCCAGAGCTATCCAAATTAGACAAATATTTGATAGATGAGTTTTAGTAATAGAGCCACTGACTAACACATGAGTAAAGATTACAGTATTTATGTTTGTCTATGTAGTAATTTTCTTCTAATGTTAAATTTCCTCATTCTACTCCTGAGGTGAACATGCAATCTCTAGTTATAGAATGTCTCTAGTTGAAGAGTAGCATTTAGAATAACTAAATTAGACGTAATGATTTGATGTTACTACTTGTGGGAGTGGGATTAATAATAGTCCTTCTAAAGATGTCTTTCTCTATAACTTGATTCTCCTACTGTACAGAAGAGGACTTTGTTAAAATACTGCTAAATTAACATAATGTAAATTAAGAGGACAACATAAAGACTTGTAATTAAATTCAGAGGTATATCTACAGTAATTTAAAAAAAAATAATGTGAACCATATTTGCATGTATCTTAACTCTTTCTCCCAGGCTGTCCAAACATGCATGCTAGCTGACATCAGTCTAAGTGGTCTTCAGACTTTATGGATTATATTTTTTCTTACTTACCACTATATAATATACATAATTACCTTTACTCATCATCAGTTACTTCAGTTAAGTCTAGATTTGTAAAATTCCTTGAATCAGGAATAAAAAAAGGAAAGAATAGAAGAAAATCAAAGAAAAATGGTGTAATTTAAATTAGTCTAACATTCTTTAATATTATTTGGATTGTAATTACCATATAAATTTACATATTGGTAAGTCATTTTAACTCAGGAAAAAAGAATTTACTAGTTGACTACCTTACTCATCACTAGTTCACTGTTTTATTCAGATAGATAGCACATAAAAAATTACTCAGTCTTTCTTTTAACTTTTTATCTGGCTGTGGAATTACTACAGTATATAAACCACAAAGCCTTGTATAAAAGTTGCTTTCTTTGCCTAACAGGCATCAGTTTACTCCTGTGATAAAAATACACTATTAATAAATAAGCTATTAGTATATGTATATATTTATATATTCACTTATATGACTAATAATCTTAATTCTGTTTCTGCTCAGAAATTGTGCAGTTGATCAGGTCCTGATTCATATAGGCTGTTACTCTGGGAGTAAGACATTGGCTGTTTTAGACGCCTGCTGACAGTTATGCCATTATGAAGTGTAAATCTCAAAGGCAAACCAGAAGAAAAGGAAATACCAGGTTCCCACTGGACTTTGCTTGGGTTTCTGAGATAAATATTACATCAGATCCTAGTTTCTAACTGTTTTATTTTCACAACAAGTATCTGATAAAACTATTTATCTTTAAAAAGAAGAAGATCATCTCTTTCTAGTCTTAAATTATTAAATTCTCTAATATGAGACAGTGGTTCTACAATAAGATAAATTAAAAGTAAATCAAATTTGCAACATGCTGAAAACATTCAGATACAGTTTTTGATTTCCTTAGATACCCTTCCAGGTTAACAAGTTATATTCCGTTCAGATTTGAGAAAAAATCAGTATTAGACTTAAGCTTGCTACATATATTCCAACAGATGATAAAAAGAGAAGATGAATGTCTATAATTAGTATGGCTATGTCTGCCTTGCTTTATTGGATCCTATAGGTCTGTAAACAAAGCTGATCTAGCACAAAGTATCTACATGCACATCATAATGGATACATTTGATGGACATATATTGCACTATCCCTGTTGTACTCCTATGAAGAACTCTCTTAGCATTTTCCCTCATGCCTCCTGTCTCTTTTCCATATACAATGTCAAGACCTACGTAAGTCCTGTATAAGAAACTTTGCCTGTTGATGTCTGCTGTTGGTTTTGGCCTATTTAACATTCTCACAGTCAAGATTCAGTACATTTCAGGCTGGAATTCAATAGGAACTGGAGGATCCAATGGCATACAGTCAGGAAGAGAAAAGTGATCACTAATGTCAATAAATCAGGAAAGTGACTTATCTAATATCCAAACAAACCATATTTTGGAAGAATCATGGAGCTGCTGAAACACCTGCAATCAAGTTCACATTGGTCACCTCCTCACAGTTCTGGGTGTACATGGCTCATACCTGCACGAAGTCTGGTCCCTTCCAGAATTGAAAAGGCTTCTTCAGAATTCCTGAGGTGGGGATGCTGTCCAAGAGCAGCACACCAGTCATTCCTTACAGGATTACTACTGGTATAGATGAAAAAGTCAGAAATCATACTGAGGAGGGGAAATGTTTGCTTGTTCAGAGGTCTTCTTAACATGAATGTCAGGGAATTTTGACCAGGGTGGTGAGGTTTCTGCCTGTTGTTATGGCAACAACAAAAAGAATCTGCTCTGTTTCATGTAGAAAATAAAACTGATCGAAACAGGATTGTGTGAGAGAAAGTAGGAGAGTCTGTAGGCCATAATTTCCACTGAAAAACACATCAGTCATATTTTGGCACAGCTCTTTGCTTTGCAGACAATTCCACCAAGGATGCAGGAGAGTTTCATACATTGGGCTGTTAGGACATTTTGTTTGCTCATTTCTGGCAGATTCTTCATGCAACAATGAAATGGGTATTTTGGGCAGAGCTATTAACACGTTACACTTTGTATTCATGTCAGGAAGCAGGGACTCATCTGATGACCTGTGGTTGCTACAGTCACTAGCTGTAAACAGAAAATCTTGTATCTCTGACAGTACAGATAGGTATTCCTATGTCGTGGCTCCCTGTATCAGGTGGTAAGAGGATCTACAGTCTTGCAGAGCTCTACAACAGTTATGCTAAATACGCTGTTATGAGCTGCTCTGGCACAAAATGATAAAATCATTAGCTCCCCTTTGCAAAGTCTTCACAATGGTGGATGCTCGTATGTCCAGAAGTATGAGCTATCACTTCCTCCATTTCCTCCCTTGCTGTTGCCACCTCTGCCTTCCCCTGCCATCCCCTACTCTGCAAGTGGATTTCAGATTCCTATGCATCAGCTTCAGAGGTTAGAGTTGTGGTACTGGTGAGGTAAGTAGGCTCTTGGGGCTGAGATAATTCTGGCATGCCCTTCTTATTGCCAGTAGTTGACTTTACATCATCTGTCCACTAAACAACCAGCCTCACAATCTTCCTTTTTGTTCTCTCCTGCTAAAGAGTGGAACATGCACTCAAAGTGCCGAATGATCAGGCAAGTTATTTTAAATTACAAGGAGAAGGGCAGTGCAGGTGAAGCTGCAAGAACAGTAGCAATAATCTGCATTCTATGCATTGCAAGAAATATATCAGAAACTTTAGTAAAATGGTGGAATCTTGTAACTTCAGCAGTACACCCTTATGTACGCAGGAGAGTCTGGTTAATGTGCCACTCTGTGGTTGACTGCTTTTGAAAGTGAGGTTTAACTATTACTCTTTGCAAGTCTTTACAGGTAGCAGTAGACAGCATTTTGCAATTACCTGTGTTAGCCTTTTTGCTTAGTTTAGTGTATTCACATCATGGTGTTCCAACACAGGAAAGAAAACACTTCAGCCAGTAGCAGAAACATTTCTGGTCTGTGATTACAAGCATAACAATAGGCATATTTATGTGATAATAAAAATGTTGGGGAAATAAAACCCAAAGACATGTTGTTAGACTTCCATTTTTTAAAATTCAAAACACAGTAGCATTATTCTTCTGCATAAGTACATGAAAAACAAATTGACGAACAGTGTCAGTTGTCACTGAAGTGACCGACCAGAGACAAAACAAATCTTAATACTTAATTCTTATTCACCTTGCAAAAGCTATAAAGAATCTCATTATGAAAACCCTTTTAATTTCTTTTTACATTCTTTAGTGCCATTGGGAATGGAAAGGAAGATTTAAAAAGTTAACCCTTCCCTTAACAGTTGTTCTTCAGTCTGCATGAGTTACTTCTTTATTGCTAATTGTGTATACCAAAAATTATGTTTGGGTTTGTTTCGACATGAGTGAGTATTGATTTAATTATGCATGGAAATAGAAATGCTTTCTAAGGCAATTTACCATACTTATGTAAGCTTCACTATATGACTTTTTAAAAAAATTAATCAAGACTCTGTTTGAGTCTTGATCTGAACTAATGAAGCTGCTCATGAGTTTCTAGCAATGCGACTGCATGGCACTTTGATATTTCTGCTGCTCTGCTAGCTTATTTCACATGTTAATTACAAATGTCTAAAAACTATTTCAGAATAAACAGCGATGCAGTAATGTTATCCTCTTTAATATTCTAGGCTTGGAATACAGAACCCCCAGATACCAAGACTATTCATGAATGCTTGTTTATATGGAAGAGAAGGAAGGACAAAATATGTGCACTGTCAGTTCTGTGGATATGTGTGAATAGGTACGTTGGCAGGCATCCCACCCCTTCCAAGCATTCATTGCTCCCCAGATCACCTTCTTTCTTTGCCTCCACTGTTCCTTTTTTTTCACTCTAGACACTGACATGGAACAGGGACAGTACCCTTGTTACAGTGCTATTTTGTTAGGGGTTTTTTTATACCTCTATGGGTAATGAAACCCAACAAAACCAGGGGGTTAAGCTTTCAGGATGAGAATTTTTTAAACTGTTAGTAAGACTAAGGTGAGTACCAGAGTTATGCTTTTTTATATTTACGACCTACGCTGAAACACTTTTGGAAGCTGAGTATAATTTACTTTACTAAACTGCAATCAAGTGCTTCATGTGTAATGTGTGTGGGAATGAATGTTTTGTGTATGAGGTGAAGAGAGTTTTACCAGACAGATACTGTAGATGCACCTGAAAAAAACAGAGACTACTTCTGATGAATTATTGATAATTTTGGGGGGTGTCTGGGTTCACAGATATTATTGTAACCACTGTCACATAAACAGGCTTTGCACACCTGAGGGAATACCATGGCTGAGATAAACAAAACAAAAGTTATTAATAATTAGTTTTTTATTCTGTGTAAAAATACCTAAATAAATCCAGAAAAAAGTTAAACAATCTCATGTATTAGCATTAATATAATTGCCTGTGTTTCTTTTATGACTGTTTATAAATTCTACCTCCTATGCATGGATAGTGAAATCTTTTCATGTCATATGCAAATAGTCTTTCCCACATTTGAGTACTCAGAGTCATTTATATCCTCCCTTCATACTTTTCTTTTTCCCTTGTTCCTCAGTCATTCCCTCTGGCCTGTTATTATCATCTGTTTTCTTTCTGCTGCTGTTGCTTCATCAACCCACTATCTGCATGATAACATTTCTTCTTGTCCTGTTCATGTTCTGTGAATAGTATTGCTACATAATATTCCCAGCATTTGTGCAACTTGTTTACCCTTTTCAATATTTTTTCTTGTGTCTGAACCAGTGGAAATTTTAACACTAACTTCAAAACCAAAATCTTTGAGGATACTCTTCTAAATACACCAAAACAGAGATATTATAGCTAGAAATTAATATGTAGATCCTAGAAACTAAAACAACAGAGTCAGTCAAACCACTGTTCAATCATTTTCTGGACTGTACAGGAAGGTTGAGCTACCCTGATGTCCTGGCAGGGATCTTCTGGGTCAAAACCTATCTTTGTAAATTCAGTCTTGGTTTGACTCAAATCTCTGCAATTTTGTATTAGGAGCCAGAATCTATATCTGGCACTGCTGGACTACTCTATGAAGCTGGCCACTGCAGTTGAATTATCCAGTCTTTTTATTTTTTTCTTATAAAACTGAAGATCATGCTTTCTTTCTCCATGGCAGTTATGCCAGGGAGTACTACTGGGAGATATTGAAACAGTAATAATGGCAATCTAGGCAGAACATTCTTTTTAATAGTAGTAATTTTCTCTGTCTACAGGATTGCATATTTGTTCCAGAGGTCTTAAACTTTTTTAATTTGCTGCATCAGTGGGTCAAAATTGAAGCAATACGCTTTTTTTCCAAGACCTTTGAGATCTACACACCTTAGTAAGAATGCACATTGCCCATGTAAGCCAGACTTTATTTACAGGCCCACTCTTGTTCAACTAGATTTAATAGTAGAATTTCCAACTTATCCATCATGTTTGAGATTCTTTATTGATATTTATTCTTCTTGATTACTGGTTACCAGCAGAACCTTTGTCTACATATAATTTCTACACTTATTGTATAACATGCCTTTTTTTTTTTTTTAAATATGTATCTCCATGATTTGGAAGAAAACGGTAACAGAGGAAAGTAGATACAACAGTTTGATTTCAGTTTCCTTGAACTTTGATTTAGGATTTGTGTAGAGTGCCTGTGCCTTGCTATGTGAAAGTATTAATTTACATTCATTAGCATATCCCACTCTTTTCAGGCATTTTTTGTCATATAACAATAAAAAGAAAATATCTTGGGCTTTTTCTTGAATGTGCAAATGGCATGGTTTCAGAAATCTTTCCAATAATATCCTCAGACTTTTGTCATTTATTAATAAGTTTTGAACGCTTTACATACATGTAAGAAAACAATAGGATATTTACAATCTTACTAATATTTTGGCACTTTGTGGTTCACTAGCAAAACTGAATATAAAAGAGATGAGATTTTCTTTACTTAGGAAGTATAATTTTTTATGTATCATAGTTGCCTGGAATACATAAAAATTATGCAGTGACTAGCAACTAACACTGAAGGTATTGGGCAAGATGTGACTTAGAACATTGCTTGAATATCTTATACAACTTATACATGTGCAACATTTCTACTTCTCATACTCATTTTTGATGCCAGAACCAACTATTCATTCACTGAATCCCTATGAGCAATTCACAGATTGTTATATTGATGGAGTAAAGGCAATATCAAGTGGTAACTAGTAGCTAGAATGTGCAGCAGGCACTTTAGAAAATTTATCTGGTTTGGTTAAAATGCTTGTTCACTTCCTAAGGTGACTGTTCTGCAATCTCTTAGATTTTTCACACTTAATACTAATTTTTAGAAAATGTTTGCTTTTTTTGAATGCAGACCTTTTTCACATTTGCAAACTGCCATAAAATGTTTTGTTTGAGGTTGTACTTCTATAATATTCTAGTCATTTAAGAATATTTCTTCTGAACTGTAGGAACTGTAATTATTGTAAACCTGGAGGGAAGAGAGGGAAAGATTAAGTTTAATTTGTCCTTACTCTTCTATTTCTTTTTTTTTTTCCAAATGTGTCCAGCTGTTCCTTAATCACACCGGGATTCTCAAAATATACTACTTTCACTGTCATTTTCGTAATTCATGTAGAAGTACTATTAAGTAATGTCCTTTAAAACTGGTTCCCTTTACTTGCAATCCTGTAAAAATGGCCATAAATTTAATCTCATTTTTTCACCTCTTTGTTTCACAAATGGATCTACAGGGCATGATCAGATCAGATAGTATATTTCACATTATCAGATCTCTGTTGAACTTCATGTGAAAAATACATGTAGTAGAGCATAAAATATGTGTGTTGGAATCAAAAGAATAGCACCTACATTTAGGTTTAAAACTAGAGATTTGATTCAGATCCATATGCAGAAGCCTGTGGTTCTCTGTAGCAGACTTATCTCAGCAAAGTGCAGGCTTATAGTTATGAATACCCACAAAATGATATTTCACTTTCTCCTTCAACTTACTGGAAAAAGGTTGCTACCAATTCATTTTTAACTTCAGCTGGAAGAATATTTGAGTCCAGGTCTAAGCATCTTCTCTTAATTATTTATTAAAGTAATCTACAGTCACAGTCTTTGAATTGATATTTACTTGAAAAGGTCCTGTTTTACTTACCGTGTTTTCCTCCTTCCTTTTGCAAACAAGAACAGTTGGAATTACGTTTACATTCCTGTGCCAATTTCTTGATCCATCACAGTATTAAGTTTCTTAAAAATGTAGCAAAATAGAACTTTAATTTATGTAATTTGAACACATTCCTTAGTGCTTTAAAGATTGCCAGTATTTTTTGTGCAGGAATAGGCTTCAAAACCTTCAGTGGGATTCAGCCCACCTGACTTTAATTTCTATCAGATCAGTTTAATTTTCCTGGCCTAGTAGAGCTATGCATTCCTATATGACTATATTCAAAATATGTGGAAGGGGATGTGGAAAGGATATGTGGAAGGGGATCTGTGCTGTTTTGTTGCACTTGTGAAAAACAGAATAAATTTATAACAGTTGATACTAGCCTTAGGAAAAATCACAGGCATTTTAGAAATGACATGAGAATACTTCACAATGTTTACACAAACAATTAATTGTTTTGTAGTTTAGGCTGTAATTCTAAAAATAGAAGTTTATATGGCATAACACTAATGACTGACCTCCAGCAGGACTTTATGCTCCTGATACAGCCTTGGAGCCTGGCAGTTCAGCCAATTTTCCATCCCCCTCACTGCACATTTATCTAGCCTATACTCATCAGTTTGCCCATAAGATCATTGTGGGAAATAGTGTCAAAAGGTTTTCTAATGCTGAGTTCTCCCCTCATCCACCAAGTCATCTCACCTCAGAAGGCTGGTCAGGCATGATTTCTCCTTCATATCTCCATGTTGACTACTGCCAGTCACCCTCTTGTCCTTCATATATTTGGAAATGGCTTTCATAATTATTTGCCCCTTCACTTTTCCATGGGAGGCTAACTGGCTTGTAGTTTCCTGGTTATTTTTTGTCCTTCTTGAAGGTAGGAGTGACATTTGCCTTATTCCAATCCTCAGGAACCTCTCCCAATCACTGTGACTGCCTTCAAAGATTATGGAGTGGCCTTGCAGTGACATCAACCAGTGTCCTCAGTCCCATGGACTTTTATGTGTCCAGTTTGTTTGAACTTGATCTCTTCCTTGTTCTGGATCTTCCCACTGTTTTCAGGGATCTAGGATTCCTGAAGGCCAGTCTGACTAGTAAAGACTGAAACAACACAGGCTTGGAGTATCTTGGCTTTTTCCATATCCTTTGTCACCAGCAGCACATTCACACTTTCCCTAGTCTTCCTTTTGCTGCTGACATGCCTGCAGAGCCCACGTTGTTGATGCCCTTCATGCACCTTCCAACATTCAGCCCCAGGTACCTTTGGTTTTCCTAAGCCTGTCCTGCACTGTCCCTGCACGCTTGGACAGACATTTGTCCTGGGTCACCAAATCCTGCTTCCACCTCTTGTGTGATTCCTTCTTACGCCCGAGTTTTGTCAGGAGCAACTTGTTCATCCAGGCAGGCTTCCTGCTGCCTTTGTTTTACTTCCTGCATATGGGCATGGCCCATTCTTGAACTTGGAGATCCTGATCCTTGAAAATCATCCAGCTTTTTTGGACCCTCTTCTCTCCAGAACCATATACCACAGTTTCCAACCAACTCCCTGAACAGGTCAGAGTCTGTTCTCGTGAAGTCCAGTGTTATTATACTGCCATTTGCCTTGTTGCCTTCTGTCAAGATACTGACGTCCATCATCTCATGGTCACTGCAGGCAAGGCTGCCCCCAACCATCACATCCCTGACCAGTTTTACCTTGTTTGCAAGTGTTAGGTCCAGTAGAGAGTCTCCCCTAATCAGCTTCTTGATCACTTGTGTCATAAAGTCATCACCAATGCACTCCAGAAACCTTCTAGATTGTGTCCTGCTGTGCTGTCCCTCCGGCACATATCAAGGTGATTAAAGTCCCCCATGAGAACCAGGGCCTGTGAATATGAGACTTCTTCCAGTTGTCTGGAGAAGACCTCATCTTTTTCTTCTTCCTGATCAGGTAGTCTGTTGCAGACACCCACAACAACATGCCCATATTGGTCTGCCCACTAATCCTAATCCATAAACTCTCAGGTGTCTTGTCATCCATCCCAAGGCAAAGCTTCATGCATTCCATCTGCAGTCTTACATAAAATGCAGCTCTCCCTCCCCTCCACCTCAACCTGTTCTTCCTAAAGAGCCTGCAATCCACTGCAACACTCCAGTCACATATGTTACCCCACAATGTGCCTGTTGTCCTGATGAGACTGTAACTCGGCAACTACATGCACACCTTTAATTCCTCCTGTTTCCTCCTGTGCTGTATGAATTTCAGAAAGGCACTCAGTTGGGCTCATTTCCCAGAAAAGCTATGAAAGCTTCCCTATAATGCTGTCCTGTAGACATTTCCTTATTTCTGTGCATGCACTTGACGTGGGGTCTTTTCATCCATTTTCTTTTTCACAATGTCTCACTTGTCCACATCACCCTGCATCCTTTGCTTGCCAACCTGATCTACCACTTCTTGATTGTGGGCTGTCATTTCTGTCCCCCATTATTCCTAGTCTAAAGCTTATGCCTGTTGTTATTAGCAGAGGTATAGGTTCGTAAAAGTAGAAAAGGCAAAGATAAAGGGAAGACCCCTACATGTTCCGTAATAAGTATGGATTTTTTTTCCTCTTTTCATATCTACATGAAACCATTCTGCTAAATATGTACCTTTTACATTAGATTTCATATTTCAAAAAAAGTTGCACTTATTTGCTTATTTGGCACGAACAATTTTTTTTCGGTCTGGCCATCTCTATGTCCCTGAATCTTCATTTTCAACCCTGCCAGAGACTCTACTACATCTTTATTTCTCTTTTCTTTTAGTTTTGCCCTTGTGAAACTGTTCTATTGTATTTATTCCTCAATCTTTTTAGTGCCTCTTCACATTCCAGGGATACAAGAATTTTTGCCCTTTCACAGTTCCAGAAATACAACCATGTCAGCTTAAAGAGGGCTTAAAGAGAAAGCCCAACCTATAATGTGTCCTTTTGTCAGGGCTCTAGTTATTTCTCTTTATGTAGCTTCAAAGTTAAAGCGGATAGGGTCTAGAATAGCTGTTTTCTCTGGTTTATTTTGCAGGTCCCTTTGATCACCTGGTTTCCTTCAAAATACTTCCTTCTGCTGAAACTAAGGCAGCTTAGTTATTATGACAAGCTTGGAAGACTATGTACAATTCAAGGAGAGAAAAAGCTCTATGGGCTCTTTCTGTGACATGCTACTGACTGATCACAATTGTTCTCGAGTAAATTCTAAACTGTTACCATAAAGTTCCATCCCTTACATTGTCTGGCACTGCTGTGCTTCAGATATTTCTCATTTCCCAGTTCTCTGTACCATCAAATTTATTTTCTGTGTGTCTCTCTTCCTCATTCTGTCCAGATGCTCTACTTGCATGTATAACTAAGTAACATGACATGACTAATCACAAGCCTGTTCTCAATGTTCCTCTTATTCCTCTGTGAATATAGTTTTAAATTTCTTTTTTCTCATTGAATGTTTATACATCAGTCAAAAAGCTCTTAATTTCCTTGTCACTTGGCACCATAATAACTGAAGTTTAAGAGCACAGAGAATTCACTTCGCAAAGAGCATACAGTAGAAGTTCAAAAAATGCAGAGAAGGGCTTTGGACATAGGACTGCTTCTTTCAGAGGAGACCTAGATAAAACTAGGACAGTGTTAATCCACCTGTACTGTTTCCATAATATGAAATAACTCATTTAAAATGTAAACAAACTCTGAGGATATCAGAGTTTTTGTGGGCTTTTTTTCCTATTAAATGTTACAAAAATATGTTAAATAAATCCAAGGACAGGATTGTATTTTTCTTTAGTTTTATAAGATTGAGGCTGACAATCTGATGGTTGTCTTTCTTCAAATAGTTAGTACCTATACACAGAATTGGTTTCTACATATTTTGCAAGCCAAGGATATGAAATTGTGAAGTCTGCAGTATGTCCTCTAAAGATTGAACTAGTTTTGCTTCCTTAATATTCTGCTTCAGTGCTTCTATATAACCAGCTCTATATGTTTGTAACAAAAAGGAACCAAATGAAAAGGAATTTCAGGTTGATGCTTGTAAGTGATAAAGTAATTCACACTTGTTATATTTTCTGGCTACACTGAAAAGAAGGTTATTTTGTCATTGGCTTCAACAGAGACTTTCAGTCATAGCACCTTTTGTTATGTTACCAATGGATTGATTAGTTCCTTGGTGTTCTTCTTCCCTTATGGGGCTTTATGTATATATTTATTCACTAGTGGAACAGCAGGCTTCAGATAGGGCAGATAAAAAGATAAAGGTGAAAAAAACCACCTTCAAACTGACACCACTACCCCAAAAAACCCCGCCCCAAATCTCTAATACCTTTGTATCTCCTACAGCAGCTACATAAATACAGTCAGTAACTACAAACCAGCCCAGAAAAGATTGCTCTGTCCTGCTTCACAGAAGGTTGCAGTCATTTTTTCTGGTTCTTTGCACTGTATGCTTTGTGGTTTTGAAAGATTTTGGTTTCAATCAAAGCTGAAGTTGTTCCTTTGCTTAGGAATATTTATACTGTTTTCAGTTTCTGCTTAAGACTCACTTCAATTAATTTCATAATGTAATGAAGAGGAAAAAACTTAGGCAATGGATTTGAGTTTAGTGTGCCTCAATATAAAATTATGAACCTGTATGTTTATGACATTCTCCAGCTATTAAATTGTTAGCTACTTGTTGCTGGTATCTTTTCTTGCTCCCTATTAGATAATAACTGGCTTCAGGAATGAAAGTAGCACAAGAATAAGAAACAAAAACTGTGCAAAATCTGTGATAGGCATTATTACTTCATCTTTCCTTTCTCTGGTTTAAATAATTTCTTTTCTCTGAGTAATTGAGGCCTCCATCCAAACCCAGAATTTTCAGTTGCAAAAAAATGTGTATTGACTTCTTGATTTGAGCATACGACAGTTATTTTGAATACAAATTAAAAGTGAGACAGCAGGGACATTTTGAGTAAGGTCTAGATGTCAGGGAACATGATCTATGCATTAGTATGCTTACATCCTCTGACCAATGCTAAAAACTTTTTCAGACATGAGGTTGGTGTTTTTCAGGGCTGATCCTCACCAGAATACATTTAATGAATTAAGAAATCTTTTTCACATCTTTATGTAAAATCCAGAATTTGTATACATCTTGGTTTTGCCCAGACAGAACTAACCAAATTTGGTTTTGCTAGCAGTGAGTGCAAAGGAAAGCAATACTTTCTTTCTGTATGAAGTGGGTAGCTCAGCTGTATTCTAAAATTCTTTTCAAGGGCCTTTCTGTAAGTGATCAGAGCTCTGTGGACTTTCCTAACCAACTCCCACCACTACAGACCTCTTGTTCAGCATGTGCTTCTTCCTTTGTTTCCATTTCTCACAGTGCTACTCTCCACGAGTAGAAGTGTTACGACGTGGCCCAACAGGCGCAGTTACTTGTATAAGAGGCATTTGGTACAAAGATCACAATACATAACTATTCCTCTGCCCTCTTTGCTTTCCAAATCAATAACCAAGCAATGAGTTTGTGTCCATACAAAGGAAATGGCGACAAGGCAGAGAAAATCATGTAGGAAAAGAGCTCTAAAAAGGCACTGCAACACCTGTGTCTCAGAATGATTAGTGTTCTGACAACCAACCAGAAAAGTTGGCAGATAAAATGCAAGAGGGAGGTCTTACTATCACTTGTCTTCCTCTGTTTCTAGCACTGTTCTGTAGAAAAAGTCCATTAATAATAATTTATTATCACTGCTAAGATTTTAATTTTATTCTTTTTTAATTGTGTTGTAAACAAAGCTACTTGTTTTACTGTTCACATGCATGTTGCATTAGGGTTTTTAACTGGTTTGGGGTGGGCAAAGAATTGATTTTTTTTTGTTTTGAATTTGTTTAGCTTTGTTAGTGTGATACAGTCATTAATTCAAAGGAGGTAATGATAAATAATAATAATAAAATGCAAATGCAGATGTCCTCTTTGACATGATAAACCTCTGAACAAAGCCAATATTAGTTTCCGCATTAAGTACTAATGGTGGATAAACAAAAAAGGGTTCCGTTTAGTTGTCTGAACTGTTCAGTTTTGGAGGGTAGGTATTATCTTTTGTCCATGAGTTTAATAGACTTTGCTATTGACACAGCACATATTCTTCCCAAACCTATCAAGTCAAAAGGACTGGCTGTCAGCCTTGTATTTCTGGCTGTGGAATTGCTCCAATCTGTGGATCATGATAGGGTCATGGTCACATCAAACATGACTTAAGAAGGGAAAATAAAACTAGTTATGCCTTCAAATGCCTGAGTGAATGCCACCATCGACTTCTCCAACCTTTAAAACACTCCTTCAAAAAAAAATTTCTGTCTGTGAAAGGGCACAGTAAGTGAACTGATTCTTAGTCCTACTCACTTTTCTGATTTAAGAGAATGGATATGCATGTTGAGTACTGCACTGAGTCTAACAATCCTCTATTCAGTTTCTCTGTATTAAGAACCACTGAATAATTTTCTTAGCCTAGTGGGAATAAAGAAACACATTTGCTCATGCCTGTGTATTCTCTGCAAACTTTTTTTTTTTTTATCCCTCATTTTCTCAGGTCTGCTCTGGTTACCCGCAACTGCTGACCCTTTGAAATGAAGTCAGGGAATTCCTTCACTGTTCTAATAGATTATTCCTTAGGATTGCTCCATTACTGGAGTGCCCAGTAGCAATCCATATTAACAACGTTTCCAGTCCTCTATTCTTAGAGGGGAACTTCACTGTAAAGTGAATTTTACATGGAGACTAAGGCACATTCGGAAGGGGGATTGGGAAACCAGGTCAATCTGTAATAGACATAGAGTGTTAATAGGATTGATGAAAAGAAATGCTGGGAGTGAATCTGGTTTCCATGCAGTTGTTATGCCATTGTTATATGAATGACCCTGCTGACTTGTGTTTCTAACATGCCATCACACACCAAGCTTACCAGAACCTGGACCAGGAGTGAAGCATCTCTGTATGAGTTATACGAAATGGTATTCCACCTGTCTCCTCAACAGTTAGTTTCACTGCTGAGTTAAATGAAATAAAAAAGATCTGGGACCAATGCAGAAATGTGGGATGCATGTGTAATAATATATATTTTGTTTGCAAGTAAAGATTAAAGGGTCAATCTCATTTTTTAATTGTTTTTATTTGTGAGCCAGCACTGCCCTTCATTTTGGCTATGAGCAGCATTATTACTTGTTCTGAAATGAGTGATGGGAACAAAGACAAGGAAGGAAAGAACAAGGCAGGAATCCATCAAACTCAGTTCAGCAGCTGTCCAGGGGCAGTGGGAATGTGCACTTTTGCCATGGTTTTATGCAGGCATGTCATGATTTGCAGGTTCGTCACAAGCTTTAACTCTTCTGCTTGAAAGAGATTGCAGCTATCATTTTGTCTCTTTGGCCAGCAGTGTTGGAACAGGAACTCCAGGAGCAGAGGCTCTTGCGAAAAATCAGACTGCTTTGGTCCTTTAGCTATTTTGGTCCTTGTGAACAGTTCTCCACTTTGCCGCTGTAGTGGTGAAACAGGATGCTAGCAGCAACCATGTGTAAAGTTCTATAGTGAGAGCCACAGGTACACCGACTCTGCAGCCCAGCTTGAGGGCATAATGATGTGTGTTCTTTGGGATGTGTCTTAATGTACATCAGTCCATGTGGGTCTAGACTGCCTGCAACTACAGTGGAGGATGTTGACTAGACTTGACATTCTCTCCAGATGAGCGCTCCCATGTTGTCCAATTACACTCTTGGGCTCCAAGCCAGAGGGGATGATCAGGGAATTTGGCCCTAAGAATGAGTGTTAAGCATACTAATACTAAACCTGGATTCATACTTATTTGATTTTTCAATTTCTATCAAGAAAAAAACTGATGAGTGACATTAAATATTGTAGAACACAGTTTACCTCGAAAACCTAAAATCAGTCCTTCGCCAAACTGCTTCTATAATACCTGTTTCTGCTCATTAGTGGGTGAGAGAGTACTTCAGTTAGATGCATTTTTTATTTTGATGTCTCTAAAAGATATACCTGTGCAAATCTGAGGGTTAAATGTTTATTTTATACCCAACATTTTTTGTCTTTTAATTTTTCAAATTACTTACATTTATTTGAACATGAAAAGTCCTTTCCCTTTCCCTTTCCAGTTTTACTGTTGAATTTCCTGGTATTGACTATTAGTCAAAGAGATTCCTTAGCTGTAGATATTATGTAGAAATAACAGGATAAAGACAGCACAGGCTGTTCTTTTCTGCTGAACTGTTAATCTTTTACTTCAAAACTAGTAAACTCTCATAGAACAAAAATCACAAGTCAATCAGACCTTATATATATTATTCCCTTATTACTGTCTTTATCTTGCCTCCTTTTATTTTTAATGAGAAATCATCTTTTCAAATAGGCTAGATTGGGCACAATCTGGGAAGAACACAGGGTATAGTGGAAGATTTTTTGGTATTATTCATGTGCTTTAAGAACTTCCATTAAGAAATAAATAGGCATTTTGTAATTTAATACACACGACCTTCAGTAAGACTCAGTTTCTCAATAAATAAGCTTCACTTTACACCCTTGTTGATCAATTATAATCTATAGAAGAGGAGGCCAATATTTGTGATCAGTTTTCAAATGTCCTTTTAAAGCACTTCCAGTTTATTTTCTCAGGGGGGATATCTAACTTATACTTGTCTTAGTCCTGTCTATTCAGGTTTGCACTTACTTCAGTGGAAATTAGTCAAATCTATGTATGGGTGCTATCTCTGAGAAATCCTTTTCTGTTTGAAAGAAACAGAACCAGAGCTTTCACAGCATTTAAATTAGGTATTAAAATTTATTATACTTTAGAGACTTAAGACACGTAAAGAAAGTAAAACCAGCTAGCAGCCAGGTTAAAATTAACTTCAAAAAACCAACAATATAGATAGAACTCAACATAGTGCTGTTTAACAGGTTCATATTCCAAGGTGAATTCCATATGACACTATTGTATGAAGTTTCACTGTCTAAAACACCTGAAATATAATGTAAAAAGAGAGAGTGATGTTAAGAACAGAGTTTGAGTCTGCTTTTTCTGTTAAGTCACTGACACTATGGAAGATTGTTTACTGTACTTAATTAGACTCTGATTCCTTTAGAAAAAGGCATTAATTTTAAATTCTAAATTGGTGTTGTAGGGTTAGAGGGAAATTAAAATAAATTGTGAGCTTTCTTCTGTCTATATACTAATCTGTTTTAGAGATAATTGTTTCTACTTTTTTTTTTTTTTTTTTTTTTTTTTAGAATTTAGCTTGAGGAACAAAATAGAATTGGGGTTGGGGCAGAGACAGTGTGGTAATATAGGTCACTGCATAACTTATAAGCCCACAACAAGTACTTTAATTACATCGGATGAGTGTGAATCAAGACTACAGAGCAGCTGAATGCTATGAAAATGTAAATACAATTTGTGGAAGTATAATAAAGCTATATAGGGTGCAAATCAAATTGTGAACTGAAAAAATTAGAAGTGCTGACATCAGGCCACCTTGGTATTTTTACAAAATGTCTGCAAATATAATCTATATAAATGTATGACAAAAGATTGTAACTCTGAATTTTGAAAATATAACCACATTAGAAATAATTTTGTGCGCTACGATTTCTATAAATAGCTTTTTCTGGAATGGATGTCCAGTTTACTTTTATGCAGCCACTACACTGTTTTCCTCACTCAATTATTTTGATGCAGCAGAACTAAAAATTTGTGAGTGGAGATTAGCATGGCCTACAATTTTTCATAGAGGAAGAAAAGGCAGAATAGTGTGTGGTTTTTAAAGGATCCCCAAAATCTAGTATGATCACTATTATTTATTCAAAAGCACCAAACTTGCCAGGTTCTTGCTCTGCAAGAATAACATTTTCTGTTTATGTATAGACTTGTTGAAACTTAGTACACAAACTTCTTAGCACCACACTTAAATCAAAACTTTCATCATTACCACACTTTGCTAAGTTGGTAATTTAATTCATTATATTACAATTATAACTACTCTTATTTATTACTCTGCCCACCTTCTACCTGTGGCCTATAAAATGGGTGGGTATTTTCAGAAGTTCCTAAGAATTTAGTAACACATCTTATTGACCCATCAGTGGATCTAGTGGTCTTAGATCAGTCCCTTCTTTTGGAAAATCCCTCACAGATAACATTCCCAAGAGAGCTCTTTAGGAGAGCAAGTAACAAAACCCAGCAAACTGTCGATATGAGAATCTAGTGCTTAACTGGAAAAAGGTAGAAAATAAAGATCAGAGGTTTTTCTTTTCTCTGTACCATAAGGTGGAGTTCAGTGAAACTAAAAAGTTCATAATTCAAAATGATTGCAAGTTTATTAATATTTCCGTACAGTATTTAATTCACCTGCAGCACTCATTGTCAAAGGCTATCCTTGAATATAGCAAGATTAACAGATGGATTACATATTTACCATAGCAGCTAAATCCTGTTATAATTTCTATTCGGAAGGATGTAAAAACTTCATGATTAAGGGCTTAAGACTCTAAATATTAAGGGTTTATATAAAAATCTTTCAGAAAGTATAAGTTCTCTCATCTGTAAGCTTTTTTCCACCTCTTGTTCCTGACAGTTGTCATTGTTGGAAGTTGGGATCCTGAGCTGAATACGCCACAGATAAGGTCCAATGTGGTAATTTTTGTGTGACTGGATTTTCAAGGAAAAGAATGAATGAAGAAGAATGACTTCCTATTAAGTCTGGAATATAAAACACTGCAATTCTGTAAGGGCAGCATTATGTTTTACGAGCTCAATATTTGAACAGAATAGAGATAGAAGACTGCAGGAAGAAAAATGTATTACCTATCAAAGTTTTGGTTGGCTCAGAAGATTAATCAGTAGATTATATAAAGAGCAGGAAAGAGAAAGAATTTTAAAACAATAAATAAAACAATGTAGATATTATATATTGTCTAAATAAATATGTCTGCTCATCAGGAGGACTGGCAATCTTTACAGAAATAATGAATGTATATAGATTACATATGGATGTGAAGAAAAGGTGTGGTAAGGAGATGTTAAGCTATTGTAAGATTAAGAGTCTTAATTCTTAGCAACATCTCAGTATAAATGCATTAATGCAAATCCAATTCAAGGCCAAGTAGCTTGGTAAGGGGTCTTCCTACTGTGACCTTAAAGCCTAGCTTCATTCCACTGATTACAAGAACCTAACTGTGGTGCTCACGTTAACATAGACTTGTATAACTGAGGAAATCCTGATCTCCAAGTGTAAAGCCACCTAAAATGTGAATTGTCCTCCAGAAATACCTCCCTCTTTCTATTTGTTGTAATGATAACTTACAAAGATGTTACCAGTAACCCTGACATGTTAGTTAGGTTTCTAAAACTGCAAGGTATGAATTAACATAATTTTGTATCTATATTTTTTATAATAAAATATGTTAAACATATATATATATATGTTACATATAAGGTTTAACATATTACCTTTGTGAAAGCTGAAGATAGTACTTCAGCCAACATTATTAGCTATATAATATTGAATAAAGATGGAACATTGCTATACTTTTCTGCTTTTTACTTTCATTTTGGGATACTCGTACACATAGCTGTTCTGTTTGGGACTGATACTGATATCCCTCATTCACATCCCTTCTTTTATTCGTGTAAATAGCCCAGGATTTTTGAGAATCAGGCCTTTTGTTTGATCATTCATTCCACAAAGCATTGGGTGTGATTACTTTGTCAGAGAGAGACAAGAATTGATTCTGTGCCTGATCAGCTATTTCATCAGTCGTAAGAAACAGCACTTATTAGATCATAAGTATAGAAAGAATGAACTGCAGTGGAAATCTTGACTTGCTCTGTTTCATGTTCTTGTCCCGAGAGAAAGGTAACTGTGAGTAGTGTGCAAAATCAAACAAAAAGTGATACATACTGTTTCTCTCTCAAATATTTGCCAGGTATATTGTTGTTTTTGGCAGTTTAGAGTGAGTTAAAGTTATTTATAATTGCTCAGTGCTTCTGCAGCTAAAAATGCTTTGAATTGATTCATTTTAATCATAATCTGAAATGTCTGAAGATGTATTTTTACACATATACACACAAAGACATACTTCTCCCTTTACTGAACAGAAAAATGAAGAAAGTAGAAAAAATGCAATAAAGATCTTGGGAAAAAAAAAATTAAAAAAGAGCAATGTTAAGAAATACGTCTGACATGCTTTCACCTTCTTTCTCTCTCTCTGGCTGTATACTAATGAACAGTTACAGAGAATAAGTGTCTGAATTTTAAAATATTCAGCAAAGCTCCCCAACAAGCATAAAATTGTAAATCCATGAAACTATCTGATCACAAAGATGTTGAACTTTAAATGTCCAAGACCACATCCAATACCTGTGAAAATTGCCCATTTACGGGAAATGCATTTAAATTGGCTTTGTCCAGGCCGAATACAGGGAAATGGTAGCTGAAGGAGCATAATTATGTTAAAATGATTCAAGAAGGGTGACAGTCTTTCATGAAGCCTAATCAGTACCTTGGCTGTATCTATGGGCACAGAATGGTCAGGAGCAATCTACTGAACTGCTAGTCCTCAATTATCATCATCTTTGACTTGTTGCCTAAGTACATACAGTATTCCAGGGTCAGTGCTTATGCAATCTGGATTCTTGTGTGACTAACCATCCTTGAGGACATTCAAATACAAATTTTATTGTCTTTTCACCTCTTTTAATACAATTCTGCATTTTAATAGTTAAGCAATACAAAAAATCTTGTCACAGGATGATCTGATCCAACTTGCCTCGCTATGGTTTTAGATTGCTAGATTATTCTGTGTCTTACTTTTATTTCATTTGTGATCTGCAGTGTTAGGTCAAAAGAAATACTCAGTTTTTCAGTTGTCTTAGAGGCATGTGGTTATTTTCTTAATTGTATTTTTGGGCAAATCCAATTTAGAAAACAACTTATTTTAATCGGTGTTGTAAAATTACAGACCTGAATTGTGTTATTAGGCTCTGTATATGTGTACTGTACAGTGTACATTATGTAATTTTATGGCTGTAATTGATCTTTTTCCACCTGTTCAATGTTTTCATTTTTCCAGCATACTTTTGATATCGTTTCTTGTTCAGTTAGATGAAATTTTCCTCATAACATGTCTCTATTTCCATAGGATACAATTTCAGTATGGTAATATTATCGCTTCTCAAAGAGAATTTTGATCAAGCAGATATTTTACCCATGTTACCTCTTATTTTCTTAGAGTTTAATGTATAGGAAAAAGAATACTGTTCTGCTACACTTTCCCCCCCACCCAGTATCATGTGTCTTTTACTAGTGTGAACCATTTACAGCTGCCAATCTCTCTTATTTCCATATTTCCACTTTGTAGTATTCAGTTTCACATCCTACACTGTAAATTCAAATTTGTCATTTCATTGGTCAAGTTCCTGACATTTTAAGGGACAAGTATTCATGATGCTTCTTTTAGATCACACTAAGTCTCCTATTAAAATTTGGCATAGTCAGAACCACCTGATTACTGTTTTGATCAATATGAGCACAATTTCTGTTCTTGGTATCCTTCCTTCTTATCTATTGGTGTGGCTGTTGCTACAGTTTTGTTTACCTCCCTCTACATATTAAAAATTCATAGGAATCATTTCACTCTCTTTCTCAGTCTTCCTCTCAGTTCTTTTGCTTTACAGTTCCTCTTCTCAGCTGCACCAGCCTCAAACCCCAAAGAGATCCAATGCCAACTGCTCTCGGAGAGCACATCCATTAGTTCTGTGTCTCAATAGATATGCACGCAATATAAATAACACCTGTCCTGGATGCATCTGTTGATTTCATTATCTTGTTCCCTTTGCTCTCTTCCCTGAAGGATCAAGTGAATGCAACTGAAAACCGCCTGAGCCATCATTTTGCTGAGGTGTTCAGTCATGTTTTATCTGGTGCACTGGGGAGCACACAAGTGCCATTTGTTGTGGTTTGAAGAAAGATTAGTGGATTTTATTTTCACTCATCAGAATCCTTTCCCAACTAAGTTCTGTAGCTCATATCTTTGCCTCTGTTATGCCACACAATTTTGTGCTCTCTAACTGCTCTGTAATAACAAGTGTTTTATTCTCCTTAGCAGAGTACTGAGTCACACAGACTCCTCTTGGTGTTGGTATGACTCTTGAGTCATCTACTGTCCTTCCACCTTCAGAACTCCTGTCATATCTCTAAATAAACTAATGAGATTGTGAAGAGAAATGTTTTTCAAAAAACCTAATATTATTGTAATAAGTTGCAATTAATCAACTGTGAGAGCTAGTTAAGTGTAAAAAAGATCATAAAGACTTACTATGTTCCACTCAGATAAACCATACAACTGTTTACAAGATTGTGATAAAGCAAAATATATTTGCAGTGAAAAAAATAAAAATGTCTATTTTTTTTCCAACATACTTATTCAGGAAAAAAAAAAATTGTGTCTCTGGAATGTTGCTTAGGTGATTACAGCAGGAAATGGTCTATCACAATACCAAACCTAAATAGAGACCTTTATGTTTAATGACTGTATCACTCACAGTTTTAATTTAGGTGCAGGTAGGAAAATGATAAATAAGAAGCAGTATTGCACTGCTGACATGGAGAGTGTATCTGGGCATATGCTAAATCTGTTGGAGTTAAGTAATTGTTTCAGAAGGTATAATTTATTCTATATTTTTTACAGAGTTACTCCTAGCATTGCTCTTCCTTTCCTTACTGAATCTCTCTTCATTGTGAAGTACATTCTTCAGAAAATCCTCATCTGCATAGCAGTTGACTGTACTTCTTTGTGGAATGTGTAGCTGTATATTGAAGGGGGAGATTTCTCACTAGTTAGGACCTGTATCTCTAACAATAGAAGATTATTTCTCCTGTTAGTCAATAGAAGGGTTTGTTTGATGAAAGACATATTTAATACTTGCTATTTTTTCCTTGAATGATATTACAGTTTGTTCTTGTGTACAGAAATCTAATACTTATTAATGTATATAGTACACTAAATCTGTACTGACAGGTAACTGGAGGCAGGGGTAAGGAAAAATTTGATGTAAATTAGACCTTAGTGTGATCTGGTCTATCTGTGAGTTTTCTGTGAAAAGAATACTGTGGTTTGACCCTCCTTTTTCATGTGTCTTCCCAAAAAGATGATTTAACCTAAATGTATTCATTGGCAACATAAACCCAAAGATTCATGGATTTAAGTGAAAACAGAATTTGGCCCTTAAAATGTGGTTAGTATGAATATCCTGGCATTTGGGGAAGTGTCTTATCAGCATGTTGATGTTCTTAGTTCTTATCTGAGCAGAGTAAAGAGCTGAAATTCTCAATTAACATCTCTGAGGTTTATCCTTTTCTCCCTTTCATGTTCTAAGGTTGTAATTCTTTCATTTACTAGCTACAGCTTGGAAATTCTACTCCAGCTACCTCCCATTGTACAGTGAGACTCAAGAACAACTGAAGACTGATGATTTTCTTTCAATACTGCATTCAGCTGACTACATGGGACTTTGATAGAAGGTTATAAATAATGTAAACAATAGACCTATTTGCTTTAATCTTATTCAACTTTGTATGTGTTTCTTCAAATGTGCCATGAATTAAAGATTGATTTTTAATTGGAGAATATAAAATAGAAAAAAGTGACTTCTCCCTCTTTATGCACAAAGCCTGCTTTCACTGTGAGGGAATCCAAAGTGGTTTGGCTGAAAAGCCACAGAGAACTCTGATAAATCCTCTGATTTGGACAACAGGGAGGGCAGGCTGGTGTGAGAGGTAAAAAGAGCCTCTGTAACTCTGTGGCTGCATATGAGTCACTGAAAAACTCTGCTGATGTACAACCCACACACAGTGCCTGTGACTTTGAGGTTTTGACCAACAGAGGAATTAAGGTCTGATATTTCTCACAATGATGTGTGGGATGTCTAGAAAGATGAACTCCAGTATACTGAAATAATGATTGAACAGAATTTTACTTTTCTTTCCTGTCTTTTATTCTCAATGTAAGGAAAATTAGCTACAGCAAGGAAAATACCAAAAGAAAATATTTTTTTGTTTGTTTTACAATTTGTTCTTATGGATGAGTTTATAAATATGATCAATGCATAGAAATAATTTTCAGGAAGTATACAGTCCATCTTCTTGTAGCTCGTCAGCCATTGCAGCAATAAAGTTTTATATTACATATAAATTTATCAGCAGTAGCGTAGTGGCTTTTCAAGTTAGTATGTTAAGTATAGGAAAAGAACAAAACAAATTGTTAAATTTTAAATTGACAAAATTATTTTAAATTATATTTCGGGTATTAAATTATTTAACAAATAACAAATGTGTGTTTAAAAAACTCAGGTGAGTTTTCTCAGATTTAAAGGATTTATGTGTATAAAACTAATCCTGATCCATGCACAACAGACTGATGCTCTTTATCCATGGGCGCAAATAGGGTGAGAAGCCAACAGAGAGAGAAATGGATGATTAAAAAAGACTGTGAAATTCAGTTATTAGAGCATTGAGATTTTCCAAGATTTGGGGCTACAGGAGATGATAAAATAACCAGGGAAAAAGAGGTAAGGGGGATAGACTAGATTCCTTTCTGACTTTGTTTTGATTGCTGTGCTTTATTGATTTCTTTGATCTCAAAACTTTCTGAATGTGATGGTTTCAAGATATTGAATGCACTTGAGACAGGATAATAGGGGCCAGACTTGAGCCTATTCATCATCTTGATTTTTTATTGTGGTACTGTCTCAGCGATACTCAAATCCTTAGTGTACAAAGTGTGATAGAAATACTAAGACATGGGAAAATTAATAAGCTGATCAAATCTAACAGGTTCCACGGGTCTTCAGTAGCAGGTGAAAGAAGAGAAATATGGATAGCACCTTGTTCTATTCTTGCAAGGAACATCAAGAATCCATCTTGGGGCTGACAGCAAACGTTGTTGTATAACAAACCAGAAAAAAAGGTATTTGTTCCTTTCTCTTTCACACAATTTCTAACACTGTTTCTTTAGTTTTTCATAATTAAGAAAAAAAAAGATAACAATGGAAGTATTTTACAATTTCCCTATAGACATAAATTAATAAAGATAGAATATTTATTCCATGTATATCATTATGAAGGAGCTGATTCCTCACACAAGAGATCAGATTGTGATATTTACGGAATAGCTAGGGGATTACCAAAATCTAATTAAACTAAAAAAACTGGTATAAAACTAGCTACTGCTGGACTATGGTGTCTTTACATTTCCTGCTAAAGCACCTTTGCTCTTGTAAAGGCACTTTAGTTGTAAGGAGAGATGGCTGAAAAATACTTTAAATGTGTTAAAAATTTTGTTGCACCTTCCACAGTCCATACTGGACAATACATTAACCTCCCTGCAAAATAACTATGTAACAGGGTACTGCTCCCAGCAAATTCTACATGTTTATAAAATATTTTCTTCTTAAAATGTAAATGTTATTCATTTTACTGCTGGCACAGGGATTTGCTGTGATCTATGACTGACCTTTCATTGGTACTATAAATGATGTATTAATCATCTTCACGATATACATCTTCTTGAGTGAATGCACATATGAACAACTGTGCCAAGTAACTCCTAGAGGCTATTGAACTGTTAGGTTTTATCCAGTCTAATGTGTGTCTAAGGAAATTGGGTTGGAGGAAATCTTTGTAAGCACTTCAGTATATTACTCAGAGCAGTAACTATCCCTTAACACAGTACAGCTTTGAAAGGTCTGAAGAAGGCATGAGATTAGACATTGTCAAGATTAGGGTGCTTCACCTAATTTTTTCTCTATTAAAACTTTAACTCCTTTATTAGAGGACTATGGGACCTGATGAGATGCATCCCAGAGTCCTGAGGGAATTGGCTGATGTAGTTGCCAAGTCACTCTCCATGATATTTGAAAAGTCATGGCAGTCAGGTGAAGTCCCCAGTGACTGGAAAAAGGGAAACATTGCACCCATTTTTAAAAAGGATAGAAAGCAGTACCCTGGGAGCTACCAGCCTGTCAGCCTCATGTCTCTGCCTGGGAAGATCATGGAACGGATCCTCCTAGAAGCTATGCTAAGGCACATGGGGAACAGGGAGGCAATTTGAGACAGCCAGCATAGCTTCACCAAGGGCAAGTCTTGCCTGACCAACCTAGTGGCCTTCTGTGATGGAGTGACTACATCAGTGGACAAGGGAAGAACTATGGATGTCACCTATCTGGATTTCTGTAAGGCCTTTGACATGGACCCCCATAACATCCTTCTCTCTAAATTGGAGGGATATAGATTTGATGGATGGACTGTTTGGTGGATAAGGAATTGGTTGGATGGTCACATCCAGAGGGTAGTGGTCAATAGCTCAATGTCCAGTTGGATATCGGTGACAAGTGGTGTCCCTCAGGGGTCCGTATTGGGGTCAGTACTGTTTAATATCTTCATCAGTGACATAGACAGTGGGACCGAGTGCACTCTCAACAAGTTTGCAGATGACACCAAGCTGAGTGGTGCATTTGACATGCCTGAGGGATGGGTTACCATCCAGAGGGACCTGGACAAGATCAAGAATTAGGTCCATGTGGACCCATAGAATGGTTTGGGTTGGAAGGGACCATTAAAAGTCATCTAGTCCAACCCCCCCTGCAATGAGCAGGGACATCTTCAACCAGGTCAAGTTGCTCAGAGCTCCATCCAACCTGACCTTGAATGTTTCCAGGGATGGGGCATCTACCACCTCTCTGGGCTACCTGTTCCAGTGTTTCATCACCCTCATCATAAAAAATTCCTTCCTTATATGTAGTCTAAATCTACCCTTTTTCACCTTAAAACCATTACCCCTTGTCCTATTGCAACAGGCCCTGCTAAAAACTCTGTCCCTGTCTTTCTTAAAAGCCCCCTTTAAGTACTAAAAGGCCTCAATAAGTTGTCCCCTGAGCCTTCTCTTCTCCAGGCTGAACAATGCCAACTGTCTCAGCCTTTCCTCCTAGGAGAGGTGTTCCAACCCTCTGATCATTTTTGTGGCCCTCCTCTGGACTTACTCCAACAGGTCCATGTCTTTCTTGTACTGAGAACCCCAGAGCTGGACGCAGAACTGCAGGTGGGGTCTGACCAGAGTGGAGCAGAGGGGCAGAATCACCCCCCTCCACCTGCTGGCCACGCCGCTTTTGATGCAGCCCAGGATACAGTTGGCTTTCTGGGCTGCGAACGCACATCGTCAGCTCATGTCCAATTTTTCATCCACCATTCACATCATCTGGTTTACTTTGAAGCTGAAAGGGTTTTATCGGAAATCCTAACTGGGAGAGTTCTTTTAACAAATTCATGCTGAAATCAGCCAAGATTTCTTCTTGTAAGTTAATTTACTCTTCTCTCTTTTTTTTTTAATTGAATATTCATATGTGGCAGCCATTATTGCAAAATAATGCAAAGTGAGGTTTAGCTATGAAGATTGAAACAAATCTCAGTAATTTAAAATCTTGTAATATAGTTATTTTCAGTCCAATACAAGCAATCTTTTCTGATTTAAAGAAAAAAAAATCAAAAGGAGTTGAATTCAGCATCGCAGTCAAGTAGAAGTTTCTAAAATTAACTTTTTCTGAATAATCATGTTACTAAGCTCTATGATATTGGGACAGATAATCAGTCTTTGTCAACATGACTCAGTCCGAATTCCATGGTAATTTCAAGCTGTTCTTCCCAGGAAAAATAACCCACAAATTTCCTCCTTTCATTAAGTTCTCATTGCCTAAGGGGAGATTTCAAGGAATATGAAGTGGTTAGACATTTAACTTCTAAAAAACAATGGAAACATCAGTGTCTATTGCTTAAATCCTATGCATGCTTTTGAATATCTGGCGTTTTTTTCTTCCATGCAAATACATCTGTGGACCATTAGCCATAATTTACCTAAATAATTGTACTGTAAGTGGATTTTTTTTTAACTTAAAAATTTAAGAACAGATCTTATCCTGCTGTTTGAATGAAGTATCTGAAGTAGTTGCTGAAGCAGTTTTAACCTAGTATTACAGTATTTTTTGCTTTGCAAGTTTTTGTTAAATAGCATAGCTGGCACTTGTTCTGGATGAAAGGTATCTCCTTGCAAATACTTGTGAGACAAAGGAAGAGCTCTCAAGTAATATATTTTTCTCAGAAATATTCCTGAACAGAGTTAATTATCCTTAATACTGTGTTTAGAAACTTTCTTGGAAATCCTTTAGAGTATGAAGGCTGAAAACCAACAGAGTGAATCTTAGATTATATTAATCTTTTTATTTTCACATACATACCTAAACTTTTATCTCACTGACCATGAAATTTATGAATGTGAATCAACAAAACAGGCCTAAGTAAGATTAGTGCCAGGATTTCATATGGTAATAACATTTTCCATGCTCTAAAAATTTAGTTATAACTAGGCTTTATTGGTAGTTGAGGTTGTTAATAGCTTCTAGTGACTATCCTTTTTGTAAGCTATGTATTCTACATCAGATCGGTAGGCCTTAAGGTATTGTATCTCATCACTGTAAAGCTTTTGTGCTGGTTAAGACAGTGTTTTCATCCTCTAAGTGACTTACATATATTTCTATTCCTAAACAGTGTTACAAATTTCAATTTTCATTTGGTCCTTTCTCTTCATCTATGTATTGCTTGGGTTACAAATTTATGTAATGTTTTTCCAGCTATTTCTTAAGCAAGTTGCATAAATTAACTAGATCGATAAAATGTCATCATAGGACTTCACCAAGGTAATTAACAATCAGTCTAAATATACATAAATTCCATAGCAGAATTTCAGTAAGAAAGCAGAACTACCAAATGCTCATGTAAAATACTCATGAGCAATACAAAGACTTAGATTTGGTGTTTTTTTGGCTGTAATGTAAATCAAAGCTGACACAAGATAGACATAGTGGTCTATTGATAAGATCACAAAATTAGAGCTTTAAGTAAGGAAAATTAAAAAAGAAAATTGTCCATGGGCATTCATAAACAGAAAAAGAAAACTCAGTTCATGGCAAAATAGTCTTTTATTTTGTAGTAGCAGAAAGGTTTTGGCATTGCTTATTAAGAAGCAAGCTTATGTAAGCAGGATGTTTTCTTCATAATTCAGATAAGGTGACTCTTCATACTGAGATAGTTCATTAACTATTACAATCAAATGAAGCACAACAGTCAGAAGTATACTTGCTGACTAAAACTGATCAAACAGTTTGTATGATAACGCTTAACATTTTTCATCCAGTAAGTTTGTTCTAAGGAGATTTTCTTCTTGCTTGTTTGCACATCTATTTCCTCTTAAAATATTTAGTCTGCAATAATGCAAATTTCCTTGACAACTTAGCTGACATAATATTCTGCTACAGTTTGCAAGTGATAAAAAATATCTTTACTAATCTACAGCTGGCTGAATGAGCTGTAGGTTAGTATTCCAGTGATTGTTAACAATACAGTTGAGAAGAGTCATACGTTCAAGGGTTTGCATTTTTCTTCCTGACATCTTGCAGTAACATCTACTGAAAAAGAATTACATTGTGTAGTTCTTCTTATGAAAACTAAAGCTTCTGTTTCATAAGAAACATGAATATAAACAAAGCATAGCAGAAAAGAAAACTTGTCACAACTCTTTATAGTGAACTGTAATAAGTTTTATCCAAGGCCTCAGCCTTTCTTTTGGGGGATATTATTATATTTTCTTTGAATACATACTTAGGACAACTGATAAAATATGCAAAATTGCTCTATACACTTGGTCTTGTAATGTTCAGCAAAAAATTATTAGTACACTATGGGAAAAAGCATAAATAAACACATAACAGAAGAGAAGACACCAGTTTCAAAGATACCATGGCACATTGTGAAGTACTCTATTTTTAGCATGGAGTTAGCTTAAATAGTTTCACTTCATCCTGTTGTGTAGAATCACCTTCTGTGCTACATATGCAGAAAGATGGAAAAATGCAGCTCGAGCTAAGGAATATGGAATTTTCTTAAAGCCATTTGGCATTTCAGACATGCTTGTGGATTATGCTGAGAATTTATAAAAGCTAAATTTGTAGTAGTATTGACAAGGCTACTCCTATAGCTTGGGCCACACTTGATGTAACACTGTAGTAGATATGCATGCTGGATTTCAATTTACTTTAAATACTTTAAGGCATAAAAATGCACAATAATCAAAATTAGAAAACATACCAGATATATATCTAGAAGACAGTTTTATTCAATTGAAGAGACTCCCTAAAAATGCTGGGAGATTACAAAGCTGTGGAAATACTTTATTTCATACAAAGAAAGATGATAATTTATTAATTATTTTACATGAAATTTGGTTAATACAATTCTGTCTGTTTGTTTTATTCTTAGATTATGCCCATAACTATAGCATCTGGAAACCTGATTACTTCCATGGCATGGCTTGTTTCTTCAATGATTTAGGCATTTATGTGATTGTAATTTCCATTAATAAAGAAGTGGTCTGTGGGGAAATATGAAAAAGGCAGTCGGTCCAATGAATAAGCTGCACATAAAATGCCCTCAGTACCTACAAATAAACTGCACATAAAATGGCTGCCTTTACTGAGTTCAGAGTCATTGGTAGTGTAAAGGTTCAAAGGCATAACAGAGTCAGCTACTTGCTACACTCACATCTAATAAAATCACTCTCTGCTAACAATCACATCAGACCTAACTATAATCACCTCCTCTCTTAACACCAACTCTTTATAACTTGCACAGCGTTCATCTCCTAAAGGATAAAATATACTTTACTGTGCCTTTTTTCTGATTAAGATGGTAGATTTTCAGCTACCTTCAGGGCTGCTATAAATTCTGCATTACAAATGAGAAGAAAAGATAGGAAAGGAGTAGCTTAAATATGTCGTTCTTCTAAACTGAGACACCCCCCTCCAAAAAAAAATAAAAATTCTTACTGCTCAGGAACAGCCAAAAAAAGGGGAAATCTCCATTTTATGCCTAAATGTACATGTCTTAGATGGCAGTCCAACTTTCTTGCAGTTTTCAAGTAACCTGACAGCTAGCATCAATGTTAACATGAACATTTCCTACTAAGCTCGCTCCCTTTGTCAATATTATGGGACCGCTTGAAGATTCTTTTTTTTTTAATAGCTAAATATTTGTTCCTATGATTTATGTTATTTCTCCTGTGAGTGTTAAGAACTTCAGCTGTCTCAATAAGCTTTCCATGCCTCTCATCAATCACTAAAGATGAAAGAAAAAGAAAAACACAGAAGAATGGTTTCTAAATCCTGTAGTCCTATCATCTTTTAAGTCTCTTCACTGTAATCAACTCCATACATGCTAATGCTTTGAAGTAGTTGTTTCATACTAAATGTGAGACAACATTCATCATACACATAAAGGAATTGCATGATTATCTGGGTTTTTTATAGCTGAAGATCATTTTTTGTGGGAAGAAGGAGTTAAGAACATGAACTGTAATCACTGGCTCACTGATTCTTTCAAAGTAAAGATACCCTGACAGTCTGAATGCCAGTGATATTTCTACCAATAGAGTAAAAAACCAAAACCAAACCCAACTTTTGGTAGTATGGAGATGCTTTACATTATCACAGAAAACAGCATTTAGTATGGATACATGGTTACATCTTTTGAAAACAAAATACTCTAAATCCAACTGCTTTTCCAAAAATTTTGGGTAAAATATCTTAGAAAATAAATGGTTCTAGTTTTGCATCTGAAAATCACTGTTGCTTATATGCTTCCAAAAGCTTTCATGAAATTTAATATTCTTTCATTACTTACAAAAAAATATATTTGTGATCCTAATATATTCATTTTGTCAAATTAACATTTTGAAAACTTGTCTAACTTCGCTCTTGCTGAAAGATTGTTTCAAACCTTCAACAATTACCCAGCTAGCACTTACAACTGCTTCTTTGAGTGGCTACATGGCTTCTGTCATGAGCACGTATTTATCATCACAATGCAGATGTCAGAGAAGAAAGTATTAACATCTCATTTTTATAATGGAAGACTAGCACACAGAGAAGTTGTTCAAAGAGAGCTGAACCTTTGCATCATATGGCAGTGTTATAGCATAAGAAACATTCTTCACCTTCCAGTTAATAACAACTAGTATAATTGCTCTCTGGCCATCGACTAGATAATTCATACTGATATTGTGGAGTTGTTTAATCTCATTTGATCAGAAGTGATTTTACTCTAAGCTACCTATATATAGGCATATACTACAGTCTTCAATTTGCACTGACCTTCGAGGAGCAAAAACATAATGCTGTAGAAACAGTCCTTTATTCTTTATCATCACATAGACATTTATGTAGTAAATAAAAATATTGGGTTTTGTACTGAATTTTGGGGTACACAGTTCATGTTTTTTTCTGCAATCAACATGCATGTATAAATTTTTAATACAAATTTGTGTTAACATTGTGTATGGAGGTAGACTGTGCTTTTAGCATAAGTGAAAAAATTTATGTATGTCGTGTTCTAATAAGTTGCATTGGGTGTAAATGGCAAGGTTTTGGTAGTGGGAGGCTGCAGCAATGTCTTCTGTGGGAGGAGATCAGGGGCTGCCCTGTCCCAGACCCGCCTGGTTCCAGCCAGCTCCACAATGGACCCACTGGAGGCCAAAGCTGAGCCCAACAGCCAAGTGTGTGGTGCCTGTGAAAACATTTAGGAAAGGTCAGAACAGTAGGAGGGATGGAAGAAGGGAATGGGAGAACACTGAAGTCATGTGTATGAGATGCTCCGCGGAGGACAGGGCACACCCCCAAAAGGGACTGCAGCCCATGGATGAGTCCATGCCGGGGGAGGTACACCCCTGAAGACACTGCAGCCTGTGAAGGACACGTGCTGGAGCATAAGAAACAAGCAAGAAGGAAAGAGAGGAAGAGAGAATCTGCTACATCCTGACCCTGACCACCTGCACCAGCCATGGTATCACTGAAGGGACTGAATGCGACCTGTGGCGATACCAAGTCAGTGATTGGAGTAAAGCTGGGCCCAAGAATCAGGGAGGAGAAGTGGCTGGCCCTAAGTGTTTAAATGTTTGTCTCCTTTCTTTACCAGTACCTGAATCAGTAACTAAATGTTTATTGCCAACAAATTAACTTAAATTTCTCAAGTCAAGCCTGTTTTGGCTGCAACAGTATCTGGTGAGTGATTTCCCTGTCTTTGTTTCAACCCACAAGTTTTCTTATGCCTGGTCTTCCTATTTTCTTCCCCATGCGACTAAGGGTGGGCAAGGAGTAAGCAAGTGACTGTGTGGATACTCAGCTGCTAGCTGGGGTCAACACATCACATATGTAGAAGCAAAGATCATTCATAAACAATAGCCAATACTTACCTGGATTTTTTTTTTTTCCCAATAATGGCTAGGAAAGCAGTACTTGATTAATATTTTTTCTGTGTGAATGAAGCATGCTTTTAAGTGTACTTTTCAGAAATAGAAAAAGCACCTTAATTTGCTGCATATTGCCATATAATGTAAGACACTGTAGTAGCATCAATAAAGTGTTAGAACTAACCCCATATTTAACTCTATAATATTTGTTTGCTAAAGGTAATAATGTTTTTAAGGTGACATCACCCAGAATTATTCATCCCACTCCCTGTGCTTTTCAATATGTCTCCTTCTTCATCTCTAATGTGGTGCATAACACCTGAAATCAGTTCACCCATTCAGCACATATTTTATTCTTTTCCATAAGCTTCCTAATTGCTGAGGATGGACAGCAGAGTAAATATATAACAGATGAGTGAAGATAATAAAATCATTCTTTCTTCCAATGGTCTGTATAACATCATTTTTGCTGATACCTTGCAATGTCTGACCTTTTAAACTGACAGGATGTTCACCACTGAAGCTTTTTAAAGACAGCTATCTCATCTCAGAAAAATGGAAGCCAGGCATTCAAGACCGACTTGTATTTGTCTCTGAATCAAACTGTCATTTTTGCTCTGTTAGTGTCTGTTATCAAGTCTGGACAAGCAGTTATTCTGCAGGTTACTTCGTATAACCTTGAGTTTTTCAGGAAGTCCTTGAGAGTTCATGCAGCCTGTTTATGCAACTACAATTCATGTACATTAAGTGAGTTATACAGAATCTTGGCAGCTAGCAGTGCTAATAAACATTTAATTTATAACCCATACAATCCTTTTCACTTTGCGAAGTGCTTCATGTATCCATCTTTCCCCCCTGATTTATTATAATCCCTGTTTAGCTCCACTTCCATTTATGGGGAACCCTCCATGGTGTGAAAACCAGGACTAAGGTATGAACAATTCATGATTTAGCAGGAATCATGTTAGGATTTCAAGCTGGACATTTAGTCCAGAAATTTAGTAAGTGGACAAAAGTCTCCCAAAACAAATCAAAATTAACAAAAATGTGCATCAATATCCCTTTACCAGTGAAATTAACATATATGACTGAGACCAAGGAACTCACTGCATCATTGCAAAAAGAAGAAATTAGATCACTTATATTGATATAATGGGGCCAAAGTACAAAACATTTCTAAGTAACAGAAGCATCATGTACTGTATTATATATTTGCATAATTCACAACAGAGGGTGTCAACCACCCAAATAAATAGTCAAAATCAATCCAGAATCCAAAGTTTTCAGGGAAGTACCCTGGGTCAGAGATCAGGAACCAATCTCTGAACAATCTAATCGTTTTAAAAGCACAAGTATTATATACTTTGTTTGAAACAGATTTTTTTTTCTTCCAGATTTTAGTGTCCTTTCTCTTTTTTTTTTTCATGGAAGAATAATGCAATAATGACTGCATATAATTTCAGCACCAATCCGCCCTGCCTATTATGGTAGGCAACCTGTTTCTAAATAATTCTTGCAGGTTGCAGTAGGATTTTGAAGCCACCTTGTGAAAGGGTGCAAACAGATGAAAATGGTTTTCAACATATATATAGGATACTTTAATCTAAAGAGCATATTACCTGCTAGGATTTGAGTTTAGAAAACTAAATAGTGATTAACAAATAAATATAACCACAGCAAGAATCTAGACAACTTCAATCTGCTTGCCATTGCTGTGTTTAGAGATGGCAGAGAAAGAGATTATCGATAGCTTTAAATAAAAAGAGTTAAAAAATGTATGTGTCTACATGTAAAAAAATTTCTTGGGTATGACAATCAATGGCAGGGAGAAAACACTAAAGTTGGCTTTGCTGCTACCTTTTCTATACCTTTGAGCATCTAACTGTACTTTTCTCTTATTTGGCCTCCATCCTGATTTTGGTCACTTCGTTTCTGTTTGTTTAGTGTCTACTTTCACTGCACAATGACCTAAAATTCAAAACAAAATCAAGAATAAAGGACTTGCAGGAATGTCTGCTCTTGTTAAAAAACACTTTTTCACTTACTCCATTTTTATTGTCACTACAAAAGTAGTAGGACATTGTAACCTTAGGATTCAGAGATGTTTTGTTTATATTCATCACTTAAATATCAGTTGCTTTTAATGCTCGTTATGTTAGAGGAAGGATCATGTCAGATTCACTGGCATCCAAAAAAGAAATCAGAAAAGCTAAGGCTTAGCAGTTATTATTTTTTATTATTTAAATATTGTACTTCATAACTATAGTTATTTGGAAGGGCTAAAAATTTAATTAATATAAAAAGCTTTTCTCCATCTTGCAAAATAAGCAAAGAAGAATCTATCTGGTTTGTTTTTTTCTTCATTGATCTCACAGCAGGATCTTCCTGCAATATCTAGATGTAAAATAAAGGTAGGGATGCATACCTGACACTGCATAGGAATAAATCTGCAGAGAAACTAGTGTGATAACTTTTTTCTCAAACCCTAGAACTATAATAAAGAATATGAAGAAGCCTAAGTCACCATTCTTCAGAAAATATGGTGCCTAGATTAATTCCCATAGTTTTTCCTAGTAGTTTACATGGAACATTTGGAGTGGTAAACTTATCAAAATTTAGACTTTTGGCTTTAAAACATAAAACACAACAGTTTGTAACATATACTTGAGCTGAATTCTGCTGATACCACCAATTCAGCAGTCTTAATCCCTTTGCCAAAAGAATATTTTTCTCAGTTGCTATACTTATCTCTTCTATCATGAAGAGAGAGGACACTGCAAATTGAACTTTGTGTAAAAAATATAATCACAGATTGAATAGTGTTTCTTATGGAAATGTGTACAGTTTAAATCAGAGATCAGGTCAGTGTCTTTTTGTATGGACATAGATCCATGATGTACCTGAATCACAGAGAAAACAGCTTATGGATTTTCAATGAATTTTGACTAGTACTGATTAGAGGAAAAGGAAAGTTTGGAAAGATGAGTTTGGAGTTATTTCAAATAGTGAAAGCATATCAGAAATAATTCCAAAGTTTTTGGAACATCCTGTTTTGGCATTTTAAAATCCAAGCTCTCCTTTTTAGTTGGAAGTAATTTTCCACTTTGAGAAATAAGGTAACTATAGCAAACTAAAAAATATATAACAAAAAGATGCCAAAGTAAATATCTTCTTTGTTATAAAAAATACTAATTTCTTGTGCTGTTTCAGAAGCTGCTTTTATCCCAGCCTGATCCCTGGAAAGAAAGGGGAAAGCCAATTCATTGGACAAAATTGCATTGCAGTTGCAGCCAGCTAAGTTGTTCAAATGATTACTCTCAGGGGCTTAAACAAGTGGACATTGGTATGCAGAGTTAATTCTACAGCATTCATCTTTTTTTTTTTTATGGTAAGGTCTGAAACATGTTGATCTCCTCAATAAGCTGCTGGGCATCTTTTTTTTTTTTTTTTTTTTTTTTTGATTTTTCTTGGCGAAGGTGAATGAACAACTTTGGAATTAATAACTATGAAAATCCTATTTTGTCACTAAGTAAATAAATGTCCTGCATTCATTAGTGTTCTATTTATTTTGTGTATGTACTCAGAAATCATTAGTATATAGAATAGTATATTTGGAAAACATAAACAAATGAATACAAGGCACAAGCTATCCTCCTGCCAGTTAAAATGGGTTCCAGTCTACCCCTAAAATTTTTGCTTTTAAAATTTTAGCTCTCAAACACTGTTTAGAATATTGTCCCGATCCAATGTCAGGGAAGGTTTCGATATGATCGCAAGAGCAAGATTAAGACACAAATGAGGTCAAATGCTGTATACCCAGAAGAGCTTTTATTATCAAAAGTATCAAAAGTGGAAAATAATGGCAATAGAATAGAATGGAAGAAAAGGTAGAAATTAAGCAAGCAGTCGGGATAGGATTGCTAGGATAGTCACCACCACAGATCCAGCGGTGTCCTGTTGGTCCTCAATCTTCAATTCTTTGGTGGTGAAAAAAAAGCGCCCCACAGCTTGTCTCTACAGGTTTTTATAGGGCATATTTCAATGATGTCATGTGCTGCAGGTTTCGCCTATCACACGACCTTCAGGTGATCAACACCAGAAACCAGTATCCAGCCCTGTTTCCTCCCCTGGATGCCTCACTGGCCTGGTAATCGTCCTTATGGACAGAGGAGTGTCCTGCTTAAACAGGCCATCTCAGAGACAAAGGGCTCGAGATAAACAAGTCACAGTTCCTTGAGATGACAGTCCAATCCCTCACACCTAACAATCTTTGAGGCAAGCGGCTCGAGATAACAATTCAGTCTCTTACAAATATTAAGCAGTGCCATTTTTTGTGAGAGTGCCTAATGCAGAGATTCTATGTACAGCAGTGCCAGATAAAAGTACAATAGCCTTTAAAAATACATTGTTTCCAGCTGTCAAAAATATACAATTGGGTGGACGTTACAGACCCATTAAATTCTAGCTGCATATTACTGAATGAGGACTGTATTAGGAAAAAAAGGGCACAAAAAAGGGCGAGTACTATGGCTCACTTCAAAATAGCGGACAATGATTAATGGAATTCTTTGAGTGAGTTCTCTGCTCTTCGCCTGTTAGTAAACTTTTTTCTTAAATTCCTACTGTGTCAAAAAGCAGGTCAGATAGGCAGCCTGCTGATCATTCCTGTAAGTAAACACATAAACAGAATGCAGAAAGTGTCTCTATTGTTTTCAAATCAGCACATCAGCATCCTTTCAGTATTTACTGTAAAATGCTCTCAAGGTAAGTCACTCTGCTTATAATCAAATAGTGATGAATAACTTCCATGATCATTTCTGTCCAAAATAAATCTACGTACCTATCTCCTTGACTGTCCATCCTGATTCCTGCTTACCGATAATGTCAGGCTGTGACAGTCAGATTGTGTGAAGTGCTGTGGATGCTTTATTGCTAGTTCATTTCCAGATCTTATAGTGTTCTAACTTCTCAGGCTTTCAAAGGGCTTAAAATCCCAAAGCTCCTTTTAATCATATTCTCGTCAAACTCCCTCACAGACTCTGCTTCCTTCATTTGCCTAGGTCTAGTTTTTCAGATATTACACAGTGGTACCAACCAGAAAGATCTATGTGTATAATGGTATATCTCTGGGAGGGTATAGCTCAAGCAGAATAGCTCTTGTTAGAGATGCATATGGGTGAGCCAAAGATAATTCTAAATGATGATTCTAAATTTGTGGCTGGGAAATTTCAACTTTATTAATGACGTAAGGGGACTACTTCAGGACTCCTGTGGGATGTCAGTACTGCTGAAGGGATCTGAAATACCTCTGTCTTGTAGTATCTCCCATTTTACAGTCTTTGTGAGCTTTTCTTTTTTCAGATGCACAAATATGGAAACTGTGTTTTCTAGGCTAGGGTGGTAGGGTTGTTTCAATGAATGTTAGTGCAGGCATGGAAATGGTCACCATTCTGAAAGTTTTCTGCTACATGGAGGTGAAGCAGAAAGGAAGTGCTTTTCAAGTATACATGAAAGTGTTTATGTAAGGAAAAAAATAAGCTAACATTCAAATGAGAAACAATTTCTTCAAAATAATAGTGGGAATCTATGTAGCAATGTTTCCTTATAATAAAAATTGTGTGTTTTCCCTAAAATCTAGGTACACTTGAGTATGTATAAAAATAAACTCTAAAGGATGAATATGAAGACCTGATGAATTTAATGATTACTGGTAGCAGCAAGTCAAACAGTAAGACTATCGCAGAGCAATTTGATATCATAGATAAAAGGAAGCAAATTTTTAGCTTAGGTTTAGTATTTTTATATTCAAATATGTTAACAGTGTGCACCTTACAAACTTGTCAATCTTCACTTTAATAGTCCAGATCATCCTACATTTTCCTTTCCTCCCATAAAGGTCACTTTCAATGTCCTCTCAGGGGTATGAAGTTTCAACTGAAATGAATTCTTTCTTTGCAAGAGGAAAAACACACCTGTCAGGTTTTCTACAAGAATCAGTGAAAATCTTGATCTTCTGGTCTTATTCAAATTCTGAATGCTTACATCTCTCAATGACCCAGCAGAGGTAACTCTGCTGGCTTTGAGACATTAACATTCACATTGATATTCACATTGTGTCATTTTTCTCTTCTATCAGGTTTTAAGCACTTCAAGACATTGGGATGATCCAAAAGAAGAGCAAGGAGATTGGGGATGGGGGCTCAGAGATTTCATAAGAAATACAATGATGGTATACTGGAGGGGACTTTTTTAGCAAATGGTGGCCTATTTCTTCATTAAGAGAAATTCTGTTAAGGAAGGACTTGAAGTAAAGAAAGTCAATACATCAGTGGGAATATTGCAGATTTTTCAAATATATTCATCCTGGTGATTTCTGAGTTTCCCACATAAGAAGTGTAAAAAATGTGGTTTATAAGACTTCTGTAGGTTTTTTGAAGGAAAATTAGATACAGTCAGATCTTTTCCCTCATGACTGTTTGTGAAGTGTAAAAAAAGAAAGTTCCAATACATTATACAGGATTTAAAATAGAGAAAGATTTGAAGCACTTTGCTTTGCATCACAATTAGAGCTAGGCAAAAAAATTTAATGCATAATAGTAGTAATTCAATAAATTTTCCTCATTTGTTTTTCAGAAAGAAAAAAAATTTCTAGCAATGGATTCCATATTGTTTGAACTTATTTAATACATACAATTGTTCTTATGTTGCTTTGATGAATTATTCAGATGTTGCAGGGAAAATACAAATGGAAATAGCTGAATGTGTATATCTACTAGTTATAAGGATTTTGGTTTTCTTCACTGATTGACCTAAACAACTAATGAAGTTCACAAGTTTTTAGTCCAGATTTTACACAGTTCTTGGTTAATTAACTACTTTACAATTACTCTCAACAAATACCCAATTTCTATTGTCCTATTCATAGCTGTTTTGAAAGACAAATTCAAATTCTGGCTTCTTCATTGAATAAAATGCACCTGCAATAAATAGCATGTCTATACAAACAGAAGAATGGAGGTCTGATTTAACTATTCCTAACTGCACGTTCAGAAGTAGAAACTTCCTTCAGTACGGAAAGATGTACTGATTCTCCCATAACACACACTCCAATTGTGGAAAATGAAATGGAGAAAGTCTGATTTTGTTGAAGTTGACATTCTGGAATCTTCTTTCTATGGGAATCTCAGAATAAAATTAGGATACATTTATTTGCTTATAATATAGCATTTTCCAAATGGCTCAGCTGATTCTTTCTAAAGCAATAGATTGTTATATTTCTCAGTCATGGCACATAGTCAAGTATCTCAGAGACTTAGATCCCCGAGTCCTATTTCCAAACATGATTAATAGTAAGAGGTTAAAGATTTATATTATCCTTTTATTTAAAGATGCAGATACAAGGCTGAGGTCTCGAACTGACTGTTAGGGATTGTGAACAGAACCATTAGTGAGAGACTACATATTCTGTTGACTACTCCTGATGCCTGAGGGGCTTTTGGCAAGTGACTAAATCAGTGAATGAGTTCTCATTAAACATAACAAGCAGTAAGTGTTGGGAATTAATCAGGTAAAAATAGGTTGGCTATTCTACTTCAACTAATTGCTCTCCTGACAAACAGTTTATTTGGGCAAGGTCTTGAGAGCTATTGCTGTAGGTCCAGTGAAAAGGTGTCAAAGGAATGTTCACTTATTGAGTGCTATACATCAATCCCACTGTGAATTTCAGCATATGAAGTGTCTTCCCTTGTCAGGTGTATAGTACCTCTCATTTCTTCTAAAAACACTTTTGAGAGTAATGGGATGACGAGTCATTTTGACCAGTATGCACTTGCTGCAGAAGTGAAGATGTGCCAAGCCTATTGGGGTTTTCTGTGTTCTGGGACTGCTCCATCTAATCAAAGGCATTTTAATTAATAATGGATCTCAATTCTGCTCTTTTTCTTAGACTGTTTTCAGTCTATTAAGTTACTCCTATTTCCTACATTTTTTTCCCCTGCAGTAGAAAGTTTAGGGACAGAAAGAAATAACCTGCTGTAATGCTGTTGTATTTGTTTATGTTTTATCCATTTCTCAGTGGTAATCACTTATTGCAAACTGAAGAACTGTAGGGTTTCCTCACTTTTCTCAATTTGTCTCATTTACTGTTGTAGTTATTAACATGTTTTCCAGTCAGTTAATAATAGATTATTTTCATATTTATATTTATTCCATAGTGGTGTAATGCATACAGAAGGTTTCACATTTTCTTTAAGATTCATAGATCTTTTCTAGCTTCTTCTGATTATAATTCTGTTTTGGTTTTGGGTTTTTTTTTAAAAAGCAAAAGGTTTAAGAGGTATATTTCTGTGTGGCTGTGAAATTTCTGTCATAACTAGTTTATTCAGTAAATGGGAATAAATACATATTTGCATCATACTTGATACAGTCATGCTTTCTGTCATTTTCTTCACCATAGCTGCCTATGCTTGAGATATAATATAAATTTAGCATGCACAGAATTCTTTGTAGCATTGTGAATTCTTCTGTCATCAACACAGGCCCAACTTAAAAAGTGTATATGACAGTCCTTTTGCATGAAATACAACTTCGCTACCAATTAGAGATAAAATATTATAAGCAGCAGTATTGTAAGGAATTTCACCAATAAAGTACACTCAGGTCTTTACTGCTTTTCTATGATTTGTTCCATTTGTAGGTTTCATGTAGGAATTGTTGCAATGGAGCTACAGTTTCCACTTGCAAAGGAAAACGTCTGGGTTTTCTTAGCGCAAGGTACTAGACAGGAACTATGAGCATTCAACACTTGAGGCTTTACTTGAGCCCATAAAGCCTTTAAATTACTGTGACAAATTAATTATTGGTTAACATTTGAACTAATTATTTTGTTATTGTCAAATTCTGACTAAATACACTGGCTGTTCTTATCTGTGCACTTCTGGATGTGCTGCAGAGTGAAGATCTTCCAGGAAAGTCTGGATATGGGTGCAAATATTCATTCAATAATTGTCAGAAAACCCAGTACATTTCAATACTGACCTGACAATAGTTCCTTTCTGAGGGCACGATGGAACCTATTTAAGCATTTCTTTAAGAGCTCACTAGCTCTTCTACACAGCTTGCATAAACTGATGCCCATTAAATGTAAAGGGAAAAGAGGATTCTAAGATGTAGATCATCAGAAGTGAGATACTGTGCATAACCTTGATTCCACTACGCTCGCACCACTGGCAGTACAGATAAGAAATCATCTGCTCTTGGTGTGTGCCAGCAGAGATACCTCTTTGTTTCAGAAAAAAGAGAAAACTAGGGAGAGATCTGTGACTGTGATTCAGATTTCTTTAGTTATTCCTGTGACTGGTCCATATTTGTGTCTTCTGACTAACAACAGGCAGTAAGAGTGGGATCATAATCTAAATTTAGGTGGCTGTGATGGTCATATCTATGTATGTTTGTTTTGTTGTCTCTGCCTACATAGTCAATGGAATTTAGGAAGCTGTTTGTTTATTCAAATGAAAATACATTCTTTGAGATTGACTGAATACTATGACCTCCAATGACTGTATTGACTAGGTCTCAAATGACTATCAAGGGAGACTGGCTGTCCTGCTCTCATGTGACGGTCTGTACTACACATATCTTCATTTAATCTAACCAATCTTACCTTACGTATCCAGGTTCAGAATAATTTATCTTGGTTTGAAACAGGTAAATATAGCACACGTAAAGGACTCTTGAAAAACATGGCTGTATTTTAGTACCAAGTTATGTTAAAAGAATAGAATCAGTGAAGTAACTATCAATTACTATGGTGAATTGCTTGTATGCACGCACATGCTTTCTTATTTTGCAGTTAGATCCCAAATGCACTGATATTCTTTTGTAAGTAAGTGGCTTTCTTTTGTATACGTTTCTCAAGAATAAGTGGTATATACAATTACTAACTTGTTCTGCTCCCATATATCATTAGATGATGTCTACTAACACTTTTAATGAGTTAGCATCCTCTAGCTGTGCCAACTCAAAGTGGTATATCTCTAATGATTTTTGCTTTTCTAAAGTGCACAATTATAAAAAAGATACGTGAAAAATGATCTGTGAATTTCTTGATTTGAAATCTCCAGAGCTACATAATCCCTTATGCATCAATTAGCTGCCCAGAGTAGCCAAAGCTTCTTTTTATTCAATATTGTATTCTGAGTCTTCTTTTACTTTTTACCTCTGTCATTCAGATTTAATAGACCATCTTATTTCCAGTATAATAGTTAATTTTCATATAACTAATGTAAACTAATATAATAGTTTAATTTTTATAGATTCACAGATTATAAAGTCTAATGGGACATTCCTCATCATTTTATCTCATGTTATGTACTACCCTGGTGACAGAACTTCCCTGAGTTAACTCATGTTTGAATGAAAGCATATATACACACACACAGAGGTATATGCTCATGATATAAATGTAAAATGTATTTTTTTTGTTCTAAAAACTGTGTTCCTTCTCAGAGTTGTTATATTGTCCAAACGCATTCTTTAGCTTACCCTTATGATTTGCATGATTTATTTCTAATCTGAATTTGTCTACTCTCAACTTCCAGTTTCTTGATTTTTTTATATATTTGTCAGATATTCTGGAGATCCTTCTATTATCAAGTAGATATTATTTAGTCTTCTAAACTAAACTAAGCTAAACTGAAAAAACTAAGGAAAAAAAAGGAAGAAAGTATGATGCATATTTTTAATAAGACTCTAAACCAAATGACTATGGAATAGCAAATGTTACATTAAAAAAGAGGTAAAAGGCTGGAGGAAAATTATAAGTGGAGTATCTCAAGTCTACAGATTGCTTTTATTTAATATTATAAAATATGACCTTGGCATGAAAAAGTAGTGTTTTCATTATGAAACGTTCTGATGACAGAGAGATGGGAATCATTGTATATGCAAAGGACAATCAAAGTATCATGAAGAAGAAAATAATGACAGATATATAGAAAGAGTGAAGTTTTACAGGATGAAGTGTGGAGTCAGACAGTTAGAGACTAAAAATAATAAAGAATTTTTTTAGAAAGTGGAAGTTCATTGATTGAAATAACAGAGGAGATGAATTTCCCATGTGGAATCTTTTTCTTTACTAGTGGTAATGTGGCCATGAAAAAAGCAATGAAATCTAATGATCAAGATAGTTCCAGCTGACATAGGGAAATATTCTTATTACTGTAGAAATCCATATAGGACTTCATCAAGAATGCCATTTATAATTTTAAACTTTGGTGGTCAACAAAAATGGACACAAACAAAAAGAGTTTCAAAGACAATCTGTAGGATGAAATGTGAATTAAAGTGCCTGTGAAATAAGGTATCTAAATGGCTTTGAATTATTTATCTTAACAAAATGAACCCAACTAGAGAAATTATTTTGTCTAAAAACATATAAGGAAACTAACAGGGTTAAAACTATTGAAGTTAACTGAAGATATTAAAGCAAGAATGAATAGGCCATGAGTGTATATATGCTCAAAAGCAGAAGAGGCTTTCTTGCCATCAAGAGGTAAGGTTCTTGAATGGCCTCAAAACACAAAAATATGCCCCACTAGTTCAGTGACAGAACCTCATAAATTTATAGGAGTTAACAGAGTTGCCCGTAAAAACAATAACAGTATATATGTGGTAACCCAGTCTTTTCATTGTTATCATAATACTTATTTTAAATATTGTCAAATTTCTGTTCTTCATGATAATCTCTTTCTCAGGAATTGAGTAGCTATACTTTACAAATGCAGTCTTCCTTTTGTGTATGGGTGCATATCGTGGGTTTGGGATGCAATAGTAAAAAGATACTCCTTGTCATTCATATTTCATTTTTTCTTCCAGTTGACATGACCTACAATCTTTAAAATCTTTGAAATGCCTAGTGTGTCCTATCTTCTGGTACAATATGGTCATGAGAAGACAACACTACCTTATTTTATACTTAATTCTACTGAAGATTTTTGATTCTCTTGAATCTGATGTCAGAGATACTTGAAATCAGTGACTTGGAAAGGAGTAATTAAGGTTGTCTAATGTAGACAGCCAGGGGAAATACCTGAATTAGTCAGTGTGTCTTTTTAAGCCTACTGGCCATAAAAACTTACTCCTGGACTATGGGGCTTTCCTTTTGCACATCATCTCTTTCTCCCTCAAAATCTGTTCTAACTAGGTTATAATCACTGTTTGGAATATCAGCCAAAACACCTCATCAGATTTCAGCAATACCGGATAGATAAAATGTGTACTCATAAATTAGCAATTTATAATTGCTAGAATTCATTACTCAGGCTCCTGGAAATAAGCTCTTATTTGAATATGGTTCTTCCAACTAGTATTTTGTACTTTTTTAAATAAAGCTGCAATATTTAACTCCTCCTCCCTTCTTTCATGGAGGAATTAATTACTGATAATCTTCAAACTCCTAACTGATCAAGGGCCCAGGATGCCTAGGCACATAGCCATGCAAATTACACTGAATCACAAAAAAGAAAGATCATGGTGTGATTTTCATGAACTACTTTTAGGGTTCCCTCTCCTCTCAGCTCTGCCAGGTTTCAGCTATAGGAATACTTCAGTACACGGTCTGGGGGATCAGGAAACCTGGTCACACCTTCCATCCAGTGTATAGAACTGACACTGTAGGATGACATAAATTAGTTAGAAAGACCAGGAAGTACTTTTACACACATCCACTGAAGAGAGAAATGCTCTCAAAATAGCACTTCATATCAGCTTCCACAAGATTTCTTTCATACTTTCAGAAATTTTCCTTTTATTTGGCATGTCTTCAGTGCAGGTCAGCAGAAGCAGTGAAGAGAAGTACCAGCTAATGTTTGAACAACCTGTTGGATCTCCTTTACTTTCTCAATAATTATATACATGAACACCTTTCCAAACTCAGTGCATATGCTATCATCACAGTGCTTTGTGTCTCCTACTCACATTCACTAACATTCCATCCATTTCAAATTTTCATACTGTATTTAATTTTCACACCTAAGTTTATACTTAATCTGAGTTTCTGGATCTTAGGTTTTACAATTAACTTGTGTTACAAAACTTTGTCAAAAATGCCTCCTGAAAATTGCTTTTCATTTAGAAAGACTTCAATTGTGTTCAGCAAGATCTCTTCATTCAGTCTTCAAGGTTACAGTATCTTCAGCATTAATCAATAAGCATTTGATTCCTGGATGAAGGTTAAAATGATTTTCTCTCACTGCCAGCCCTGGCAGAAATAATCCGTTCTTTTGGCAATTCTGTTGCCTAAAACCAGCCTGCATTGTTATAAGTAATTAGTCAACAGATAGCTCTCTAGGAGTGGGTCATTCTTTATTAAGTGAACAGTGAAATTTCAACATCTCTATTTGGACATAGATATTAGGTGATCTGGATTTCCTATGAACTTTTTCTTTAAATCTAAAACTATGTATCTATAAAACACCTCTATGCAAAAACAAAAGCAACAGTCCAAATTCTCAGATGACATTAATAGTTGCACCACGTGAAGATCTAGCTCATTTCAATAAGTGGTAGTATGCCAGCTGAAAGTCTAAACCAACCAGACATGAATGAAAAAGAAATCTTGTCAAAATGTTTATGATTTCATTTCAGTATTTTTTAATAACAATTTATAGGAATAAATGACATGTTTCAGTATCTTCTTACTATTATGGAGGACAAACAGTTAGGGAAATATGTGTCAATAAACCATTGCTGATGTATCATGTAATCTTTGGAATAATTTGTTAAACTGTGAAAACATAAACTACCTTTAGGTGTTGTAAAAACTATACATGTCCCTACTCATTCAGAATTTTAAAGAAAAATAAGTAAAGCTCCTAAGGCTGCAGTTTCTTGCAAACTATCAAACTTGTGACAAAAGGATTGAGATAGAGTTTGTATTCTCAGCATTATTCCTAGGTGCCAAGAGAAATATGTAAAGAAGACATCTTATGTCCTAAAAGTAAAACTTTGAAAACTTGCTAGAGCTTAAAAGTTAGGTGAAAACATTAGCATTCTCATATCTCTTTGTAAATGGGAAACAGAAATTTGAATATGAAGCACAGATAATGAAAACTAAAGTTGGACATTTGTGATAGACAAGCAATTGCATCCTAGCATTCTAGTTGATGTTTTACAGGTACTCAGAAAATCCTGACCATTTAAAGAAATGCAGAATATAGCTACTACTGCTTTTTTAAGATATAGGAACTAGGAGCTGAATGTTATAAATTAAAATGTAGCAAAACCTTACTAAATAATGATAAGTATCTAGCAAAGAAACTTGATTAGCTGAGGACAATGGTTATATGGTAAATCATTCGAGAGATGCTCTGTGCTGATTTAATGAACATCAGGTTCAGAAATTATAGTATGCAGGGACTGGGGGAGAAAGTCAATAACAAACTTGGAGATTTCAATCTCATGAGTTTAAGGAAAGTATTTCCAGTAATCCCCAAATGACATTTCATTAGAGAAATTGCTCATAATGGACATCTGCTAGAAAATCCAGGAATGGTTAGAACTTGCATGCTGCTGACTCATAACTGGCATTTGATCAAGTTCATCAACAGACTTTGTAAAAAGACAAAAGGGAAATGCTACCTGCATTAGTGTCAGGCTTCAAAGGCTGTATAATTTCTGAAGTCTGTGTATGCTACTTGTTGAAGAGTCATCTGCTGTGGGAGGCTTGGGTGAGCAGAGTGTTGAAGATCCACGTGTTTTGCTGCCTGTCTAGCCAACTGGCAATCACTACGTGGAACATGAGGCCTTTTTAGATGGGAGCACAAATAAGAATTGTTTGTAATATTTCAGTGTCATGACTTCACAGTAAAACTCGTAAAACTTTATAAAAGAGAATGCAGCAGACCACGACTGAACATTTATGGTCATACCAATGTCTGAGCATGAACCTGCCCATTGCAGACATGTTGGTATCCAAAGACATCTATCTGTAAAAACATATCTACATCTATATTTTGTAATATGGTTATAATATGATACTTTCACATCATGATTAGTTTGAGTTGCTCATGTAGCTCTAGAACAAGAAATGTATATAACATACTTTTCTTTCCAGTTTGTATTTTCTTTTCTATCGGAAGCATTGAATTTCATCTACGACTTGGTATGCACAGATCTTGCTTTCCCTGTTCAACTGTCATTACTTCCATCCACAAGTTTTTTCACTTTCCTCTTGTTTTCTCAGAACCCCATTGGAGAGGGGAGTGGTGAATGGCTGGATCAGTGTTTGACTGCCAGCCAGGGTCAACCCACAACCCCTAAAAAACCTTAGCTGTTTTTTGAACATTACTTTCTTCTTTTTTTCTTGTTTGTTTTTTTTTTTTTCCTCCTAAATTTATTTTAGGAAATAAATATAAAAGAAATACTACCACTCTTCTGGGCAATTAACATAGAATAAAAGGGCAACCTTCTCTTTAAAGTCAGATTACTTGGAATAGAAATAAGCACAATTATTTCATTAACTTCCCTTTTGGCACATCACAGTGATTCAATACTTAAAATCCTTGCTTTACATTTAAGGAAGTCCCCAAAATCATGTGATTTCTATATACTGGCAGATTTTACCAGAAGTGTTGAAACCTCATAAAAGATTTCAGGAAAGTTGCCTGCATAAACTGGTATGGATAAAGAGGAAACATTATTTACCTTGACCTTCATGAACCTGATGAGAAGTTTATACCTGTTTTTCAGTTTGGCTGGTCCTTTTTTTTCTTATTTTCCATGAGTGAATGTACTCTTATCCCTACATAATAAGGAGAGTAGAAAGAGTTCAATCAAGGCAGAGAAATGATAATGACTCTTTATAAAAGTAATTATTTATCTTTCAGGCCATTGAGTTAAAGAGAGTCAAAAAGGTAAGTATTGCATGGTGCATGATGAATGAAGAAATAAAAGGAAGGGCACAGTGGTTTGTTTCAGAACATTCTCTATGATGAGGTAGTACCACCAGCCATTGGAAAGAGAGCTGGCATAGGTAGCAATGCAGAAGCACAGAGTTTAAAGATGAATGCATTATGTGCTAAATAATATTCATTTAAACCCTCTTGCAAAAGGAAAGTACAGATAGTATGACTTTTTATTTAAAACTTCTGAGAGTATTTGAACAGCTGTTTTTTATTCTTTTGGGGAGGTTCCAAAAAGACTAAGGTGGAGATTAAGTCTGCCAGAAAAGAGAAGATGATGTATAACAACACTATCAACAGATAGAAAAAGAGTTTAAACATTTTAACAGATGAAACAATTCAATGAACATAAATGTGGAATAATGATGACTTTGATGGGTTTTAAACACAAGGCCATGTTCATCATAAATTATAAGCTATAAAAAAGGAATTCTACAGTCAAAAGACAAGTCTGTTTGTACCATTAATGAATGATGAGCAACAGAAACACAAACCCCAAATCTCAATATAAAAAATAATGACAACTTTGATAAGTCTATTACACAGGCATTCCCATGCTTCATAAAATATGTAGAATTAAAAAGACAAAGAATTTTTTTTAAATCCCACAAGAGAAGCCTTTGTGTGATTAAAATTTAGTGGCTCGCTCTAATAATTTTTAAATGAAAGAGTGAAACTACTTAAAACTGAGAAACATGTAGATTACAGGCTTAATTAAAACAAATCAGAGTGAAAAGGAATTCAACATTAATTTATTTTAGAGTGCACTTATCGACACTTCATGAATAATGTATTATTATTTCAGTGAATGGTGTCATATATTACACATCATATAGCGAATATATTCTCTTATTATATGTTAACTCAAAACAGGATTCCTCCAACATTTTGTGCCCCAGCATCCATTTCAACACACATAAAGAACTATTAAGGGCAACTGTCAAAAAACTGCTTTATGTTTGCTAAAAAGTCTCTTTCCACAATAAGATTTTTCCTTTTGAATCGGATATTAGCATGAAACTCAGTTTACAAGGAATAGTGTATATGGTGAGAGCAGTCTGTGTTGCATCTGAGGGACTCACAAAAGGACAGAGTATTCAACATCAGTTTGTTGGAAAGAAACGTAGAAGGATCCTCTAAAGAGATCTGAATCCTGTTCCTAATCTGGAGATGGTAGAGTAATAATAAGGGATAATGCTAAATTAGAGTAATAATAAGGGATAATGCTAAATTAATAGGAATGATAACCGTAATTTACAGATGATAATCTAATTTACACAGCGTCGGTTTAAGTTGCCAGAAGAAAGTGAGGGTGGAATACATGCAGACTCTGCAGACTCACCCTTCCAGTCTGCCCTTGCCTTACATCGTGTTTGCCTGTACTCCCGCAGCAGAACAACTGCTAAAACAGTAAGACTTTTCCCAGACCTGACAGTTTTCAGTGCAGTATCGCTGGACTAGTTTAGAAGCAGTCCCTTTCCAACCGCAGAGGGGTAAAATGGTGTACTGTTTCATTTTGCCAGAAAACATGGCTGAAATTACATGACGCCAGATGTAGAACCATTGCCCTTTTATGAAACTGCAGAGAGTGAAGGATTAGGAACGGTAAAGATGGTGTTCACCAGCACAGACCTATGTACCTGAATATTTACTGTCCAAGTATAAGCTAGTCACCCCAGGCTCACTTTACAGTCAAAGGAGAGAAATAAGGGTAGTTCTTCTCACTTTGGAATGCCTGTTTCTCTCCAGACACCATGTCTGTTGCAATATGCTGGTTGTACCCCAGGTAACACGGATTAAAATTTCTGCTTAATCCAAAATACCTGCTTCATATGAGAGAAAACAGCACTTTCAGTGAGATAGCATTTATATGACAATATCATATTACTGTGTGAAAAAGAAATCCACTTTTGTTTTGATAAAAAAATGAAACATTGAAAAATGAAAATGTGTCATATGCTTTCCAGATGTATAAATTATGGTCTCATGTAAGACAGGCTCTTATGAGTTGCAGGTCCCTGGGGAATTGTCCTAGTTTTATTTACAAAGATAGTTTTAGATTATTTTTGATTATGACTTTTAGATTTTGAATCTAAGATTAGTGAACTAGCATATTATGTATTTTCATTAAAAAACATTCTGTCCAAAGAATTTTTCATTCATTCATACTGCCTAGCAAAAACCAAAATAATCCCAAGGAGAAGTTACTCTGGGACTGGGATTGTGGAAATTCCTAGAGGTAAAGCAGGGAATGAGTTGTCCTTCTATCCTGATAACTTGAGGAAGCTGCTGTCACAAATTTGTGGGCCTTCTGGTCCCATGAGCTGGACAACAGCCGCATCTCTATAATCCTTAACTCTGAAAATGAATTCCGTTGTGCTAGTTAAGCTCCGAAGTACACATTTATAAATAACAGCCACTGAAGTTGGTACAAGTTTTGAAGTCCTGAAAAGGGCTTGGTAAATACTGAGGAGGACCATCATGCCCAAGCACTTGTAGCATTAACCCTTGATTGGAAGTCAAGGAGTTCTTCAGTGTTTCCATTGCCTTCTCGGTCCCAAAGGCTTCTGTTCTCTGAGGTGTCCTGCCTCCTGAGGAACTACTATAAGTCTTCGATGACAGTAGGGTGAATTCACAGATCACTCGAACCCCAGCTTTGCTAAGAGAAGATATGTTTCAGGTAATTAATGAGTCTGGAACAGCAGTGATAGTGTTACTCTGGTTTTGTCACCTGCCGAACTGATGTATCTCTTGTAAGGTTTTGTTTAGAAGCAGCAGTAAAGACTGATGAAGTGAATAACCGAAGTCAAGCTTTGGAAAACATTTTATAGAGAGGTTCTGAAACCTCTATTAAAAAGATTTCTATCTGAATGCCTTTAAGAAAAGTTTTGACAAGTACCTTTAGGGAATAACTTAGATACAGCTTTGAGAGAAAAGTAGCAGCAGCAAACTTTGTGAAGTTCCTTCTAACCATACTGTCTGTGATTTCATGGAAGTGATGAAACAGATTGTGATAATACAGGCAGTTATATGGGATATAATTTCTTTCTTTCAATATTTTTGGTGTTTATACCTTTCATTTTTTTTCAAATTTTCTGATTATATGTGTACTTTTATGGAATTCTCATCTGAATAATTTTGAATCTAGGTATGTGAAAGAGTGAAGGGTTAAGATTTTTTTAGTATCTGCCCAGAGAAAAGATGAACATTTCTCTTCCATAATAGATAAATAGGCTTGTTTTCTTCATAACCAAAGAAAAAACTATCAGCTTGCTGGGAGGCAGGGTCGTTGTCCTGGTTTCAGCTGGGATAGAGTTAATTGTCCTCCTAGCAGCTGGTACAGTGCTATGTTTTGAGTTCAGTATGTGAAGAATGTTGATAACACACTGATATTTTCAGTTGCTGCTAAGTAGTGTTTAGACTAAAGTCAAGGAATTTTCAGCTTCTCATGCCCAGCCAGCGAGAAAGCTGGAGGGGCACAAGAAGTTGGCACAGGACACAGCCAGGGCAGCTGACCCAAACTGGCCAATGGGGTATTCCATACCATGGGACGTCACATCTAGTATAGCAACTGGAAAGTGGGGGCAGGGAATCACCGCTCAGGGACTAACTGGGTGTCAATCAGCGGGTGGGGAGCAATTGCTCTGCGTATCATTTGTACATTCCAATCCTTTTATTAATGCAGTTGTCATTTTATTAGTGTTATCATTATCTTTATTAGTTTCTTCTTTTCTGTTCTATTAAACTATTCTTATCTCAACCCACTAGTTTTACTTCTTTTCCCAATTTTCTCCCCCATCCCACTGGGTGGCAGGGGAGTGAGTGAGCGGCTGCGTGGTGCTTAGTTGCTGGCTGGGGTTAAACCACAACAGCGGTGATTTTAGTTAGAATTTTATTGTAAAAACAAATATTACTATTCTTTTTGTGGGGGGGATAAACTCAGATATGAAGTCAGACACCAGAGTCTCTTTTGACAGCTCGAATAATTTTTTAACAACGTCTCACTCTTTTTTTTTTTTTGAAATAAGTGGTTTTGTCGCTCATGAAAGAAAAAACAGGAAGCTCTCAGTCTATTTTAACATGCTTTGATGTATGTTATTCGAAGGGTGCCTATAGTTTTTTGTTGGTAAGAAATTAAATAGGAATCATTTGGAACTACATTTGCTTTCTGATCACTGGACAGTGTTACTTTAATGGACTTTGCCCTGACTGACATTTGAAAACTGGTTTTATTCAATTTTAAGCACTCTATACATTTGATATCTGAACTTGACCAGCTGATTTGGGTGTTATTGCCAGCTTTTTGTCTATGATCTGACTTGAGGATTTTACTTACCCACTGGCGCCATTTTCTTTCTAGCGCTATTATGCCTTTCAGGACTTCCAACCATACCTCCTTGCAAACTGCTGTTTGGAAATAAAAATACAAATATTAAAATAAGCATTTCTGAGACATCCAGTTGCAGACTATATTACCTTTTTTATGAGGAGGCTAGGTTGCCTCAAGAGATGTTTCATTTTTCAGAGGCACTAGTAAGTAAAAATGTTGTGAAGATCATGATGTCAGTACTCTATGTCCTTTGACCCTGTAGAGTTCAGAAACATTGCTGTTGGTTTGAAAGGGAAAGAGTGGTAGAGAGATTGTTTGGGCTGACACTGATCAGCTCTTAAATGTGCCAGAGACTCACGATCTTCTTGGAGAATTATCTCAGAAATGAATGTGAATAGACTTGACCAGGATAAGACTCTTAGAAATATTTTATATTTTACTGGGCTTGGAACAGCCAGATGTCTGGCATTTATGAGTTGTCCGCAAGGTTGCTCTAGGATGCCAACATGCCTAGGTTCTTCAATACACCAGGACATGTTGTTTCTCTGCACTTGTATCTTATGCTATGATCTAAGAAGGAAGTCCTTGGAAAGATGCAGTTTTGCATGCCTGTGTCTATGTTTGTTGTAAACATGTCTCAAAATCTCAGACAAACTGAAACCTGAAACTGATTCATCTGCATTCTCACAGAGTCCAATATGTTTCAAGCTGCAGTTTCAGTAAAGTGTGTGACAAGCATGTTGGCTTTATTTTCCTTGAGCAGGAAGGAGTTCATATGTATATAGATAATAGACATTTGTTTCAAACTCTCTGTATTTTCATGTTGGGACATTGACATGTTGATAGATAATCATGACACAATAGGTAAATGACTGTCAGAGCACCGTTTTTCTCCTACTTGGCTTATGCTGATGATAAAGTGATAACCACTGATAACATGCTGACAACAGGGGGATAATGATGAGGATGGCATCCTAGTCTTTTATCACAGATTTAGTTTTCCAAGGTCTTACGATGTCTGAGTTTTGATAACGTTCTTCCTCAGTTGATTTTTCAGTTGTCTCTTGACTTTACTTTTGCTTTCTTTAATTCTACTGCTAAGCACAGTTTTGCTAGAAGCTATATTGCCTGGCCTATAACCATTATTTTACATCAAACAAAGATGGCTGGTTTTGAAGACCAGTGATGTTAATTATTTGCTCTCAAATCATAGAAGTTTAATGAATTTTGATAAGTAATCAACATTTCAGGTAGTAGGGTATTGAAAATATACTTTTCCTATGGTCCTTGTCCAAGATTTTCCTCTATTTTTTTATGATTTTTATTTGTTTTAAGGTGCTTTTAGTACAATAACTTTGTAATATTTTTTTTCCCAAGGTCAATTTTTACTGAAATTTTCTTTGGCTTTTTCTAATATTATTCTGTTATCATTTGTCTTTCACTGACTGTTCTCTGAGTCTTTTTTCTTTTCACCTCTGAAAAATAAATGGAAAATCAATTATGTGATGAATACAAATACATAATAACAAACAACATCCATGATCCTGTTGTGTTTTAAAAGCTCTTTTGGGGCACCTGATTCACTAATACATGTTTTTGAAAAATCTTAAGTAGACTTTTTTGTGTAATAGTTCTACTTAAGTAAAGTAAAAATATATTTTTGTCACATTTTTTTTTCAATAATAAAAAGATATATACTTTTAAAGACCTACTGTGAAAACTCCTATACTTATCCATAATATGTTTAAGAATGTCGTTATTGAGAAATTTTAGGATATCCGCACTAAAAATTATTTATTAAAAAAAAAAACCAAAACCAAAACCAAAAACCCAAACCCCACCAATATTGTGCCTGGGATTAATTTATTTTGTACCACTACTCTGCACAAACTAAGCTGAAGATAGTTTAGTTATCCTTTTCTGCTTATACACCAAATGAAGCTCAGACATCACTGAACAGCCATCAGATATTAATGATTCTCAGTCACTTTTTACACTGGGCCAGATCTGAACTGCTGACCTGCATATGAAAGGTCGATTCCATTCTTTATTTGCCTACAAAACACAGAAACACTGATAGTACTTTTTACATCTTACTATGCAAATACTATTTTATTAGAACATAAAATACATTCAAATTAATATTTGAAACATCTGCTCAAGTGAAACCACAAATTTGAGATTTTCTTCTTCTGGGAAAACTAAATTAAAAATTGGTATAGGTTGTTACCTGCCATTGTTTTGATAATTTAATACTTTATTTAATCGTATTTTAATTTTAGTTTCTCTCATGCTTCCAGATTGAGAAAAGGAATTCCCAGTAAAAATCACAATACTGGAATCCCTGTGTAATAATTCCCCTTACAAACATTGTTTATCTTTAGTATACTACTTCATCCTGCTCCACTCCACAAAGTTGCTCATTCCAAAATGGGGTGCAACCTAGCCATAAATTTCCAGAAAGAAACAGTCCCTGCCATATTGTGTTTCAGTCACCCTTATGTAGAATATTATAAAAGATTTGCTTTCTGAGTTACCTTAATTTTTGCCTTCAACAAGGTGTTCTTCAAATAACTGGTGCCTTATCTGGATTCTCTTTAAGTCACCAGCATGTTGAAGCTGCAAACTCTGATGGATAAGGCTACAATGAAGTCAGATATCTATCTTCAGAATCTTTGGAAACATACTTGACATCAACTCTGTTATTTACTGTTAGCCTACTTCCAGGCTGAGCAGATGTTAGAAACTTTCTAATATTTTTTTTGACAGAGAATGATGACTTAAAAAAAAAAAAAATCAGGTGAAGGTTAGTTTAAGATGTTTCTTGAATTTATAGAAATAATCTATTTTAAAAAGTTTTAATTATCTCAACAAAATTTTCTAAGATACATATTTTCAGGATTTTCTTTTTTTTTATTCTTCGATTTGGAATAAAAAAATACTTGACAGTTTAATTTTCATGAAACCACAAAGCTGTAGCTTATAAAGCATATGAATTATCTAAGTAAAAGTATAAAAGATAACACAAAACCTTGAATACATAAAACCAGTGCACATTATAGACACAATATATTTTAAAATTCTATGGAAAATTTTAGAACATACTTTTTGGCTGCATGCATAATGAGAAATATAACATCATACTTCCCATTTTCTAACCTTCTCTCCAAGCGCTCATTTGTAACAGTTAAATAGAAAAGCAAGATTTAAAAAAAAACAACAAACCACCCCCCCAAACCCCCCCCCCAAAAAGTCTTATACAAATCTAATTGAAACTTTTAATTAGTCTTATGTTATTTTTAGACTGTCTCAAGGCTTCATAATTGAGCCTTTACAGTTGTACAAACAAATAGAAGACCGGTAAGAACCTGAAATTCATGATGTTTACTAATGAAGTCAGACTGGAAACCTCTTCATTGAATATTGCAATTTGATTGCCATCATATTCTGATTGGACCCTTGATTTGCATTTTAATGAGCACATAGTATTTGAAATGCAAAACAAGGTGTTATCAGGGGTATTTCACTAGGGCTGACAGGATTAAAATGAAAAACATCTAATGTTCTGTTTTATAAAAATATTAAAAAAGGAAGTGCTAGACAGACACATTTTAATTTATTGGAAGCAACTTATAATAACTGACATTATTTAATTAATTTTAGATTACAAGAAATTCCTGTGAAAGAATATATTTTAATCTCCTTATTGAGAAAAGTATTCATTAAGATTATTGTTTTGGACACTGAAATAGCTATCTAGACTTTTCATTCTCATTGGCCTTGAAATATTTATTTGTTATGACAAAGAAGAAATATTACAGGAGGAGAAACAAATTTCTTTAAAACATTTTTTCTCTAGGTGCATATGAACTGCTTACTCCAGGTCCAGAAGTTCATCAGTGTCATAAATTTTCTATTTAATTTCTTATTTTTTATTTATTTTCTTATTTATTTAATTATTATTTAATTTATTTTAAAATTATTTAATTTCTTATTTATTTTATTAAGGGGTTCTTTTTTCAAGAATATTCTGATCTTTACTATAGCTTTACTTAGTGGTATTGAATTTTACAGTAGAAAACCAATTTGCCTTAATTTTAAATTCATTCATCATCAGATTGAAGCATGGCATTAATTACTTTTTGTCCTCTTGCCTATTCCTAATTCTATCACTGGCTAGAGTAGCTATGAGGAAAGGCTGGTAGATAAATATTCTGCTAGGGTAAATACAGAAAACTGTTGAATTGATTGAAGCTTTCCTATATTGAAATAAATTTCATAAAGCCCCAAACACACACAAAGCTAGCAGAAGTGAGAGTTCTTTTTAGCAAGACTGTAGGAAGCTGGCATGGGCTAGGGTCATTAAGGCAAACACTCTCTTGTAAATGAGCAAATTATCTGCTCTTATAATTGGCTGAAACTCCACTGCAGTTAGTGAAGCTGCCCTGCACTGGACTTTTTCCAATTTGTAACAATAAAAAAAATTGGCTCTGAAGTGCTCATGTATTTTCCAATGCTCCTGAGAATGAGAGAGGAGAGGTATAGATGACAGGAAGAAAGGCTATTTGCATGCAATAATTTCTTACTGTTTTTCTATTTTGCTATTTTGTTTCTATTTCCAGTCTTTACACAGCTTATTTTAAACACAAAGCAAGCAAGTGAATGTGTAACTGCCCAAGCAGTTGTGGTAACATCTGTTTGGACTGATCTGTTCTGGTTTTCTTTTCTGTATGCATATTTTGCATGGATTTAACTTACTGTTTATTGGACAATATCATCCGTCCTTCTGTATAAAGTACTTTGCGTAAATCTGACCAGACTCTTGATCCTACTAATAGGGTAACCACTACAAAAGAGTGACTGTACTGATCAGAATTTTATGGAAGATGCTTCACATTTCAGTTCCTTGAAATATTCAGTTATTATAGTCAACCATTCTTCTTTGCTGAAAACCTTTTTCCTTCAGTAATCACTTTTTCACTCTTTTCATCAAGCATAATTTATGGATGTCTAGATAATACTACTTAATGTATGATCCACGTTGGTAAAGAAGGCTCCCATGCTTATTTCTTGAATTTTTTATGCATCATTCATTTGAGATATTTATCTTACTTTTCTTTTTTAAAATTTGTGATAGATTTAGCAAATTATTTTTTGAAGTTTATAATTGCAAGCAAGTTGGAAAGAGTTGATAGGTAGAATTTCTTTTCAGGAATTAAGAACAGTTGAACTTTTCTCTGTTTCTTTCTGCAGTAGTTTTTGTTCCGTGTTAAAGTATTGAAAATGTGTTGATAAGTACACCCATTCATTAGCTGATCTAAGGATTTGGAGAGCCACAACAGTAAAAGCTAAGGCTTTGAATAGACTGTGGACTGATACTTGAATCATATATCGTATTCATTGATAAGCAGTTGTGTTTAGCTTTATTTTCATTTTATTATTCTAGAAAGAAAATCTTTGGTGTCAAGGTGCTGTAATTCACCAAGCTGGTCAATGACCTTTTCTTCTTTCCAGCATGGTTCAATTGCAGCTTTTCTCAGAAATGATAAAAACAAATCGGCAATAGTTGTAAAAGGTTCCAGGTCCATTTATGTTGTTATGTCAGGTCTGGTGATCTTGCTTTCAGCTCATTCCACATCAGAAAACTTACATGAAGCAGAATTCAGTTCTTAAGAATGGGAGCACTCAAATGAAACTTCAGATTATGAACACAGAGTCTGACGCAACTTTGACTTACTTTTATAAACAAGTAGTAATCATTACAGCATTAGTTTCTGTCATTGAGGCAATGAAAACAAATACAACAAGGAAGTACGCTCAAAGTTCCTAGTGCAACAGGTAGCCTAATAACACAAAGTATTTTACTCAAATTAAAGCTGTCAGACTTTACCAGGACTGAGATTTAAGCAAAAAGACCCAGAAAGCCTCCAAGTTTTATTTGCCATTAAATCTTTATGTTCACTCTACATTGCAAACTAAATGTCCCCATGAGGTGCAAAATGGAAAGTAAACTGCAGAAAAAAGAAAAAAAAAAAACCAAGCAATGTGGCAGAGTTGGCAAGGAATCAAAACCTGACCAGTGCAGAAAGCAAAGTGCCTCCTCATGTACAGAGTAGCATTCAGGAGATAAATGCCTTAATGTCTCCTCCTCCCCAGCCCTCCCCAAATATGATGTTGTTCATCGATCAGCATTATGTAAGGCTGAACAGCAGGCTGTGTTAGAATGATTAGGAAAGGAAAAGGTAAAGATACCATCTAAAGAGCATTACTGGATATCTTCCTTTCTTATAAAAGCTATGCAAGAGTTTAAAACACCCTGGTAGGGGAGAAGGGTATTTTTAGACACACAGGGTATTGCAGCTGGCAATAATCAGGATTCAACAGTGAAGAGAAAAATTTCCAAAGGCTCTTGGGTGACTTATGCACTGATATTCCACTGGTTTTCAGGGGAAACTAACTACCCAAGTGGCTTACATCAGAATTCATCTCCCTGAATTCATGTACCTGAAATGTAGGTGCAGAGTGTACAAAGGGCCTCTCAGTCTCTTCCACAGTCAAGTGAGACAAATAACCCCAGGAAAGAGGTTTTGTCACTCCTTTCATCTTCAGATGAATTGCCCTGTATAGATTCTTAGTTCTTGCAACTGGTCACAAAGAGTGCAAACAAAATTTCAATAGGTACCTACTTTTTAGATGGCTAAAGCTAGCTGAAATACATCCTCCTGCAAATTATTTTGGGAAGCATTAATGAACTGTGTAGATTGGGTTTTGTGTTTGGGGAGGAGAAGGACAGCAAATCTTGAGGTAGATCCACCAGCAACCAACAACCTGAAAAGGGCTTTGAATGTAGAGCTCAATTTTGCTGAAAAATAAACAGTAAAAAAAAGTTATACAACAGAGGAAATTTGGCATGTTGCAAGTATCTCTTGTTTGTCTGCTGTTTCCTTGCACAAAGGGCTTTTTTCAGGTTTGGCCCTACTCCAGCAATCTTTCCATCACTTCCTTTGTTGCAATAGTTTGGCAGAGTCCTCACTAGGTCCCAGGAAAAAAATCTCTGTCACTGACTTTTGAAAGGAAAATATTTTTTAAATTTCTCCTGAATTACTGATAGATCTGTTTTAAATTTAACAGTGCCTGCTACATGATGAGATAATCAATGTTTTTAAAAGCATTTCCAGAATGCCGGGTCTTTATCCCTGGGATAAGCACAGCTATGGTGTATCTTCACTATTTCAGGTAAGAGGTATAAAAGCATATCTTGTTGTTCTCAATTTATTTTGGTGTTTCTGGGAGATAATGCAATCCAACAGGCAGAAAAATGAAAATTTGTGAGGAGGTGCTCCATTAAAATGTGAGTTTAGTTTGATTCAAAATACAGATGAAGACTTATATAATTATAAATGCTTCACTTCTCAGTACAAAACCCTTGCAACCAAACAAAAATATGAAAAATAGGGAGCTGCCAACTTTGAATTGGTCTGTTGAGGCTATATACAACCAGGATGCTGATGAGCAGAATAGTAGCTTCTGTGTGATCAGGAGTGCTACTGAAACAAAGGATGACCCCTTCAAGATTTTCTACATAGCAAAGCTAAAATAATCCTTGTAAAGTCACCCCTGATTATTCTGTGTCATTTGTCTATAGTATTTAAGTTAAATTTGACTTTAGGAATTTCAGCTCCTGGTTTAAAGACAGTGCTTTTTTTTGCCTGTGAAATTATCCTCTAACTTTCCTTGTTATTTGGAGTAATTTCTTCCTTCATTACATATTTATTGATTAGAGTTTCATAAAGAATTACGATATGCTAATCAGAAACCATGGCACTACTCACAAGTTCTTTTACAAAAATATAACACCATTTGTTATATTTTTATAGAAGGAATTCCATACATGCAGCTTTATATATTTAAAAATACTTATTTTATTCATGCATTCAGCACTGTCCAACATAGACAATAGTTTTTACAAATTTATTACCTTTTCTTTGGTTATAGAATTTTCCATGAATTTTACCACATATTTTACCATTTCTGTGTTAACCACATTCATAATTTGCAAGTACTTACCAAAAGCTGTTGATTAAAACAATTAAAGAAGAACAACAGTTCTCTTCAGTTTTCTCCTTTTAACACATAGTTATTCGTGGTGTTTAGTTAGGAGCTTAAGTTGTGTCACATTTTTCTAATCAGTTACAGGGTGATGTAAATGCTTAACATCTATCTATTGTGAAAAAGGAATGCCAGGAGACATATAAAGACAAAGATTCTGGGATGAATAATAACATATGCTTAAATTGTGCTTTTTATTGGGATTCATAAAAAGTTTCATAAGTAGCCAGCTGTTGTTTCAATTCTCACAGCTAGCTGGACCCTTAGTAACACAAGCCCAACATTTTCACTGGGAAAGTGCATGTCAGTTTGTCAATAGGTATGGTACAATCATTAGATAATCAATTTAATAAATCTATGTATACTAAGCCCTTGCACAAAGGAAAATCTTTTCAAAGAGATGTCATTTTCAGTGCTATGTTTATTTCTTGTCTATCCCAATCAGAGCCTAACTCCTATGCCTGAGGGAGACATCTTCACTTATGACTTGGCACAGTGTGAACTTAACAGATGGACAGAAGGGTAAGTAGCCAAAAGCCAGTACTCTATGTACATTTAGGGTGTTGGCTGATGACAGGATTCTCAGACAGGGATTTTCAAACAGCTGTCAATCCTAAAGCTATAACCCTATGTTTAAACTGATACAGTACTACTAATTCAGCTTTGAGATATTTCCACTTCAAAAAATGGTAACTTCCAAGTTACACAAGCAAAGCTTTTATTTTGGATTTTTATTCTGTGGTGCATATGAGCTGCAATGAGGAAACATACTTAAGACTTGAGTCTTCGAGCACCACATCCTGGACGTTTTCTTCTGCTTGCCCCTGTGAAAATATCTCTTACTAAACACAGCTGAAAGCTGAAGCTGCTGGGACATGTTTGGAAACCAGGCCAAGTAGAATGGTGTCATTTCCCCACAAACAGATGTATTCATGCAGCAGACAAAGGCAGTTTAAATCTCGGTGTCCACTGAGGACATCAACCCTTCTGAACTGTCACATTCAGACAGGGTCAAGACAGGCAAAATGAACTGATTATTTCAAATTTCTTGAAGATTCTGCAGAAAATCCAGTTATTCCTCCCAAATCCTTTTTGTCTTTAGAGTCAAAAGATCACGTACTGAGCCTGATTGGTTCTGTCAAGAAGAGCAGGAGTTTTGTATTATCTTTAAACATCGGTGATAAATATTTGATCTGTGACATTCTGTTTCTGGGGAATATTGCCAACAGGGATGCTAACAAGAAAACCTTTTGATTGTAATCAGAGTGCTACTAAGCATTTTTGGAAGCTGCAGAGGATGCTTGTGCATTTCAGAGCAGCACACAGTCTCCATCGAAGGGAATAAAATCATGTGGTCAGAGAATAGTGTGGCTTTTTTATACTATATTCTTATCATGTCTTTGCTTCCAGTGCTTTGTAATACCGGTTATAGTCACTTGCAAACCATTGCAATCATTTTTATTTCCCATTTAAAGGCGTTTTTGAGAATTAACTGATATAGATAGATATATATATATATGCTTTGACGTTCTACCTGTAAAGTGCTAATAGATTAATGTACATTGTTTAATAAGAGTAAATTAAAATCACTATTTTTATGGAATGTTTGTCATAACAGCTTTTATCCATGAAGTACACCGAGAAGTATATATGGGCCACCATCTATAAGAGAATACAACAAAATTAAATCATGATCGAGTGATACTAACTTTCAACATATAATATTTTAATGAAAATTTAAGAACCTTTGATAACCTGGAAAAATATCTTTTTAATGCTGACTGTATATTTTATTATTTATTTTTAGGTCTGAGCAACTATTTTTCTTTTACAAATGCCTTTTTATGTTGTTTTAAATTTCTTAGAAAACCGTTTGTGAAATGTCTGGTTTCTGCTTGTGACCTACATGAAAGTAACAAAGTTATTAGAGACAAAAATTAAAATGCTATTTCTTTGTTTTTTCTCAGTGGCTTCCTTATCCTTCACTGTTTACTATACAGTGGTTGCCTGAAAATACAGCCAGCCACAGGATTTAACTGATTATACGACAACCTGTATAAGAGCACTCTGATATATTTGGGATCCTTAAAAACATCCAAATTTACTTTCATACAGTCCAGACAAATAGGAGACAGGCAGTGTTGAAAATGTGCAAACTAGTCCACCAATGTGCTGTGCTGCTGTTCTACATGCTGCTCTGCAGCACGCTACCGGCTTGGGTCTGCTATTCCTAAATTCACCATGAATGCTTTGAGCTTGAACTATGACTTGTCTATTAGACAACAGTATGGTTGGAAAAAAGCAGGTCACGGGACCTGGCAAGCATAAGCCCTCTCACCCACGTGCTCTTATCACTACTGTATGGATCTACATTGAAGAAACAGGAAAAAACAGAGAGAAATAAGCATCTGACCTTAGAATCTGACCTTGTGCATAAGCTTTATTGAGAAAGTTTAATAAGAAGGAAATAGCCTTAATTCCTCCTATCTATAGAAAATAGAGTCTGATAAAAATAGGGGCAGCAGAACTAGTAAATGAAGAATGCAGGTGATAAAGAGTATCTTAACACAGTTTTAAAAGAGAAATATCATATCTCTAAAAATCTCATTAGGATAAATAATACCTTGTCTCACTAGGGATCATTTTGAGCACATTATATTGAAAATGACTTATTTTTCACTCACTTAAAGGTGTCTATTTTATGCTTCATGATGGAAAGCAGATTCTTTTTCCAGGAGTCTCCTGAGCATGGAAAGAAATGGTACAGGATGTTCTATCTTACATTTTTGGCAAGTTGTTTAACTGCTTTTGCTGAATCACATTTTAAAACCTTGACAGTGACTTAAATGACCACAGATTTAAGCTTTGCTCCTGACATACCATAATGTCATAACTCTGTTGAGCAAGGCAGTGATGAGCAAGTTTAAGTAGTGCAATGTGCTCTCTCTGTGCATGTAGTCCCTCATCCCTCCTTAATAAGCATGCAGAGATATATATTGTACAAGACACAGCAAACCAGGGAAAAAGCACCCCATTAATCTCCAGCAACTGGAGTGGTTTGTTTTGTAATGAAATTTTGTTCTGTCTTTCTAGTACAAACTGGTGCCTGTTTCCTATTACTTTTAGGTTCAATAGAAGAGATCTTTGATAGAAAATTTCACTCTCTGCAGGTCATGCGTTGTGCACACAAACACAACCCTGAAATACTTTTCCTGCAGAAAAACACTCAAGAAGGAAACAGTCTGCTCTAAGTTCATACTTAACACTTCATTTTTTGTTGGCTACTTTTTCTTTATTTATCTTGATCATTAAAGGACAGAAATTTTATTTGTGCAGTATATGCATGAAACCCCTTGGTTTATTATTAATCCTGTTCCATATTCTCATAGAGATAGAATACCCTAAGACTGCTATTCTGGATTGCTTTTCATTCTTCCCAACCACAGTAATATTACTGATTGATAAGGCTGGTCCCCAGTAACAATAATAATTGGAATTATGCATCTACTTTGATTTTCAGTGTTTAGACAGGAACATTTTGTGCATACTCATGGCCTGTAAAGTGGTCTTTTCCTTTATCTACAAATAAATCAAAATCGTGTCTTACTACCTTGGACAATGGTTAAATAAAAGTCTTCATTTAAAAACTGGAGTGCTGGCCTGAATTCAATGTGTTGTCCAACTGGGTCTGAAGATGCTTTTGCATATAGAAAATCCCCTTTAATTCAATAATTCATTATCTCACACCTCTCACTGGGAACGGTTTCCTGCAGAAAATTTTTGTAGCGGAAGACAGAATTACTTCCTTACGTCCAGCTCTAGCAGGCCAAGGCTCAACTTTTATTTCCAAACATTTATTTGCCCATTGCCATGGACCCCACAAAGACTGTCTGTAGGCCTTTACTAAGCAAAACTTTGCAAAAACTTTCTGCCAAATGTGTTTATTAAAGTTTACTAATTGTATAACAATTAGTTTATAATAACTGTTCAAGCAGCTGTTGTAGTTCTGTAAGGAGCTGACCTTGAAGAGAGTGATCACCCACATATTGGAAGAAGAGTTTCTGAGACAAGGGGTGAAACAGAGAGGTGAAAACTGCAGCTGGTATCATGTTTGGCATGGTCTTGTGCTAGAAGTATATAACATTTAAAGAAAAACAAAAGCAAAATAGCATAATGCAACCTCTCCTGTTAAAGAGCAGCAGAAATGCTCAAGGTTAGCAGGGAGTGCTTAAAATGTCAGGCCTTTATTACTGGACAACAGAGCTCAGTAAATACTAAAATTAATTCTTAAATAAAGGAGAATTTGATCTGACTGTAATGCTGAACCACAGTATTTATTGTCTGAGAGAACACTGATGCTATGGAGAATTTGTGCAGAGGACCAGAACATCACAAACTTCACAAAAATTAGTATAAATGTTTGCTTGAATATTTGCTGACAAAATGCATCCCCTTTTACTGTTCATTTTTCTCCACTCTGAAATGGTTCATATGCTCAAGGTATACAAACAATATGATATAATTCAGTTTGTGAACTATACATCATGAATAATACATTCTGAGCAATTTGTAAATAATTCACATTCAGAAAACTTTTCTTCTAAACAATTCAGCTGTTGAATTTCAAAGAAATTCAAAGGAAATCAGGATCAGCTGCAGCTCATTGGCTGACCAAAACCACAACCATGATTGCAATTATTATTGTTCTTTTGGATAATTAAGCATGTAAAAAATGGACAGAGCCTACAAGATGAATATACCACTTAATACATCAGAAGTAACCAAAATCAGGATATTAATCATTAATAAAATTCTACATAATTTATAGTATCTTTTTTTCTGTGAAGGTAAAATATGGCATTATTTCACATTTAGAAGGATTGATTTAAAAATTAGCCTTCAATTTTTAAAGGCTTGCACATAGAGGCTTTTGGCATGAAGTGTAATAGAATTACATTTATTCCATAGTGATAATTCTGGATTAATGTTTTCATTTTTGCAGTGCATAAATGCGTCTAAATTCAAGTTAACTGAAGCTTTGCAGATGATTTACAATGGTACATTAGGAAAGCGGACTCAACTGTCATTCTGGATTAATTAAACCCTAATATAAAGAGAATTAATTTAGTGAATATCTGCAATCCTCATTTTGCTTGGAACTAAAAACAAGAAAAAAAATTCATGAATATGAGACTATTTTTTTCTCTCAAATATTCTCCTCTAATCCTGTTTAGTTGCATTAGAATCCCATTAATTCCAACAGAGGCACAGAAGTCTGCAGCTGTGTAGGCGTTTGCAGCAAAAATAGCGGTCAAACCACATTTTGACATGTTAAAAACAGATTTCATACATCTTCAGAGGTTTGAGTTAATGAAATTAAATCTTACTGTTTTTTAAGTATTTCTGTCACTTCCCAGCAGGTTTTAAAATCCAAAATGTTTTTTTCATGACGTGCGTAAAACAGTGCTCCTAAACATGTGGAAAATAAGTCCTTTGCCCCAAACCTTTAATCCAAATCCTGTACAAGATGCTGTCCTTTTATCCACGTTGTAATAATGTGTGCAAGTTTTGTGGAAATAACTGGTGCGATGGAAATTGTTTATGTAGTTCTTGGAGCAAACCCTCACTCTAGAGAGAAACTTTGTAAAAAAGGCTTAGAATGACCAAGAGAAGAAGCAGCAGCTCAGAAAAATCTGTAAAAGGAATTTAGAACCAAAGTTACCATAATGAAAAGAAAATTCTCACGAATTTTGTAGTTCCTGAACTCAGTGCTGCCCATGGTCTGAGGCCGTTATGAGTGTTGGGCATCTGAATGGATCTGTGCACACTGGGAATTAACTTGTGAAGCTCAAACATATTTAGATATAAATGACTGGCTGAAGAGTTCAGCTCAAAAAATTTTTGATGCATCCAGTTAACTGTGTTACAACTGTCTAAATTCATTTTCTGGTCAAAAGGTACAAAACTACATTCTCTCTTAAGCAGTTGGACACTGCTGATAGCTGGATGTCCTTTTATGTAGTCTGCACAACCCTTTCTGAGTCTAGCTGGCAATGAATCATTGTTCAGATGCGATAATTTTGGGTTTATGGGGAAGATTTCCAGATTAAATAGGAAGTACCTACTGCTACTCAGGAGTAAAGTTGATCCTAAACAAGGTTATTCTTGACAACAGTTCAGGCATATATGTCTGAAGGTTGAGTTCAGGCAGATTCCCCTTTGCCTTGGCCCTCAGTAACTCAAGCAATTACATACACTTAAAAGCCTGATTTTGTTGAATGTCTTGCACTGGGTGCTGGTAAACCAGAAATTATACCTGGAGGCACTACAGCTAGGGCTAATGGCTGGACTTGTGTAAAGTCATTGGCACTACATGATTATTTAAGTTTTCATGCAGTGACGTGAGAACTACTGCTGTAGTATTTGTTTTAACTGTCATGTAGTCTGCACTGAATAAACAAGACAGGATTATATTTAAAATACTGTAAGCAGAAGGTAAATCGAATGAGAAAAATAATGCAAAATGTGTTTTCCTTTTACTGAGAACACCCTTTGGAATTATTTGAGAAGCCTTTTCAGCCTAGCTGCCCATCCAGTACAGGATCCTTGAGTTTGGTTTACATCATCACCCTGACAAGATGCTGGCTCTAGCCAAGAACTTACTGACTTGAAAGAACAGTAGAAATCAAGTCAGCCTAAAAGCATTACAGATTTGTAAAACAATAACTTTGGCAAACACTTACAATGCAGTCATAGTATTTGCATATTCCTTCATGCAACTAGATGATTAAAAGGAAAACATTTGTTCACACTTCATTTACATTTATTAAAGTGCTAGTGTAGTTACTCATCCAAGGAAAGGATATATTCAGGACAAATAAGTTAAATTTCAGAAATTAATTAGTAAAAGTAATTATGCTTATTCTTGTAAACTAATGAACTTCAGGCAAAGCTGCACCAAAAATGTATATTTATTTGTCTCTAAAAATACCTGTTTGGAGAGCATTAATAAATCATGACCTTGAGGCAGTAGGGCAAATTCAAATGGATTTCATGTGAATACAGGAAAAGTGAACTTTCGAATGACATGGAGCTTATTTGTTAGCTACTTGCATTCCAGAAAGGTGTTTAAGATAATATTCAATGTAGTGAAACTTCATGTGGAATGTCATGGTTCTTCACATTTAAAAAGGGAAACATGGCTTTTCGCATATAAGAAGGGAATTTGGAATAAATGACAATAGAATGATCAAGGCAAGTATCTTACAGCCTTTTAATACTGAAGGAGACTAAAATAATTTCCTTTGTTTGCCCCATAGGAATTATGGCTCCTTTTTATAAATACTTTGATTGTGTAATCAACATGGAGGGAGAAGAAATGCTTAAGTAAATGGAAAAAGCAGGGACAAACCTAAATGCATATAAATTATATAGAGAGAAGAAAATGTATTGTGTTGATCTATACTCGTACAAGATATCTTATGCTCCCTGCAGAGTGGGATTTAAGCTCACTGATTCTGTTGACTCCCATATTTTTCCCCTCTACATTATCAGTTGTTGGCTTGACAGAGTAGAACTCAGCTCACAATATCTTGTACTAAACTAAACTCTTCCTATGCTTGGTTCGTATAAATCCCATTTCAGAGAATGTAGATACACACCTGGCCTCTCTCCTTTGAGTATTCTCTGGTGCTTATGAGCATATCACCACTTCTGTGAATAAATGATATTATGGTAGATATCAGCCCAGGAATGACAACATTTACAACCCCAAAGGAAGATACAGAAGCACTACCTCACAAGGAAGGTACTTAATGTACTGCTGTCAAAGGGTAGCAAATCAATGAGTTTTTCCTGAAATACAAATATACTCATGCATGCACCACTTCAGCATCAGAGATTACTTGATCCTACAGTGGTATTACGGACAGTGGAATCTCAGAAGCGTTACTAACATCAGCAAATTCCTTTATACTTCTCCATATTGTTATTTGCTGCTTATATAGTTCTTGATATGTAAGACTACACTGTTCTGTCAGATAAGAACCGAATACCTGAGATAGCACGTGGTTTGTATGTTGAGAGTGGATGAGAGAAGGGCTCTATATCATTTACTATTACATAAAGCCTCTAAATTGGCATATATAAGGGGAAAAAGCCTTGTGTACTAATTTCTGTATCTTTTGATATCTCATACAGGTTAGGCCATCAGCCTATAGCTCACTGCTCTTCCAACAGCTGGATTTGCTGGCCTTTCACAATGTAAAATACATTTACCTGCAGAAGACTGTTCAGCTGCTGCATGGCACAGCTGTACGAAACTGCAGGTGGTGGTGGTGAGTTTTAGTAAACATGGTAGATGAAGCCTAGAGCTGAAGCTCTGTGGAAGTTTTATTGCTTTGCTTAGAATTCAAATAGTTTAATGAATTACACTACATAAGATGAAAGAAAGGTAGAAGTGGTTTAGACCAAGGGTCGCATCACTCCTGTGTTATGCCTCTGACAGTGACCTCTCACTTTTCTTATAGGGTGATCACAATGGGGACCAAGCAGCAGTTGCTGCTGCTGCAGCAGTTCTCCTGCCCTGTAAACAGTTCCGGAGACACCACTGTAGAAGAAGTCAAGCCAGATGATTTGTCTCTCTGGATTGCAAATTTCAGACAAAAGGCCTAAATACCCCTGCAACATAAACATCATTAAAGTAATCAACACCATGTGCAGATGTCAGTAATACGCTTGACCCCTTGGTAAGCGTGCAGCAGAATAAGAGGGAAAGATTCGTAGACTAACTTCAACTTGCAGGCCGGGCCAACTGTTTCTTACTATTTTAGAAACAACTATTTTTTTTTCAAATTCTTTATGGGTATATAACTGTATATGACTGAAAATTCAAAACTGTGTTTTCAATCTGTCAGTTTTAGTTATACAATAAACATGTCAAATTACAATAGGACTGGCTCAACATCAAATTTATATAGTCTAACTTATGGTGTAACAAGCAAAATATACCAGGTGACATAAAAGCTGCAACAGTCAGTGCTGATCAAGACATATAACAGGTACCATGTGCCTAAAGTAGCTTCCTTCTTAAGGGCAGGTTAGCAATTTGTCTTTTTCCTAAAGCTTGGATCAAACGATGGATCTGATGGTGACGACATTGTTTGCACAAAAGGAAATTATGGGTTATCACTTCTTCTTTCCAGAAACTCATCTGTAATAATGGAAAAAGGTTGTGTGAGGAGACGGCAAAGTTTTCTGAGGGTTTAGTGCACATGTATCGGAGACACCCAACAGGAAGGAAGGAGGAAAGGAAGAAGGAAAGAACTAACGAACGAGGGAATGAAGAAGGGACGAAGGAAATAATTTGGTTAGTTTTGCAAAAACAGCATAACCATAGAATCATGGAATCATAGAATGGTTTGGGTTGGAAGGGACTTTTAAAGATCATCTAGTCCAACCCCCTGCTGTTGGCAGGGACATCTTTCATTAGACCATGTTGCTCAAGGCCCCATCCAGCTTGGCCTTGAACATTTCCAGGGATGGGGCATCCACAGCTTCTCTGGGCAACCTGTTCCAGTGCCTCACCACCACTAACAGTAAAGAACTTCTTCCTTACATCTAACTTAAAAAAACCTCTTTCAGTTTAAAGCCATTACCCCTTGTCCTGTTGCAACAGGTGCTGTTAAAAAGTCCCTCCCCATCTTTCCTGTAGGCCCCCTCTAGGTACTGGAAGGCTGCTATATGGTCTCCCAGGAGCCTTCTCTTCTCCAGGCTGAGCAAACCCAACTGTCTCAGCCTGTCTTCACAGGAGAGGTGTTCCAGCCCTCTGATCATCTTTGTGGCCCTCCTCTGGACTTGCTCCAACAGGTCCATGCCCTTATCTGAGAGGGGAGGAAGGAGCTCCTGCTATATATCTTATCTGATAATGCAGATTTTGAGCCTACCTGAGCCTTTTTCATTAGGCTACACTTGAATTATAATTTGTTGTTTAAAATTTTATAGATTTCTACATGGTATTTTTAGAGTGTTTAATAAAAGTAATCAACTGCCATTAAATCAAGGGCATAGTTTCCAGTAAGCACCTATATATGTACATATGTATGCATGCACATATATGCGACATTCTATAATACCTCATGACTACATTTTTCTAAAATAAGATCAAATGCACATTTTTTCTGTTTTAGAAAAATCTCTCAAAATACAGAATCCCCTGTAGGTTTTTTTAAGCCAAGTTTCTTGGAGTAAAAGGAAGACATGTAACTTTCTAACTAGCTTATTTTGGCTCAGGTTTTTTGAGGCAGATGTTACAAATGACGTGACTTGTCTGTTCTGGGCCTCAGTGTAGAAATTATTCACCACAGCAGACATAGTCCTTTCAATTTTAGTGCCAGTTATGAGCTTGTGAGTAACACACCACAGCGCCCTGATTGGTTTTTGTTTTCACTCCCTCCTGATTATTGGTAGGACTGGAACAGAATGATAAGGATATTCTTTATGATAAATCTGATTTTGAGCGACAGCTCACCTTCTATTTCTCTGTTCACTTGGTTTTGTTAAATTAATCTAGCTATTAGCTCTATCAGTCCTTAAAAATAATTTAAGAACTCAGCTGCCTCATCCCTTGTTCTCTTCAGGATACTCTATTTCTCACAGAGCTTTAGTAACACTGTCTTGACTCAGGTCTGAAATACATGGGACAAACTCAGGGTTACTGAGGGAGCAATTAATATGTATAGCTAGATTTTGCTTCCCTTTCTGTACACCTAGTGTACTCTCTTTTATTTGAATACGGGTTATAGTCTGAGGATTTTTTCTTCATTTTAATTGGGACCCGAAAGTCTGAGCACCATTTGGTTGAATTGTCTTTTTTAGGACACATATTTTAAAGTATACTGAAGTCTGTATCCTATTTCTACTGAAGTCTATAGAAACAAACCACCTTCCTCTGAGAAACTCTTAATTGTTTGTAGTTTCTATTTGTGATTATATATAAATGCTCAATAGTTTAAAAGTCATTAACAAATATGACCTTGAAGATGTCTCTTTGACTCTGGGCAAACAGGTGGGGGAGCAGGGAAGAGTAATTATTTTTCCTGTTGAACAAATAGTGATTTTCATTTACTTAAGGTCATGCAGAAAATATGTTACTGAGTCAATGGCTGAGCTTGTGGATACAATTCTGGTCTCATCTAAGTTGATCAAAGTTCAATTCATTTAATTTACTCCAATACAACCAGGACTTCAGTCCAAGTCTCCTGACTGATGGTATTGTGGATTAGTTGCAAAGCAACCGATGAACTAGTGTGTGATGGTGTTCCAATAATTTTCATCCATTGGAAAGTTTTTCTATCATGTACTAATAGTATTTGAAAAAAGGTACAACAACCCCCACGACCCCCCCTCATTATAATAAAGCAGTTTGCTAAGTTGGCATTCTACCATCTGCACAAACAAGGTATTCAGGATGAGGTTTTAACAAGCACTGAGTTTTGTCTGAAATTTGTACCCGTTCAACTCAAAATGAAATATCTTCAAAAACTATTAAGTTTGTCAATGATGTCTAGATGATTTAGACTATCAAATAATTTAGACTATCACAGAATACTGCCTTTTTGCATTACAATAACACGTAAAGGACAATGCTGTATAGTTCAATAAACATTTTTATTTACATTCAGAACAAGTTTCCAGGTCTGAACAGACTTAAATTTGAGAAATCAGTTACCTGGCTACATGAATAGATATTATATAAATCTCACTACTAGGAAAATTAAAAAGCAAAACTTGTTCATTTTAATCCTCTCTATAGCTCTGTTTTCCTTCTAAATGGCGAAGCAGATGAAATTGTATTATAAGCAATTCTGACATCTCTGCTTGTATTGTAAAACATTTATTTTCATGTAGTTTTGATGCAATGCAAGGGACCATGTCAGCAATGGTTTCAGAAGATCTGATTTTGAAGAACAGCTATCACTATTAAATAACTTCAATTATTATCTTTAAAAATCACAGGTTTGTTTGTGATATCAGAAACTGTCAGTGGAAAAGAGAAAGCTAAAGTTTAGTACAAAGCACTCAAATTAAAAAATATTCTGACACAATTTTATTCTCCTCTCCTCCCTGCGCAAAAAGTCCTTTTTGATTGATGATCTTTTACGTTGTTTTCCAAACTGAGCTGATCTGTGATACATCCAGGAAGACGAGTTTTGTACTAGTTACAGGCCTTCATCATGGTGCACTACTAAGACAGAAAGTTGGTATTCTTGTGTAACATTCTTGATTCATTTAACTGGATCATTAAATTCTGATAAAAGGCTTTGCTATGGGAACCTTAATTTTGGGATCATCAGAATGTCCTGAGGAACAACAGTAGAATGGACAGTGTTAATGTCTAGTAAAACTGATTACTCAAAGAAGGCTCTTTCAGTTTGGAAAATACCCAAATTTTGTGTAGTATCAACTCCACCTTTTAAGGCTTAGAAAAACACATAGAAATTATTTTGTTACTGTATTTTGCAGAAAAGACAGCATTTTTTCATTCTTCATATAATTTTCTTAGGTCACTAAGTATATATTTGCAGGTATTAAATATAATACATAAAAGATGTTTTTCATCAATATCTCTGTCTTTGAATGGCTGTGCGGCAATGGGCTTTATTTTAACCATGGAGAAAGCTGCAATATTTGCCAGCTCACTGGATGTTTATTTCCATTCTGGTTTTCTAAACACTGATTAAGAACAAAAATTAGTTCTGAAAACCCAACTATTTATAAAACTGATGGAAAATAAGCTGAACAAAATAGGTGCCTTATTTTCCTTAGCAACAGTCATGCACGGTGATAAATGTCACGATGGCTTTAAAAAAGGATGGTTCGTGTTTAGGTTTAGTTATCAAAATCCACAGCATATAGGCTGACAGCTTTTGAAATACATAAACTGTTTCTGTCCTTTTTGTTTCCATAGCAACTGAGTGCTCAAAGCTTTAGTTTTGCACATGAGGAAGGAAAAAACACCCTCTCAGAGCAGGATCTGAAATTGTCTGGAACAAAAGAAGAATGTGGGGAATGGAAAATTAAGCAACTACACTGACATCCCCCCCCCCCCCCAAAAAAAAAACACCACAAAAACCAACAACCAACCCCAAACAATCCTAGCACAAAGCTTTTCTCCTTCATTTTGATCTTATGGATTGTTTTTTCGAGTTGGTGGGTGCTTTGCCTTGGACATTTATGTAATCAAAGGCTAGACCCTTTCATTGTGCAGTGCTTTCGGAGAGTAAAAACCTCACAGTGACATTTATTTAGATAATCACTCTGTTCACCTTGAAATGGCATTTCATTATAAACATAAACTTATTAGATACTCTATTTCTTGCATTACAGAGTATTGCTATTCATGAGTATAACACTAAGAGTATGTCACTGTTTCTAGTTTTGCTTTGTTTTGCTTAAAAACCTGTTTTAAAAAGGAATGTTGTTTGTTTCAAAATATTTTGGTAAGGTTTGCTACATGAGGGAGAATATTTTACCAAATTAAAAGGGCTATTCATGCATATGTAGAAGTATATTTATTTAAGTTGCAAACATTCAGTGGGAACAAAACTGAAAGAGAAACAATAATGTACTGGGAGTTACAGAAGGCATCCCATGGCTAATATATATTGGAATAGGAAGATGCTACAGTTTAAAATGCAGAAACTTGATTGCTTTCAGGTATTCAGAGGAATGGATTTAATGTTTTCCACCTATGCAGATATGCAGATTTAATCTTAGACTCACCTGCTAATTTCTCAAGTAGGTATAATATACATGAGAGAAGTTACTAGTGCTACATAAAATGTACAAACAGATTTTAAGTGCAGAGTGGGACTAGTTTGAGCACACTATTCTGTACCTTTTCTATTATGAAATTAACTTGCATGTAATAATCCCTCTCTCATCTGTGACAAGAGGAGCAGCTGGAAAAGATCCATTGTCAACAGACATCATGGTTATTTCCAACTGAACTGTTTGTGATTTATGTTAGGCAAAATGAAGGCATTAAAGATATGTACAACATGTGATTTTTAGTACCAGACTCTTCACTTGTCAAAAACATAGCCTCTAGAATAAGAATTAAATTTGAACTACCTGCATACAGCATTGAGTATAGAATTTATACATAAAAAGCAATTTAAAATAGGCTACAGTTGCAGTGAATTCCCCTTAGATTTTTAACACAGAATTTTATCAAGGAGGGGTTGTGTCTTTAATGCATAATGACCTGATTAATCAAAACAGCTTCTAAGGAGCCATTCCAGTCTACTGGATAAATAATAGGCCATATAAAATAGCATATGAATGAACACAACCTGGAATGACTTCTTGGTGTCTGTTTTGCTTTGGTGAATAAATACCTAAAATATTTTTTTAACAGCTGAAATAGATACTGGCTCAGTGGACCATGAAGACATCCTGTAGGATACAGAATATGTGTTCTTAGAGAGGAAGCCTGCTGAAGTACTCACTGCTCTGTTTTTGAATGAACCGCTCATGCTTTTGACGTACATAGTAGCCATTAATAGATATGTCTTCACGATAAATTTCATTCTTCAATCCAATTTATTCTAGTGTTATGATCAGTAAACCTTAGCTTTGGTTTAGCTCCTTGTGAAAGCTGCAACTACTTCCATTATAAGTCTTATGTTTAGCTGCTCTACACTTGCAGCTGGGAAAGAAATCACATGAATCAAAAGTTGCCAGATTTGATAAGAAAGAAAATGACAATTTCATGCACAATATGAAAAGATTGAAAAAATATACAGTTAAACTGGTTAATATATCATTAAGAACTACCTTGTCTTGAAATTCGGCAAGAGTTTAACACTTTGGGAGCTTTCTAAACTTTTAGTTTAAAGCTGTCCATACAGCAAAAGCTCCTGGAAAATCCATGCTTGCTTTATATTTGAAAAATAAAACTGTTATTTGACAATGCTGTTGGATGCTATGCCTTCTTTATAATGCTGTCAAAATTTCTCACATAAATAGTCTGCTGCTTTACAGGCCAGTGTTTCAGGTACACAGCATGTGGCATATTTAAGATGAAATTTTCAGAATCTTAAGTTACAAATTACAAAAGCTGCTTCTGAAGTAATTTAGGTACCAAACCTGCTGATTTTCAGAAGTAGCTAAACAAGATAGCCATGTTCTGAAAAATCTTTGTGGCAGCTGATCAGTATACCTAGTTGCCTAATAATTGTAAAATCTGGCCTTACATATGTGAGTACTAAAAAAAATCAATTACTCTTAACAAGACTGACACCCAGATCATCCAAAATATTTCTGCACAGAACTCCAACTAAAAATCATTTAATTAGAGGTTAAATGCCTTAGAAGATAGGGCCTTTCAGCATTTTGGAAAGATCTGACCATAAACATAAAATAGTATCTACATCCAAACTTTCTCTTAAGTGGTGCGTACAAAGCATATCATTCCACATCAGTTTTGTACAGTGAGTTTTAAATTAACTAATAAAGCAGATGTAGTGAGAAAGGACAACAGTATGTAGAGAATGATTAAGGTTTAAAATTCCTATGTTCTTTCTATCTTGTATATTGTTGTAAGTGACTGTTTAGAAAAAAAACACACTTTGGCAAGCTAACATTGATGTTGATTTTTTATCCTGCTCAGATACATGGCTCTGAGATTCTTTGGACACAGTTCTGAACACGGTAAATAATGAATTGATTTTACATGAAAGCGGTCTTTTCAAATCTTTCTCTACTGTACTCTCGCAGTAACTTCTTTTCTGTTTTGTTATTTAGAAAGTCTGTTTTGTACAAACTGGACTGGAAGATCTGTCATAAAAAGAAGCTGGTCATCCTAAACATGAGCTTTCTTTTGCTACAAGAATCATTATGATTCTATGATTATTTTCTGATTTGTCTATACTGTGAATAGACTTTTACTTTGGTTGTGAAACAGGTAAATCACTCTGAATCTTTATTATTGCCTCTCTCTTACTGAAACCTATTATTAAATTACAGATAGGAATGAATTTGAAAACACCGTATGGTTTTATTTTAAATCATGTCTTTTTTATTATTTTGTTAGTGGCACAATTTCAGGGAAGTATCTCAGTTACTTCTCTTTTCTTATTGTTATCTAATGCATTCTTTAAGCACATCACAAACATAAAGCAAATGCTTTTGTTAATTTTAGATAGCATTTCAGATAGCATTTTCTACTATGTTTCACATTTCAAACAAAACTCTAGGTTTATGTAATGGAATAATTCAAAGCACGAAATAGCTCTGCTCTTGTTAAATCCAATGACTGACCACAAGATGTCTTGAAACAGCAAGCTGTATAAATGCTAATAAATGACCATTGCATAAATGTAGTATAAAAATGGAACTTGGACGTGAACAAAAATAAGGAAACTAGCCCCATCCCCTCATATCCCTCTCTCGATACAACGTTCCTTTCTCCATAGAACCTATCTATAAAGCACACATAAAGAACAGAAACAATTTTTGGTCTTTTATACCAGCTTGAAATGGCACTACACTCTTATTTTCCTCTCTTCTTTAGTCATTTTCGTGACCTTTTCCCAATGTAATTTCTCAAATCTCCTGTAGCTGTTCTGCAGTCTTCATTAGATATTTGGAATTTAAAGCAGTCAGAAATTACAGGGCACAAACATGTTTATGTTTGCACGGTTATAATGCATTGGGACATTTTTAAGGACCTGTACGCATATAAGAAGCTTAAGATTAAAAAATGTTCGAGCTGGTCCATTTTTTAAGCACAGGCTAAATGTGTATAGCATCATCAATTCTACATTCCTGTGGATCATGGGACCTCTGACCCCACAGAAAAGAATGAAAAAAATAATGAGGTGGCATCAAGAAGTGAAGGAACAGCTGCAGGGTGGATTTTCATTCTTACTCCTAGGGGCAATGGAACGTCCTTTTACAGTTTAAGACGAAAAGTGTGAAATAGGTGACAGAACTGGGGGCATAAGGAAATGGAGGACTACTGAAGAGTGAATACAATATAGAAATTACTCTATATGTAATATAAAAATACATAAATTATACATGCCACCAAGGCTAAGAGAATCCCCAAGTCAGAAGAAATATCTATGTAAATTCACATTTGTCTGTTTTTAAACTCTTTTCTCTGTTTTGGTGTTCATTCTGAAATGTGCAAATGTGTCCCTCTGAATGCAAATATGGGTTAGGGATCTGAAATGATCACACATCAGAGTATATAGAATGGTGGTGTTATTTCAAATACTAGGATTCAGGAGGTTTCACTTATACTATTGGAATCTTTGAGACTGACAGTATTGCATAACAAGCGTACTTAATTACCTCTCACAAAAATTTCTGCTAGAATGCAAAGGGTGTATCATTTAATGTAAACAAAACTACCAGGAATGGTAGTTTAATAGTAGTGTAAACCAAAGCATAAAATTCCAAAGCTAAATGTCACTGAACCTTTAGGATGGAAATTGAAACTGAAATTGGGTCCTCACAGAAAAGACCACTTCTTTCCAACGAGAATTTGAGATGGAACAGCTCCAAGTAAAACTTCAAAATGTAGATTTTGAGATACACCTTCTTTCCAATGACAGCCATAGCCACAAACCCCAGTATTTTCCTAAAAACATGCATACATAGCTATAGGTATACACACAGATAACACACGCAGGTATACACAGGGGTTTCAGGAACTTGTCATTACAGTGCACCAAATTCCATGTTTCAATTTGACAGTTATGACAAGACTAAGAACACCTGGGCATACACTCTGCAATGTCAAAAATGTATTCAGTTACAGTAACTAGATCTTCAGATTTTCCACCATTATTAATTTTTGTTCTAATTAGAGTCTGGCTAGAATCTTCTTTTTTGCTAATTTGGCTTTCTGTGTTAAAAACATTTTATCTTATCAATAAACATGAATTTCCATGATCCTAAGGTATTTAGATTCTTAATCAAGTACACAGTCTAAATTGGTTAATCAGAGTTCTTAGAACTTAAAAAAAAAAAAAAAAAAATTATATTCCATGTCCTGGTTAGGTCATGCAATATTTGAGTTGATTTCTTAACTATTTAGCATATATGATAATCAAAAGTCTGTAATTAAATTAGGCATGGATTTCTTTGGTAACCTTACTCACGCTGCACTCAAGTTTTCCCTACATGCATGTTTGACACTAATAATTAAATATTAGTAGAGAAGAAAAAAAATGTGAAAAAAATATCACCTAGCAATAGAAGGCAAAGAATAGCAAATGTAACAGGTTTAGATTTTGTACAGCAAATGGAACAAAGGAAAACAGGTTAAAATTTACCTGTTTTTTTCACAGAATCACAGAATGCATGAGGCTTGAAGGGACCACGGGAGGTCATCTGGCCCAACTTCCCTGGTCAAGAAGGGTCACTTAGAGCAGGATGCCCAAAACCATGTCCAGATGCCTTTTGAAATCTCCAGAGATGGGGATTCCACAACCACTCTTGGTAACCTGTCCCAGAGATTAAAATGAGTGAGCCAATGAGTTTTGTAAGTGTGATTGAAAAACAGTGCTGGATACAGTCAAGGGCCCAAACCTTTATTAAAAAAGTCACCCATACTTAGTTACTGTTATGTCCTATCATATTTTATTTGCTTGGACAGCTGTCATGAATGCAGATCCACTCAAGACCCAGTCACATAGCAGTGTTTCTCTGTGTGCTTCCTTTTTACTAATGAAGCTTTTCAAACAACGTCCTGCTCCCGTTACGTGAGATGAGTATCTAGAAAGAGAGTCAAAAGAGATATTGCAGCATTGCTTCCCATGTTTCACTTAAAGAGATAACCATGTGTCTACTATGCATGAATGCTAAAACATAGCATTCTCAAACATGGTCATAAATAAGCATTCCTGAGAAAGCCAATGCTGTTGTCCAAGAATATGCAACTGTGTTTGTTTTAGTTGGGTATGAATGACACAATTTCATTACATGAATGTGATTAATCTCTTTAATTGAATATTTTTAATCACTCCTAGGAGTTTTCTGAATTTTCTAAATATTCCCCCCCTCCCATTTTATTTTTAAATGACCTTAAGGGCTTCCTTAAGAAGAGAATTAAAAGCAAAAAAAATTTTTCAGCTGTAGTTTTCAGAAAGGTTGACAATGCATAAGTGCAGATTTATTCCATGCATTCTATATATGAAAACTGAAAAAGAAAGAGATGTGTTTACGACCAAGACTGTTTGCTACCCTGCCTAGGTTTGAGCCGGTGGATTTTCAAAAGGCTTTTCATTTTCAGTAAACACAGGAGAACAGGGAAAATGTGAAGAAGGATGGATGGCTAGTTTATCCTTGTAAAAGATAGAGAAGTTGTATTTGTTGAGAGAGTGCACTGTTCAGATTCACAGAGAGAGTATGCCCTCAATTTCACTGTACTATACCAGTGTTCATTCAACTGATGAAGTTCTCAACTCAAAGGGCAGCATACACTTTGTTCTAAGTTCCTGCTGGAATGGAAAAGCTGACAGGGGGAAACTTGCACAAAGGATATTGTGCTGTTAAAGTTTGTTCAAAGCGACAGTTGTCAGATCTCTTTGAAATGAAATTGAAAAGGAAAAACCAATTTTCTTTGAGGACAAAGTTCAGCTCATTTGGTGTGCTGTACCTGTCTAATTTGCTTCCCTGTAAAAGAAATTTTGACTAGGTCTATTTGAAAACATAGTTTATACTAGTACAGGCATAGCTCAGAAAGTTTAATTCCAGCTTGCATAATATTTATCGACAGTAAATAAAAATTAATGTCTTTCTCTTTAAAACAACAGAAATGCCAAATTTTGCTAAAAGGATTGGACTTTTGTCTTACCAAATGTGATTTTTAAAGCTTTGACTTGAACTAGGCAACATAATTTTACATGTTTTCTTTAGTAATTTTTTTTCAGTAATGGATAAATAATAACATTTACTATATTTCAGGAGTGAGTTGAGCTCCTAGGAAACTTAAGATATTTTGGAAAAATTTAAGTATCAAAACCAGGTAAGCAGTAAATCTAAATCCACTACATATTTTTAAATATTTTCCAATATACATTAATTTGACTTTGGATAAGATAATAATAAAATATAATTATATAATATAGGCTACAAGGTATATAAATTATATACTTCTATAATGTATATGATTATCATTATGAAAATATAAGATAATTACACTTCCTGCTTTATGAAAGGACTGAATATTTGGATACAGCAGACGTATTTGGGTGTATTGAAAAATAATTTGAAATGTGCCATCTTTACATTTCAGAATGTGTGTTAGAAGAGTTGGCTAACTATCCAGCAGTCTGCAGGATATTTTTATTTCTCTCTGTTTTTCATTGAAAGGGGTTTATCCCACTGTAGTACTTGTAAACGTACAACATACAAATGAAAAATGGCAGATTTGGTCTAAGGACTAGATTCTTGAAATATATCTATTAGCTACTTCAAAAGCAACATGCCTATGTCACTGTATATATATCAAAGCACCTCATCCCACTTCTATATAAATAGGATGGCTCTATTCAGGAAAGACCAACTCAATCCATATATTTATTGAAAGCAGTTTTAGAAACAGCAGTGACTTAAATGGTTTGGAAAATTCCTTTTTTAGATGTTGGCTATGCAAGTAAATAATCTTTTGCCACTTTGACCAGGTTAACCACCAATTTTAGCATAGCTGTATACTGAACTACAGTCAGATTCCCAGTTTTAATATTATCTTTCAGCACTGTGTTGATTCAGTCTGCTCTGAGCTGTTTCAATCAACATCTGACCAGCATGATCAGCTACTGGATCTAGGGAGCTGTCTACATTAGAGTTTAAAATGTAATTAATAATGTTATAACACAGGAAATCTATCTAACTAAAATGAAATTTGTTGTGGTGGGACTGATTTAGCAAGGTTTGAGCTCAAAAACCCTCTGAAAGGATCATGGAATGGTGGTCAGTAAGTGGAGAAGCTTATTTTTCTGTCTCAAAGTAGTTTGTGGGCTGACCATTGTTTCATAGTACTGCCAATCAGCATTAAAACTTACCTGTATCTAAAAGTAAGGCTTTGATTCAGATGTATTTTGGCCTTGCTTTTATAATTTATGTTCGTAAACTGGTATTTTTTCTGTAGAGACTAATCCTTAAATTTGTAATGCAGATCATTTCACACAGCTGAAGTGTAATGTAATTGCCAAGTTACAGACAGACATCTGAAGCACAGATGTAACCACTGCTTTGCCTAAAATCACACAGAGGAAGCCTGTAGGAGAACAGGGGTTTGCACTCAGTGTAACATTTGCGAGCACCCTCAAAATTGGACTTTCTACTTTCTTTTTCCCTTTTCTTTTTTTTTAAAAGTACATAAGATAGTGAGAGTAAACAATCTTTAAAGCTTTACGCTTTACAACTTGAAAAGATAAGCAGGTTGGTCATAAGTACAGATAAAAGAAACTGAATAAATATGTTGGGATGTTCACAGTGTGTGTAACACATTGATAGCAGGATAACAGAGATGACAAAACAATATTATCATCTGTGTAAAATAGTTGAACTCGCTTGAGTGAAAAGCTGCATTCAGAAAGAGCCGTTATTCAGAAGTAGAAAAAGGCAGCATTTGCATGCCATCAGCTTTCAAAACAACTGCGTTTTCCTTCAGCGCTGGAAAACTATCTCCAGAACTGTGGCCTGAGGAATTCTTTTCTCTTGTTTTCTGAAAATGATAATGGTCTGGCATCATTAGGAGTGAAAACTGTTCCCTTTAAAGGGTGATAACACATCCTGGAGGGAGAACAGAATGCACATATGTGTCCCAAAGTCTCAGGATGTTGGATCCACACGTACCTGGGAGAGGAATGCACTGAGTCATGTGCACTGATGGCCAAACACATTTCTATTTTTATTATATGTATACTGTATTTTAGTAACATACTGCTGGGAGAAAAGAATTTCCTTTCTTGTGTTTTTTTTCTTGTGTGTCCTGAAGCTAAACTTATTAAAAGCCTGCTTTGCTGCCAGAAACAGAAAGTGACGTTAGACTCAACCTCTTTCCAGTGGGTGAATCATGGCCAGTTCGCATCACGGTTTGCATTGCTGCAAAAACGCCAGCAGACTGGCATAACAGCAAGTAGGTTAGGCCTCTGTTTAGTTTGCAGATTGGCAAACAGATGAGGATCACTGGTATTTCAATTATTGGTGAGCCAATGGCCTCTTCTGGGTGTGAAAGAAACTGAAATATGTTCAGTCCTGGAAAACTCAACAGTATTACAGCATTTGCTTTGAATTGCTCCTTGTTTGACAGATTTGTGATGGAAATAGAGTTCAGAAAGTATCAACATACTATGATTATGTCACTGTAATCTTGCAGATAGTCATAAGGCTGGAAAATTTATGCCATTTCAACAACAGGACCATTTTCTGCTTGTTAGAAACAATGTATATTTTTAGAGGGGAAGTATATATAATGTCATCTGTACCTTTATAATGGGGCACTTGGAAGAGATTAATTTTTGTGGCTCATTTTGAGCAGATAAATTTCAGGCAAGGACGTGGTCTGAACCTGAATTTGCCAGAACCAATCTGATACCCTGAGAGTAAAGGAAAATAAAAGCATTTTTATAAAATTGTATAAAGCATATTACATGAATTTAGTAAGTTCAAACTGTAAGTCTCAAAACTTTTTAAATAATAAGGGTTGGTTTGACAGATGCTATTATATATGAATGAAAAACAAGAAGCCTTTTGCATTTATGTAGTAGCTAACTTACTTACATTTTCCCACCCTCGGAAGAGCTGCGACTGCTTGTCTAAATCTCTGAGATCAGGTCACTAAAAGGCAACTCCTCCTCACGTCCTTCTCTGAGAAGGGCTAATGCCCAGTTCCTTTAAATGGATAGGGGATGGTTATCAATTGTTCCCTAGAGATCAAAAGCATTTGGCAAGAGTTGTGCCCACTGGGATCATGCACTTCCTGGTGCTCCAGAAAGCAAGGCTATGACACCCGGCAAATACCCTTCTGAAGCAGCTAACAGCATCAGGAATATTTCACAGATAGATGAAGAAAGAAACAGAAGATTCTTTAGTGTTAGATTCTGAACTCCAAAGTTTACCAGACTTACCTACCTTGTCACCAGCATGATTCCCTGCTTGATCTGCAAATCTTGTATAGGGTTCATGTTTGGGGGGAAAAAAGAAAAAATGAGCCAAAGGGTACTGGTAAAACATTCCTGGATAGGATAGGCTTACATGGTTATGCCTACCTGGTTTTAACTGATAGATGTGACTGGTGCATTGCTCCATTCATGTTTAATATTTCAAACACGAATTTGTTGATCAGCAGTAGGTCAGCTAACAGGTACTCTTCTTGCCAGAGAATGGATGACACAGGGCTGTGATGTGATGGAGCTGAAGCTGCCATGCCTTAGAAGAAAGGAGGGGAATAGCCTAGGGAGCCAAAGACTGAGTCTGAGCATTCCGGTGGCACTTCAGGGTGTCACACAAACTGCTGATTTGACAATAGAGTGAAAAAGAGCAGCTATGTTTGCATTTGTAGGTGATTATGTCAACAAGGTTTAAAAAAGGGTGGAGATGAAATGAAACAGTTTTTTTGTCATGCGTACACTTGATAAATACAAAAATGTACCCTGTATTTTCATTGGATCTTCAATTTCAACAAAGTACCAGTGGAACAGGTTTACTTGGGCTTCTTTGAGGGGGAGTGATTATATTTTTCAGCCTTCATAAAATAGTCATTTACAAATAAGTTTTTTATTACCCTTAACAATGAATGATATCACCTAAGGGTGTAAGTTAAATTTTATGTGTGTTAAGCACATTAATATTTTACATTCAACCTTTAACATGCTTTTACCTTTTTTCATTTTTCACACAAGATTAACAACATGCTTGAATTTGTATTATTGCATGCTATTTCAGTTTTCTCTTAGCTGCTCTCCTAGATTTAAAATTTAAGCTCTTTTCTGCAATATTTTCTTAACTAGCAAAGTTTAATTCATTTTCCATTGGAAAATTTCTATTTAAGCATGAGACCAGCCATTCAGCATGACATGTTTCAAAGAATTACAAGTATTAGTTAATGAATTTGCTGAACTATATCACCGATATTTATTCCTGAAGACTTCAGAATTACTGAGAAGCTATTAAAAGAGTGGGGGGGAAAGAAAACACTCCACTATTTTCACAAGGAATATTACATGATGGTCTTTTTAGTATACCCTTCTTTCACTATAAAATAATGGAACAAATACTAAACCGTGAAGAGCTAATCCAAAAACTGTGGAAATTTTTTCATTGATTTTTATTGAGCTTACAGGTAGCCTGTCATTACTACATCTACTGGAAAGGAGAAGCAGAAAAAAAGCAAGTAAAATGATCTCATGGAAAGATCTTGTCAGTCACTCAACATTTTAAATTGAATAAAAGAGCTAGTATATGAAAGAAAGCAGTTCAGATAATTTAGTGAAAGAAACCTGTTCCAGATAGTTAAATGAAGATCTAGGCATTCCTTTGGATTTCAGATACCTATTTTCTCTGAAATTTTTATGTGAAATGTTATAGAGAACATTATAAGGGCTAAAAAGTGAAGATATAGAAGAGACCACAGTATTAAACTGCAAGGAGATATTTATTGGGGTACAGCAGATAGTTAAATTAGGCCATTCTTTAATATATTAATAATGTGGAAGAGGAAATACATGAACTAATTGCATCATAACTTGATGATAAATTGAAGCTAGAGAAAGAATAGCAAAATGAGACTCAGAGGCTGTTTTAGAGAAATCCAAAAGGTTAGTACAGAGTAAATATGCATGCTCAGTATGAAGGACTGAGAAAACAAAGCTGAAAATTTACAAGAGTATAAGGCAATGCAACAGAAAGAAGTCTGTAGTAAAACTACACAAAGAAGCAGATTCAGTCATATGTGTACATAGGACAGGTTATTAGTAGGATCAGATCCTATCCCATAAAAATCAGTGACGTTAAGCCCTCTTCACTTCAGTGGTCACATAAACCAATGTTTATAAGAAATATTTTTGACTTGGATAGGAGGTGCTGTGGTAAAGAAAGAATGGAATACAGCTGGGTTTCTTTAGACCTTAATCTGGGTGTATATACTTGTAGAAGTAATGTTTGTACCTAGGAGAAGAAAACTAGCAAATAAATGATTCTTTTAGCCTTCTCCCACATTAATGTGGCAGCAGAAGAATCTGATTTTGAGCCATAGTTTTCAAAAACTGCTTCTAGATGCTGGGGGATTGTGCCTTAGCAGTACATTTAGCTGTTATTGGCATCAGAACTACTAATCTGAACTCATCTTTTACAGTTACAGTTTTTACTTAAGACCAAAGATAAAGGAATTAGATTTTTTTGACTCTTTCAATACTTTCACAATGTAAGAGTCAGGTACATTCCACAAAACACTATAAAAAAAAAGATTACTTGGTTTAGTTTGTAGTAGTATGTACAGGAAACAGTGTTCCCATCACTGTCAGTGATTCTTACTGTGATCTTGGTCAAGGTCCATTATTGACTTGAGTGGGTTGAAACAGATCCTTACCCATCAGTTGTTCTAATTAACTACTGTGTAAAATAAAGGTAATACTAATCTCAAAGTGCTGGTACGGAGCTTTTAATTAATTTTTACTTCATATCCTGTTTCTGACTGTGGAAGAAGTGGAGAGTTCTTTATTGTGTAATGTCAATTTTTCAATAGAAAAGGAAGAGTGTAAAGGAAATGGATGAACAATTGAAAGGACATCATGGAAAAATACCAGATCAAAGAGTTGTTGCTTTAAATCACAAGACAAAATGTCTGAAAGCTTTAACTTCTGAAAAAGTTTTAGAATTGTCTTTGATGAGATTGACTTTGCTCAATGTTCTTCTAGCATACAGCAAATGTTGTCATTATTCTTGAAAGAATTAGAGGCTGCTGATGATGAATTTTGTACCAAATAGATTTTGAATGGTTTACTTACAAAATCAGAGAAAGAACAAAATAATGTGATAGTTACTACTATGAAGATTAAAAGTGAAATTCTGGAGTGAAAAAGTCTTGGCAGAAGAAGTGAGGTGATGCCTAAATGACAATGTAAGTATAATGCACCCGAAGTTTTTCACTCCACTTCTTATTTAATTATTCCAATGTACACTAGAAATCTGAGAATTTTTTAATGTTTGCTTTGAATCCAGGAACACATTATATCTCTCTCCTGGATGTGTTGATTCAGTGACAATATACAGACTCCTGAAATGAACTGAAGACTGATGACAGTTCTGAATAGCTATTATACATAGAATTTCCACTCCCCCGCCCCGCCCCAAATCTCCAAAACCAAAAAAAACCCTCACAACCCAACCACCAACCACACCCTAAACACAACATGTTTTTTAAATTCTTTTTGTGATGCCATATTTTTTAAACATAGAAATTTATCCAACCAAATCAGTTCAGAGTCTCTTCATTGTCTAATAATTCTTCTGTTTAGTGGCACTGCATCTACAATACACAACCCCACCATTGCTTGTGCCTTGATAGATTTATGTCAGCCTCAGTGGATTTACACCATTATGTGCTTTCTACTAGGTGTTGTCTCAATAGTGCTGGTCCGATTCAGCTCCCCTATAAAGCCAAAAAACCTTTTTACCTAAACCCCTGCCCATAAAGTCTGGAATCATTGAATAGTTTTCCCAGATGTTCTTACAGATGAGCGATGAGATTGTATTTAAAACCAAAGTAATTTACCAGGAAAATAAAGGACATACTGACTCAGCTTAAAAATAATAAAAGATAAAAGTAAATGCTTAAGGAATGATTGTTAGTAAGAGAAGGCCACAACACTGAAAGGGAACCTTTCAGTCATATAGGCTGGTCATCACTTTTGTAGATCCAATAACAGTTTTTTCTTTCTCGGAAATGTATCAAAATAAAAGCAATTCTTTCTCTGCCACTACTTCTGGAAGTCTATTTCGTAATTCTTATTCTTTAGGTAAATAGAAACTTTCTTGCAAATAAAAGCCTAAGTTACTTGGTGTTGTGTTTATGGATATATAATTATGCAAGTGCTGTCCATTAGCATAAATACCCCTTTTGCCTTCCAGTGTTCATCTCCTAATGTATTTATGGATATAAATCATATTTTGTCTTGGGCTTTTTTTTTCATAACTAAACAAGATGGAAATTTTTAACTATCTTCTCTTACTTTTGAAAACATACTACCTCAGTAAAACATTTGGTAGCAATTCATTAACTCTTTCCCCCTATGGTCAATGACAATGCCGAATAGGGAAGTGCTTTTTCTCATTCTGCAGTTCCATTCTTCATCTATCATGTTAGTATTAATGGACAGTTTGGTTCCAGTGTCCTGAAATACACTCAGGCAGGCCTTTGGACTGAGCTTAGCCATGTCATAGCTCCAGTCATAGCCAGCAGAGAGCTTTCGGCTTTATTAGGTATAGGATAGGGGTATCCCACCATAGTAATTTAGTTCTGTCTTTGCTCTTTGCAACAGTTTAACAAAAACCCAACCAAACAGTCTGCACTCCACTTGACTGAAGAGCTACATGAACCTGTTCTTTTTCCCAAAGAAGTACAAAGTGCCTGCAAAAGGCCACAGGTGGAAGGAAACTGGTATCTTAATGAACTCTGGAGGAAAATCTTTATTCTATAGTTGTATAGAATAAACACATAAAGTAGAAACTCTTTTTCTTTCACTTAGTTTGCTTCTAATTAGATAATAGAAGCTTCTGTGTACTTGTGGCAATTCCTAAAGTGCTACAGAGCACATTCAGAGCAGAGTTTATATCAATTAAGTTCTCCCCACCATTGTCTTTCCTCCTTTCTACTATTAGGTTAGGATGCACCCAACAAGCATATGTGGAACCTGATACCAGGATCAAGCTCTGACACAAGTAGTATCTTGGATAGTGTGTTATTCAGTAGTTTCAGTTGCATCATTTGCATTTTTTTCAAACTGTAAAAACCATTTAACTACATCAGCTTTTTGTGAAATACTGTTCTTCCTGCAGAATGGGATGAGTTGGCAGGTGGCTATAAAGCTAGCACTCAACGTGTTTTGTTCCCTTAAGGTGAAATGCAGCATGGAAATTAAAACTCTGAGTTGAAAATACGTTAGTCTGTACTCAAGACACAAAATGTGCAGTCTTTAACCAGAAGCCAACCACTAGTTACTGATAGAGACAGAACATGCACTCTGGGGACCTGAATGCATCATTTGTTTAATAATCATATAGCAGTGAGATACGTAAGACAGGACATAGGCTGAATATATAAACAATGTAAAACTCTCTTTGCCCCAGAAATAACCTGCCTCAATGTATTTGTGTTTATCATAATAAACCATTATATGTTAGCTACTTTTTTCAAACCAGTGCCCCAGATTTGAAGCCTACTAAACTCTGTGTACAGTGATTAGACAGTATTTAAGGAAACCCCTTTGTTGTTATAAAGGTTTGAGCCAAAATTCTGCACCAGTACATCTGTCAGGAAGAATGATATCAGGTATCTGGATGCTTAGGTGTCATGGTTTGACTCCAGCCAGCAGCTCAGCCCCACAGAGCCTCTCACTCATGCTTCCACAGTGGGATGGGGGAGACAATTGGAAGGGTAAAAGTGAGAGAACTCACGGGCTGAGATAAAGACAGTTTAATAGGTAAAGCAAAAGCTGTGCTTGCAAGCAAAGTAAAACAAGGAGTTCATTCACTACTGCAGGCTCTATCACTCATAATGGTTACTTGCGAAGATAAACAGCATAACAATGAACGTGCCCCCTTTCTCCTTCTTCCACGCAGCTTTTATTGCTGAGCACAACGTCGTATGGTCTGGAATACCCCTTGGGTCAGTTGGGGTCAGCTGTCCCGGCTGTGTCCCCTCCCAACTCCTTGTGCCCCCCCAGCCTGCTCGCTGGTGGGGTGGGGTGAGGAGCAGAAAAGGCCTTGGCTCTGGGTAAGCACTGCTCAGCAACAGATAAAACATCAGTGTGTTATCAACACCATTTTCATCAGAAATCGAAACCACAGCACCATACCAGCTACTATGAAGAAAATTAACTGTATCCCAGGCAAACCCAGTATATTAAGTTGACATTTTGAGAAGCTTTGTAAGATTTAAAAAAAAAAAAAAAAAAACAAAAAAAATCAAACCAGCTACTATCATTACTAATTAAAAAATGATTGCTTTTCACAAGGATTGTTTTTGAATTGCTGCTCTAAACATCTCAGGAAGTACTCCACCCCTCCTGTTATAATGACTAAAACTAGAGTTAAAAAAAAGTGAATGAAAAAGATATTGGCTTCAGCAGGGACCATTAAACAACTAAACATCACAGACCAGAGCTGATAGTACAATACATTTTCATGGCATCAAAGTAGACAATTAATTACTGCAAAACAGAAGAAATTCCTATGAAGAAATAAAAGCTGAAATGTTTGATTTCCCACATATGTAAGACAGACTAACTTTGTCATTTACTCAGGCACTAAAAAGAAGTTTAGAAAAACCCTCGTATGCTGAAGCAAAATAATACTGTGTCTTAATGAGTGATCAAGAATGAAATGTTACCATTCTTTACCCCTCTATCAAGTCTATACTTAGAAAATTTCCCCATTACTATCACTGTTAATCATTTGCATTGAGGAAGTTGGCAAGAGCTATCAAAAACCAAGTAGTGTAACTTGAATGCCAACTGCACAAAATAATCAGGGTCTGGTGGGATGTATAATAAAATATGCCAGACTGTGTCATTATAATGCACTTTTGAAAGAATTATACATATTCATTCTTCTCATTTAGCACCTGAATGACAACAAGCAGGTGAGAACATCAGTACGATACATCAAGCAAGACAGTTGCCATTATGAACAAAACATAGAAGAGTGTGACAGAGTTGAAAAATGGAAGGAATGTTCTGTTCATACTTTGCAGGCATTGTTGTTCTTTGATAGTGAAATGAAGCTTGCTGGGGAGAGGGGTATGTCTTGCTGTCATTGTAGGTAACACTTCTGTGACAAATTGCAAGAAGTATGTATTTCTTAATAAAATCCCCAATAAGTTTTTTAAAGGTATTACCAGTATAAGGAAACTGCCAGTTTGCTCTCAGGTCTTTTGTTATGTACGCAGATCTTTTTTTTCTGTAAAATGAAGGCTAGATTCATCACTAATGAACTCCAAAAACATAGCTTTCTGTTGTAATAATGAAGAATAAAATTATACCATGACATTATTGAGTGACAAAAGAATCAACTCCCTTCCCTATTTCTATAGTGTGTTTTTGGATTGCAAAAAGCTGCTTTATGTCTGTAAAACAAATAACTAAAAGGTACTTTCTCAACTCTGATTTTCCCTCTTCCTCTCCAATGTTTCACAATGCAATATTGACAAGATGCTGTCTCCTAACCTTCAAGCCACAGTCATTCTCTGACAAATTATATCCTAACAGACTGCAAAATAGAGCTGCCTCTGAGGAATTAAGTCGTACTGCTTTGTAACAAGACTATTTTAAAAATCATAAATTTACATGAAGATGCATCAAATATTCTAGAAAAGACAAAAATATGTCTGACATTTTTATCTGGGCCATGTTTATAATAGCAGATATTCTGGAATAAAGAAATTCTTGTACGGTCTTAATGGCAAGGACAGTATCCAGAGCACTGTTTGTTTTTTTTCAGTAAGACCCTATGTTTTATGTAAAACTTTGATTGGGTTTATTCATATTCCTTCAAGAGAAAATCAACAATAGCTGTTAATGGCTGGTTGTCCATGACACCTGAAATATTGCAAGACATCCTCTTTCAAAGCGAAGAGATTAATTCTTGCATGTGGTGGATTTGAAATATTATGGATAAATCTTGAACTATCTATGCAATCTGATTGAACATGAAAGTATGTATTATTTCTGTTTGAATGGTGAATTATAATCAGTGGTTGCTGAAGCTTATATTAATCTTTTTTCTTTCCAGTATCAAAAATAAGTTGGCATGTGTTTATACATAAACCCACCCATTAGAGCTCAACAATGTTACCAGAACTAGCCATTTCAGTGGCTGGTAAGTCTGTGAAAGAAAGACTTTAATGGCCATTTGGTGGAAGAGGTATATAATCCAAAATGCCTTTTTATTTGGCAGCAAACACCATTAACAGCATTGTTTCAAAATAAAAGGGTGGGGTGGGATCCATCCTTCAGCTCCCTTTGAAACACATAGAAGGAAGGTTTGAAGAATTTTTAAGGATGGCTAGAATTTCACTATCAAAATTAAATTAATGTCTGAAAATGCATACGAATTTAAGATCTTCCTCTCCATTCTTGGCATTATTACCTAAAGTATTTCCCTTCAGTAAAATTCACATATTTTTCTATGTTGGTCTACAATTCATTTCTTTTGGATAGAAAAATTTGCATTTCATCTCATTTCTTATCTTTCTGAATCATAAGTGCAGCTAAGTACAATTTCCCCTTTATATTTGTTGTGTCTTTAATTTTGCATTCTTTACATTAGTTACAGACAATCTTAAGCACCATGAAATAATAATGAATAATAATTTATATGAATTATAGAAGTGCTTTGACTTTACTGTGCAGAAAAGGCACATACACTGCTTATTTCCTACCAGAATGTAACTTCTTATTGCAATGTGGAGTTACTTTCTTAATCAGTGCATTCAAATCTGATTGCATACTGACTGTATTTGGTCTTTACGATTAAGTGGCAATTATAAGATCTACAAACAGCAGATGGGTAGAAGAATTTGAATTGTTTTGCCGTACCCGAGATGTGCTGAGAATTTTGGCAAGCATATGGAATTTTTGAATGGGTAATGAAAACACTGGGCATGGGACAAATGAAACAAAATACTGTGAGATAAAACAGCCTACTCAGCTGTTTGTGTTTCTGGGGTGAAGGAAAAAAAAGAAAAAGAAAAAAGCAGTACTGAGAGTAATGACATAAAATATAGGGTCCTGAAAGGACTCAGTTAATATTTCAGGACATTGTTTCTGGATGGAATTTCCAGACACAAAGGCAAGTGAGTGTAAAGCTTATCACAGAATCGTAGAATCATTTAGGTTGGAAAAGTTCCTCAAGATCATAAAGTCCAACTGTAAACCTAACACTTCCAAGTCCACCACTAATACCTAAATAGAAAATGATAGACATATATTGTGTCTCACTTAATTGTTGATACATAATGGTGCACATCCACATGTAATGGAAGTCTACTGGAGCTGTGAGTAAAAAAAAAAATCAGTCTCAAAGCTTGATAGCCCAAGATCAGAAACCACCTCTGAAAGAAAGTGAGTGTGTCTTTGTGTTATACATGATGGACACAAAATCAAATCACCTTGATTTTCTGAAATAGTAAAAAATGTATAGGTTACTGCTGTGTTTCCTTCACCCATTTCTGTATTTCATTTATACATTTACAACATTTAGTAGATTATTTCTATTTCAGCATATTTTATTCCTTTTTCCTATCACTGATTTTTCATTGTGCTCTCAGTTTATTTCCAGTGTCTATAACATGTTTTGTCTTTACCTAGCAACTATTTACTTTGTTCGATCAATATTAGCTTTTCCCATCATTTTTCCTTCTTTTGACATCAAATTTTCTTCTTTATTTCTGCACTTTTCAGCTAAAAATACATATGGTTACTGAAAAGAATAATTCCTTATATGCAGTACTGTAACATAAGGATAAACAAAAGTTAATTAGGACACAGTCATTTAGATGATCCTTTTATCACTCTTTCAGCATGAATAGTAATGAATTAATTACAAACATTAAAATTCTAAAATAACATGACAGCTGATACGTTAATGGAATTCTTCAATTCTTTGTTTTACATGCATAAATTGCATATTTTTTTAACTGTGTTTGTGTTTTCTATAGCTCTTTGATTTCGTAGAATGATTTAATTTGTAAATAAAACCTAAATTATTAGAGGTATTTTGGAGTTATGGCAGTTCTGTCTAATGGGTACTTCAGAAGCCTCAAAGTAAGGATCTGTCGAATACATTTGAATCTCTGCCTGTCCCTTTGACATTTTGTATGCATTAACATAAGGTCAATATATCTCAGTACAGAAACTGTCTGATAGCTTACTCAACTCTGTAATCTATCACATACCCAGTACCTATCCAGACTAATTACATTTATTATATTACTCTTTGTATGCCTCGGCAATTGTTGGAATATTTGTGCACAGTTGTTACTGGGATTACTATACACACATCAGCCAAGTGCTACACCGCTCAATTCAGCCTCTGGATCAGATGGAGATTATAGGACTAATGACTTCTTTACAGTTAAATCTTAGTAATTCTGTACCTCAAGAATGACCTCTGTTATGCATCTTCCATCAGCGAATATGAGGTGTGCAAATTTAAAGGAGAAAATATAGCTATCATAACATATATAGTTATGATAACATTTGGACCTACAACCTGCTATCATATCTTCTATGACAGTAAGAGTTTCTGGATTAACTTGGAGAACTGGAATTAATTAGGACAGCATGCTTTTTAGTCCTTGACATAAAGAGCAGGCAAAAGCAAATAACTCCAAAGGGTCCCATTTGGCAAGAAGCATATGAGCAAATATTCTGGATATATTTTTCCAAGAGCTCAATGATTCGTTATAATTCATGACCTCACCTGATGTATTTCTAGATACCATATCACATTGGACTGCTATCTTGTTTTACAGCTGGAGAAGACAGGAAGGCCAAGGACTCACTAGAAAGGAAACCTGAAGAAAATTGAAACCTGATCTATGGTGTCCTTATCCCCTTCTAGAATATATGGCCACCACAGCTGAAATGGTCATCTTGGCATCCTCCCACCCAAGTTAGAGACTTACGAACTAAATATCTTTGTACCTAAACCCTTTAAGGACTTTTACCACTAGATGTGTTTGGAGCACGTTATTATGGGCGTGGAACAGAATGGCATCCACAAACTTTTTCATGTAAAGACATGGCAGACCTCCATTACAGAACACTGGCTGGTGGCAAATATATTCTAAAGGCAATTGCTGACTGTAAACTCAATGCAAGAAAGACAAGAGGTAATAATGACACAAAATAATGAAATAAACTAAAACTGAAATTAGTTTCAGACCATGATTGAAGATGTCTACATGAACAAGGTAAATTAAACAGTTGGCATGGACGTATAAATGCCACATACTGTAGTAAATATGTATTCTGAACGGCTCTTGTACCCATAAACTATTTTTTGGACTGATTATACAATTCTGTCACAAAAGAACTGATTGGTTTCTCTTTCCTTGGGCAGATCTATCTTTTCTAGGTTGAATGGAATTGTGCATGTTGATATGTGAACACTGGTGGAGAACTTACAGTATCTTCTGGAGCAAAAGATTACACTTAGAACAAAGAAAAATATACCCACATTAGAAAAGAAGCAAATTTCCTTATGAAAGAATGGAAAAAAGAATGACTCAGTCAATGTCCTGACTAAGTGGAAAAATTGGGCATTTCTTCCCTTTTTCAGCAGAGTTCTTGATCAGAACCTTATTGAAAATATCTATGACCATTTATTTCTGTTTATCATACTAGTCATAATCTCATCAGTGCAGAAAAGGGCAATTTATGGTATTGAGCTGAGAAGAAGAGTTTGACAACCTGTAAGTTACCATCAGGGAGCTAAAGCAGCCAGGAGCATCAATAGGAGTTATATTTTCAACATAGGTTAAGTTTATTTTTGGCTACCTTGCAGAGAAGCAGCTCATGCCTTCCCAGCCCATTGCTACATTCTGTAATACAAAATTTGATTAAGTGACTTCAGTATTTTTCTTCTTTACATTCTTGAACTTATTTTTAAGGGAATAAAGTATCTTCCACCAGTCTTGGCTAAGCAACAAGATATACCATATTCTGAAATGGAAAATAAAAGAGTGTGAACATGTGAATCACCTTGGAGATGAATCATATTGCTGTAAAACAAATAATTTACATTTAAATAACTTATCTCCTTTTCACCTAATTTAAAATTAATCTTTACTCTTTCTCAACTAATCCCCAAATTTATGAGCTAGTTTGATCATATTTGTGCAATAAAATTGAAAATTTTAGATATGGTAGGTAATCAATTTTAGTCTCCTCATCTGTGTTTCCAATCTCATTATAGATTGCAATTTTCATTGCAGATTACATGATGACCCATCAGTGGCTTTGTTGTTTCTGAATTACCGATTCCTCGCCTACTGCCAGATAAGAACAAAGCCTATGCATCAGTCTGACAGCTTGCAAACAGAAAATGGGCTTGTAGGATTGGATTTAAATCCCAGGTGTAGGGGATAATTACCACATCAGTCATGCAGTAACTGAAAAATGGTATTTCAACAAGAAAAATTACATTCCTTTTATAGTGCCAACAGAAATCATTATTTGAGGCTTCATACTGATTCAGTGTATCATTACATGTGGACTGTACTCATTAAATATAATGTTTGTTGCAACCTAAAGAACTTATTGTTTCAGATACTTTTGTGGCTGAGTTAGCTCAAATCAAGATTTGTGAAACCTCGACAGCACTGAGGTCATTCAAAGGTATAATATACATTATACAAGTGAAACAACAACAGAGCCCAAAGCATTCAAAACCTCTTCTGCTTCAGGGAGAAAAAAGGAGACTAAAGTAGGAAAGCATAAATCCTACTTTGGAAAATCCTCTGGGGTTAGACCCTTTGATGCAGGCCTTTTCATTAAAATAAATAGAATGGTAATAAGAGGCTATCATCATTTGTGTGGGCTTCTCTATTCTATACTTTTCTGTAAACAAGATACTGTTATCAATTAATTATTTTATAGGCCAAAAAATCAAAAGCATGTTAAAAATAAACCATAAACAAATTAAGTCTTTAATGTCACACTATTCAAGCACAGATTTATTGTATTTTTTATTTTATAGCTTGACTATGGTCAATTCCACTTTATTATTAAACAGACAGTAAAGCAATAAGTAGATTTAACAGAGTAGTCTGTGGGTCCAGAAAATTAGCAACTGGCAATTTGGAGGAAGGAGAGGGAAGATAAAGGCTTGTTAGTGATCTCAAATAGAAATACTTTGTCTTGTATTCCATATCAACGCTACATGTCTGAGTTGCGCCAGATGGACCATCAGTGCTCTGGATTTCCCAGGGATAGCTTTGGCAATACCCAGCTAAGGTTTATAAAGGCAAATGTCTTCTGCAGTGTATTTCTCTAATCTTATGAAGGGGGGGGGGGGTGTTAATTGGTCTTATAAAAACCACTCCTGACTTTAGGAAGCAAGCAGGAATACTTGGATTATTTCAGGAAACATACATGCATGGCTCCGTCAGTGCCTGGGCTAGGTAAAAGGGCAATCTCATAAGAAAAAACCATTATGAACATGCCATCCACAAAGCTTTTCATGTAGTTAGCCAGGCCTTGGTTCATCTCTGGCACTCTCGCAATTATATGTTGGATATACACTTAACTACTGGAGAAGCTATGAACAAAGACAATTGTTTACCAGAATTTTAGACAGGACTATTAGATTTGTAGACAGTTAGCCTGGCTCCAACTTCTCTTTGTCTCTACACACTGCTCTCTCTTCTCTCCTAGCAGTGCTTCTAGGAAAAATCTATCTCCTAGGACTAATGACTTCCTCTCACGAACTCCACCTCCTGCCAAATGCAAAATCATTTTGGAATCCAAACTAAATTAGAGAGAGAAACTCCTTCCTCTCATCCACCTCAAATTCATCTTCCTCATTTAGACTTTTCAAACATAGGGGGAATGAGGACCCTTTGGCCTACAAAAGATTTGGGGACTGAATGCTTCTACCTGGAATGAGTTGCATGCAAAAGGTTTAGGGTGTCCCCAAGGTACTGGTTGATTGTATTCAGCACTGATATTCTCATAGATGGCCTCTGCTAAACTGTCTCCGAAACTAGCTTCTACATAGGTTCAGGAAAAGAACAGAAGTGCTGGAAATAACAGTTAGGCAGAGTTGGGAAGCACTGACAAGTCTCTTTTAGACCCAGGGAAAATTTAGGATGCTTTTTTTTCCCAGTGGATTATCTTCTTTAGGAGATAGGTCCCTAATGTTTTGCTCAAAGGTCTGTCCTTGTATGAATTTGAACAAACTGAGAAGTTCCTTTTATTGCCTGGTAACTGGTCATGCTCATGATGCAATATAAACCAGTTTTGTGGGGAGGGGGAAGGGCTGTGTCAGATATATGGTGGCTGAATCTTTAGAGAGGAAATCAAAGACCCCTTGACATAAGTCTTTGTTGATATTTTCAGCAGGTAATAGTTCAAGAGACTGTAAGAGAAGTAAACGAGAGACTGTCTCAACTTCAATTAATTAATTGTTCTGAATGTATAGAACAGTGATTTGCAGGGAAGAATACTGCCATGTACTTCAACAGGAAGAACATGATGTAATTACTATTAATTTGCAGCTTGTTTTTTAAATTTGTAGCTTGTTGCTTTAATTTGCACTGTCTTCTGAGGAGGAGTCTTAACAGTTACATCTAAAGAAAATTATTTACATGGTTTGTAATAGTTTCAAAGAGTATGAAGAGAACTGGAAATGGTAGTGCTGCGATCCTGGGAAGAATAATGAATAGTTACTTGCAGATCAGGTGGTGGTATTAGTGCATTAATATCTGACCAAGCAAAGTGAATGAAACTAGAAATTAGCATTTTGTTCTGCTCTGGAAGTGCCAAATCCTGTAATGCTGTGGAGAATGGAATTTAACTGCGTGAGTGCTATCAGTGCCTTACATGTCATAGATAAATCGTGGGGTCAATACAAAGCAGATTTAGGGATTATGAAATATGTTGCAATTGCACAGCATTTTGAAGACAAGTGTGTTCTACATCTGACTTTCTTTTTCAGTTTTCATGGAGTTGTTTTACCTCAAGCATCTTAGTGCAAATTAGTTCTTTTGAGTTCACTTTATTCTAAATGAAATACATTTTTAAAATTTAGCATTAAAAATGACAGTCTTGTTCTTACTGCAATTTTTATTCAGTTGATCTGTGCAACTAACTGTGCATCAATATGCATGTATATGTTCTGTAGCACTTGCTAACATGAGGACAGCACTAACACTATATGATCTAAATATGTCTTGTAAATATTCAATGACATAAATATTACATCTCAAGCATAAAATGACTAAGATTTTAATTTTTATTTCTTCTCAAGATTAATATTTGTTTCCTTCCTTTCATACTTTTGTTTGTATCTTAAGATCCCAAATTATCAGACAGTCGGCTAGCTTGAACACACCAAATATAAGGACAGCAAACAGGTAAATGGGCATGCAAAACACTAATTTACACTTGCAAAACAGGTAATTTCACGCACTGGTAGTAGCCTGCACATACAATTATTCATCTTGTTCATGCATATGCATGGCTTCAGCACAATTGCCTTTTTACATATGTGCATATATTTCACAGGCACAGTTTAGTCACTGATATTTAGTCATTATGATTTGTGTGCATGTTTAAATCCTGCTGTGTTCATTCAGAATAGAATATAGGTTCATGATCCTTTTGCAGAAGGTAGCTATATCATATCAATAATTACTGGTCTGCTAAAAAGACAGCTTCAGCAAACCCTAAGCTTCAGAGCATTCCATACTACTCAATCTCCTTTTTCAGTAGCATCTCTTGCTTTCCCAGAACCTGCACCTCCCTCTTCTTCATGCATTTGACTTTCAGTGTTTTTAAGGAAAATATATGAAATGAAACCACAAGATTTGATGGGGTAACAAATAAAACATTTAAAACATGTCAAATTGCCATTTTCAGCCTACAACATTGTTAATAAGAAGAGCTACAGTCTATGTGTAATTACTGTGGATTCTTAAAACTTCAAGAGTTGCCTTTTTTTTATTGCAAAATGAGAAATGCCAGAGTCATATGAGAACCATTGCACCAAAAATTATCATAGATAACTTCCTTTATACAGTGGAATTTACAGTTCTTTTATTCTGACACAGTCCACGTAATAGATGAGGACAAGCCAGAGGTTCATCACTGCAAACAGTATTTTGAGTAAAGGGCTGCCTAACCTTGATGCTACATGAACATGGAGGATGGATGTTTTAAATCTTACGTGTCTCCACATCTCACATACTTAATACAGACAATGGACACTCTCATGCAAACATGTTATACTTCAAGGTACATATTCTCTTCCTGACAGGAGGCTAAAGAAAGGAAGACTAGTAGCAGTGGTTTAATATATGCTTTATCTAATATAGTTTTGCAAGCTAGCTCAAGATGAAGAATACATCGAAATCGAGATGAAGGAGACTTGAGTTCTTGTCCTTCCTGTATCACTGCCCGTTAAAACCTTTGACTTTTCCAGAGTTCCTTGACCATCAAAACGTAGACTAACTTGAACCAGAAGACTCTCAAATTCTCTTCTTGTATTAGATGGCAAAATGAAGGCATCTTAGTGCCAGAGATCTAAGTTCATCCTTTTCCCTCCTGGGGTTGGCTCCCCCAGCTGGGGACCAGTTCAGTTACAGGACAGCTAAGGGTAGTTCCCCACCCTCTGGGGACCCTGGAGGAGAGCAGCACCTAGCATTGCTGCTGGGAGTCCACAGGCACGGCTGACCCCTCTTCCCATGGGAGTGGCTTTGAAGATGGGGGTCTCCTTTTGGGACTTGCCTGAACTAGTCTCAGCTGTGTCACAGCCATGTACCCTGTTGATCTGGACCCTGAACTTGACCCAGAGAGTGAACTCCCAAGCTTGAGCTTGGATCTGCTTATAGACTTGCCCAAGAATCGTGGGGTTGAGTCTGACCCTGGTTATGGTCTCCAGTACTGGTTCTAGCTTGGACCCACTGACTTAAGTTCCCAGCTTGTCCTCAGACAGATTTCATCACTATGGATTTTTCTTGACACTCTGTCTGTCCTAAGCTGTCCCCCAGCCTGCCCTGCTCCTGGCTGGGGCAATGAGACAGCCCCTGGCTGCCAGGCACCCATGGGGAGCCCATGTGGCTCATGGCACCCAGCCCACAGGGACCCTCTGGTCTGCACAGCTCCTGATTCCTCACAGTTCAGCGTTCATGGGCTGGTAGCATTCTTGGTGCCTGTCTCAAATGTCTGGTTAGGGAAAAACAAAGAACTAGGAACTGTAATAAGAGCTAAACTCAACAAGCATGACAGCGCTTTCCTCAGCTAGGAATATTTCTTTTAGCTCAGAAAGAGGCCTACCATATACATAAAGAATCTGTTCTACATTTTACTATAGCTAAGTGCAGAGACAAGAAGCATACACTGAAATGTGCTTAATGATTGCAGACGATATCAGTCCGACCACAGACTGTGAACCTATAATGTTTGAATAACACATCTATTCCTTTAAATATAGGGTTATTTACAAAAACAGCAGCACATTTCTTATTTTTAAATGGGAAACTGGAAATGAGTCCTCTCCCTCTCTGTTCCCACCAAATTATATTTCATATCAGCTAACCAAATATTTCAGAGTTTCCAAAACCAAACCAATTACTTCTGGGCAATTACCAAGAATGGAAGCTTTCAGCCTGAGAAATAACTGTGTCAGAAAAAAATGAACAAAGCTAATTGAAAAGTACAAATAAATTATTCATCATTTTGCAGAGGAAGAAAAAGACAAATCTATTGGTATAATTTGGTTAAATAGCTTCAGATATGCAGAAAGGGAAAAAGAATACAGTTATTTTATAATTATGATATAGGGTGGGATTTTAAAAGCCATCAAATGTTTTCACCATCCAAGAATCATAGCAAGTCAGTAGAACTCAGGCACTTCCTTACTTTCCATGGATGAAACCTGACTAATTGCATTTGAGCTAAAGGAATGTAAATTAAAATGCCAAGCAAATAGAGAACATTTTAAAATTGTGGATGCCATTTCTGTTTTAAACCTGTATGATGATGCCTAAGAATAATTACAAATCAGAACACGGGATTAGCTAAGTATATAGTTTTTATGCCTGAACAATGGCATCGAATTAATAGATAAGTGAAGAACTGACATCATCTATGTGGACTTGTGCATATCAAAAAGCATTTGATACTGTACTGCACAACATCCTTGTTTCTAAAATGGAGAGACATGAATTTGATGGGTGGACCACTTGGTGGGTAAGGAATTGACTGGATGATCAGACTCAAAGAGTTGTTGTCAACAGCTCGATGTCCAGGAGGAGACCGGTGACAAGTGGTGCCCCTCAGGGGTCTGCATTGGGACCAGTATTATTTAACTTCTTTGTTGGGGACATGCACAGTGGAATTGAGTGCACGCTCAGCAAGTTTGCAGATGACATCAAGCCGAGTTGTGTGGTTGATACTGTAGAGGGAAGGGGTGCTATCCAGAGGCACTGAGACAGTCTAGAGAAGTGGGCCTGTGCAAACCTCATGAAGTTCAACAAGTCAAAGTGCAAGGTCCTGCACCTCGGTTGGGGCAATCCCAAACATGGATACAGGCTGGGCGATGAGCGGATTAAGAGTAGCCCTGAGGAGAAAGACTTGGCAGTATTGGTAGAAGAAATACTGAAAATGAACTGGCAATGCACACTCGCAGCCCAGAAAGCCAATCGTATCCTGGGCTGCATCAAAAGAAGTGTGGTCAGCAAGTCAAGGGAGGTGATTCTTCCCCTCCACTCTCATGAGATCCCACCTGGAGTACTGTGTTCAGCTCTGGGGCCCCTGACATAAGAAAGACATGGACCTGCTTGAGCGGGTCTAGAGGAGAGCCATGAAGATGTTCAGGGGGCTGGAGCACATCCGCTATAAGGACAAACTAAGAGAGTTGAGATTGTTTAACCTGGAGAAGAGAAGGCTCTGGGAAGACCTTATAGCAGCCTGCTAGTACTTAAAGGGGGCCTACAGGAAAGATGGGGAGGGACACTTTAACGGGGAGTGTAGTGATAGGACAAGGGGTAACAGTTTTAAACTGAAAGAGGGTAGATTTAGATGAGCTATTAAGATGAAATTCTTTACTGTGAGGGTGCTGAGGCACTGGAACCGGTTGCCCAGAGAGGCTGTGGATGCCCCATCCCTGGCAGTGTTTCAGGCCAGGTTGGATGGGGCTTTGAGCAACCTGGTCTAGAGGGAGGTGTCCCTGCCCATGGCAGGGACATTGGAACTAGATAATCTTTAAGGTCCCTTCCAACCATACCATTCTATGATTCTATGATTTTATGATAAAAACTATTTAATACTAAAAAGCCATATTCAACATAATCATTACATTTTTTAAATAAAACAAAATGTGTTTATACCCAATGTGTGAATCAAGTATTATAAAAAAGACTCTGGCAACAGTCCCTTTAATTCTCATTCTTATTTTATGAGTCCTCGAACATCCAGAAAAATTTGGATTTTAAAAATTTGTGTTCCTGAGACTTCCTGTTTTCCCCAGCTTGAACTATACCCAGAAGACTGACTGAAAGAAGAAGAAAAGTCCTTGGCTTTAAGCAGCATGCACCCTCTTCTTGCCTGTTTGCCCTTGTCTTAACTTTAACTATAACTAGAAGATATATATCACCATTAAAAAGAGTAACAGAAGTTCTTGGTGCCAATCAATACCTGATATCTCCCTGTATTGAGGGCTGTATAGCATCAAGCAATAAACTAGGCAGATAGGTGTAAGTCCCAAACACTAATCCCAAACCCTAACCTTATTTTATAGTTAGAAAACTCGTCAGTAGAAGAATAGAGAGAATAAATCCTTAGCTTTAGCTGACAACAGCATTCTTTCTGATATAAGCCAATATCTTTTGTCATTTATTTTGTGTAGATGGGGCTTTTAACTTTATCTATGTGTTAGGATTAGGTTTGGTGTTAACAGTTATGGTGTGGGAATCCAGAGCTTCAAAAGACCAGTTTACCAGTTTTTTCTGGATACCACCATGGCCTCAACGTTAAGGCAAACAGAAAATATCTTTTGAAATGGTAAGTCTTGTAAGACTAGCTTATTGCTGAATGCTGCAGAGCCTGTAGCACTGAGAAAAAGCTGGTGACAATGCAGCCAATTTTTTTTTTTTTAATTGAGTTGATTCCCCCTATTGGATTAATGTTAGGGTTTATTTGGTGGTTAGCTTTCAGTTTTAGAAGCCAAAGCATCAAGGATCTTATATCCTTTTTGTGTCCCCCAAGACCGGCACAGTTATAAAGAGGTCTGGTAACTTAAGATATCAATGACCTGAGTCCTTTCTTACTAAATGAATAATATGAAGGCTTTGTCACAGCCTGCCAGTTTGGTGGTGTTATAGCATGACCCCAAGAGTATGTTACATGGTTTTGTGGTGCAGTATGAAAGCATGAGGGAGTTTCTATGGATATAAGTCTATAGATTCAAGAGAACCAAAACTGGTGTAAATTTTCTCCAATATCCTAAAGGGAGTACTACCTAGCACAAAGCCCTAGAATCACGCTTGTATTTTGTGTCAGAGAAATCAAGTTGATTTGCTCCAGAACAGAACTTGAAAATAAAATATCTTAAATGCTGTATATAATGCCAAGGGATCAGGACCCAAGGACAGAGTGGGAAGTTTTGGGTTGTTTTGGGGGTTTGGGTTTTTTTTTGTGGCAGTGAAGAGTCAGCTACTGCTTCTTTTTTAATGTCTGTGAGATCTTTCTGATATTTCCTAAGCAATCCCCCTTCATTCACACAGATCTTTGCTCTATTTTAGGACTGAAGTAATATTAGTTAACACTTCCTATGTAATTGTAGGTATATGATTGGAAAATATATTTTTTTTTTAAAGTCATTTAATGGTTTTCCTACAAAGCCGTCTTCTTGGTACCTTTACAAGCAATTTTTTTTTTTTCATTCTGTTCATTTAAGTGTATCATACTGCACAACTATTCTTATGCTTACATGGAATTTATAATTTTTTTTTTTTCAAATAACAGTTTTGTTCTTCTCAGTTGATATAGCTAATAATAACCCTTCGCTTCAGTGAAGGAATTAATCATCGACATTCTGTGGTCTGTGTTATGTGGGAGATCAAGTCAAATGATCATGCTCATCTTTTCTAAGCTTAAATTCTCTGAATGTTTGCAAAATGTTCTCCAAAAATTAATGTTGTCTGTTGGAGAGAATGCAACTAGATGCCCTGAGCATTAAAGGTGGCCTTTGAAATTCACATTTTATGATTTTATAAAACAAACTGAAAATCCTGTTGAGGCTAGGCTTTATATTTGTTCCATCTAAACACAATGTTTCCTTCTCCTTCAGATTAAATGGCAATCATAAGACGCTAAGTTATGGAGGAGTGACATCTGGCTCCTCGGCAGACACCTCAGGCAACTGTGTTAATGACTTTGGAGATGGCTGTGTATCTGTAATAGAGTTAAGTTTGTTGTCTGGATTGTATTACCCTCTTACTCTCTTAGACATTTTCTCCATTTTGTCCTTTAGCTTACATTGGAATCACTGAACCACTCATAACCCTGACTTATAATCCTTTTCTTGTATTTCCATCTGCTACTGTATGTTGGTTTTGTTGTTGTTGCTGTTCGTCTTTTTTTCCCCTCAGGAAGCTATGAGCGTACTTTACAAAAACTTCAAAAGAAAGGTTTTGTCAACTGGAAGTGTATTTTTAATGCTTGATAAAACTGAAGATTTTAGACAACACTTAGTGCTTCTTAAGAAAAGACACTATAAAGGAAATGTACGCCTACTGAATACTTACACTTAGAATTGAGAACTACACCTCAAACTTCATTGTAAAAAGCAACAATTCTAACAATAAAAGTTTAAAAGGAAGAAAAAATATTTTAATATTTCTTAACAGGTGAGTATGTATAAAAGTATAAGGGCAAGCGTAGCAGACATGGTATTTCTAACTTACAGCTGAAACATTCATGAATATGATCAGGTCAAAATATTTACCAATTTAATAGGGAATGAATGAAAAATATGCTTTCTTCACTTTTTTTGAGGCAAATTATAAAATTTGTGTGATTATTAAAACATCAATGTTAGAAGAAATCTGAAATCCTGTATTCTGAAATAAAATCACTTTTTAACCTTCCTATCTTTCATTGCACCTGGCTGGCTGATGTGAAGTATAAAACCCAGAAATACTGATTGGAACCATTTATTTCTTGGAGAATTGTTAAGTCCCTTGGGAAGATCTCCTCAGTTTATGAGAATCATCAGTATGGCATAAAAGACTACTATTGTCATATTTGCAGCCATTAGCTCCTGAGCTTTTTAACTTTTTGCTGCTGAAATACAACATATGTTTCAAATGTAGTCAGCTGGTACAAATTAATTTAACCCTTCGGCAACAGTACCATCTTCTGTGCTGATTATGAGGCAATTGACCTTCAGAAACCACCTGAACTCTGGAAACAGGCACAGCACAGCACCTACACAGTCAGATAGCAATAGATACAGTATGATACCTAAGACTTCCTCTGGGATGCAAGACCATGTGGAAATAGCTGTATGACTTTCCTTTGATCCTAGAAGCACTATGAAGTTAGAAACCTAGATACCACCTGATTCTATCTTCTAGAAATTATATGACAGCAATGTTACTTTCTGAACATGAACACGACAACTCTATCCTGTGATGGCAGAAAGGACGTAGTATACAACTGATAATGTGGCTTTTATGTCAGCTAGGATTTACACCAACTAGGATTTCACCTTTATCAAGAAAATAGCTAGCAATGCAAGTCAAGACAGTAATTCAGATGCATGAATGAGACAACTATAAACAGTTTAAAGTTCTGACCCTCAGACAGAAAGAAAGATTACATGTCTTGTCTGAAACATATTGAAGTACATAGATACTACACTTTGTAGGCTGTGCTTCAGTTGTGCTCCATGTGCATCCTTTTGCCTCCTTAGGAGCTATCAAAGCCTTCATAAAATACAGTATTTGTTGTTCTAACTTGTAGTTGAAACACTCATGTACCATACATTTGTCATATTTAATAAGGAATGACTGAAAAATATGTATGTTGTGGTTTTGTTTTTATTTAATTTAGACATGACATTTAAAGTGTGTGTAATCAAATTAAATGCTGATGTAAACTATAGCTAGGAATTTACAAGTACATTTTCAAGTTAGAAGAAACTCAATACAAAATTCAAGATCCTTAATCATGAAAATATACATTTTCATTTCCCAAACAGTCCCCAAAATTGCTCAGATAAAAAGCCAAAGCCAAACAACAACAGCAACAACAAAAAACCCCCAAAACATCACAAAAGTGTCTCTAATTTAATTAGCTGAAGTTCTGAGAAAGTTTTAATAACTCTGGAAATTTTTTTTCCTTTTTTTTTTCATGTCAAAATAAGCACAGTGTAGATATTATTGCCAATGTGAAATGCCTTTCAGCTATGAATTATTCTCATTAGGAACAGTGGAATCTTCTTTTCAAAAGTTGTCAGTCTCTTGTGTCTTGCTCAACACAAACCTTCAACCCTATTAAAAAATCAGTGCTGCTAGTAAAGGTGTGAACAGATGTTTTATCTCCACATTTTGTGCATAAATGCAAGTACTATGATGTAAATTGATCAAACTGTAGAAACAAATCATTTAAGATTTGTGCAGTGATTAATAATAGAAGCCAGTAATCAAATCTCCCCGCCACCAGCACATCTGTTACAGTGAGTTTCTAGTTTGCCCTATTATGCAAATGTGCAATAAAACAAATAAATTACTTGATTTAACAGCTGGTTGAAAAACATTATTTTTAGGTGATTTTTTTAATGTATTGTTTTTACCATTGATAGCCACTTGATGTAGACTAATTCAATTATGCTTATGTAGAGGGTCACAGAACTGAGAGGGGGAAAAAAAAGTAGCAGCTCTTCTCAGGAACTGCTGCAGAGTTTTAAAGTTATTTAGAATTCCTCAGACACACATAGCAGAAGAGAGTTTTCATTGAGTTCAACACTTTGAAAATTTCCTCATATAACTTGGCTCTTCAATACCAGTAGTGTCACTTACATAAGTAAACCTTTCTGGTACCTTGAAAGGACAAGCTTTTGATTCGTCACTGCACATCAAAATGAATATGATCTCAAAAAACAGTTTCTGGACATTTTAAATGATAGGCTCATGAACTGAGGAGAGGGAAGTATCAGCACAGAATTACCTTCCATTTAAGGTATGCTTAGAGTATATTGTGTGGTTATGCATACTGTAGATTTCAGCAGCCTTTAGCACCAGGATTGGAGAACTTGAAAATTTTTGAAGTGCACAACAATAAGTTTCTCCTTTTGTGCTGTCTCAGGGGAGTATGACAGGTTTTGTGAGACTTTTGGTTTCTTTATTTGTTCTGCAATACCCCAGATGTATATTGGAAGAACTAAGATCACTTTTACTTCTGTGGAATGGAAGAAAAAACAAAGACATAAGAAACAGAAGTAAAATGTGTCCCTAAGACAAAACTTTGTTCTGAAAATGTTTGTTCATTTTTTAATATAACCATACATGTTGCCACCAAAATTCTGTATGCTGAATTATACATTTTATGAAGTAGTGCTATAAAACCAGACAAACATTAATTTCAAACAAACATCATCTTCCAGCTCCCTGTGTTACCAAATATCCAGCTGTGCCAGCAAAGTATATTGCTCTGGAGGGATGCATTTTAATACAGTCATCTCACAGCAGAATATGTTGGTTTATAAACTACATTCAAAAATAACCAGACAGAAAGTTCTATAACTATTTGAATGCCTTATATCCATTATTGATACACCACACTAATGAACAGCTTGTATATTCAAGTCATCCTGTAGACAAAGAGAGATAGAACCCACCCTTTAAGGGGAGATGAAGTATAAATATGTCCACCATTCCCAGTAACTACTCAAAAAATTGGTGAAAAAACTTTCATGTCCTTTTCTTCTGTATGACAAAGAGAAAAGAGAGAGAGAGCAGTGTCTGGGAAGCACATAAGAATATGGCACACAGTCCTTATTAAATTTTGCTGGAACTAGAAAGTCAGCTTGTCTAGTACAATATATCTTTCTCTCCTGAAAAGGTGATTATCAGCACATGTTAATAAACATTTTGATCCAAATGTCAAAGTCTGTCAGTTTTTTGTTTTTTTCTTTTCTACTTATTTTTTTTCTGTCTTTTTGTATGTGTACCAGAAAAGACAACTGATTCAAAAATCTTTAAAAGAAGGCATCACAGTCAGTGTAAAGAAAAATCTAGAAGCTTGTCATGAATTCATTAAGACAAACACTGAAACATATCTGGGCTTTTTCAAATTCAAATAGATGTCCTCAGCTGAAAACCAGGTGTCCTGGTTTCAGCTGGGATAGAGTTAACTGTCTTCCTAGTAGCTGGTACAGTGCTATGTTTTGGGTTCAGTGTGCGAAGAATGTTGATAACACACTGATGTTTTCAGTTGTTGCTAAGTAGTGTTTAGTCTAAAGTCAAGGATTTTTCAGTTTCTCATGCCCAGCCAGCGAGAAAGCTGGAGGGGCACAAGAAGCTGGCACAGGACACAGCCAGGGCACCTGACCCAGAGTGGCCAATGGGGTATTCCATACCATGGGACGTCCCATCCAGTATAGGAACTGGGGGGAGTGGAAGTGGGGGAATCGCTGCTCGAGGAGTAGCTGGGTGTCGATCGGCGGGGTGGTGAGCAATTGCACTGCGCATCGTTTGTACATTCCAATCCTTTTATTAATGCCGTTGTCATTTTATTAGTGTTGTCATTATCATTATTAGTTTCTTCTTTTCTGTTCTATTAAACCGTTCTTATCTGAACCCACGAGTTTTACTTCTTTTTCCAATTTTCTCCCCCATCCCACTGGGTGGCGGGGGAGTGAGTGAGTGGCTGCGTGGTGCTTAGTTGCTGGGTGGGGTTAAACCACGACACCAGGTTTCAGAATAATAGAAGTGGAATTCCTCTTATTCTTTGTCTTGAGTGCCCTGATTTTGGTAAGTCAAAAATCTCAAGTAAAATCTTCCCAGCAATATTCTTTGTACAGTCCTGAATTAAAGTAGAGGGTATAAAAAGGGTTAAACATTTTCAAAGTATCACTAAGTATGTGTGTGTGTGTGTGTGTGTGTGTGTGTGTGTGTTCATATTTTGTATTTCCAACATAGTGTGTAAAGCAATGGTACTTCTTTTTATGAAAAGGGGTTGTCAAAGGAATGAAGTAAAATTTCTTTTTGCAAAGGGCAGAACTGATCATGGTCCCTGTAGAGCTATTTAGTGCCTAAAAGTAGGCATCTAGTGCTATTTCAGAGGCCTTAATGTATTCAATCACATTGGATTGTGTAGATACGGCACAGGACACAAATCAGTTATGCACCCTTCTGGAAAGTCAGCTGAATAGCAGACATTAGGTCATCTAAAATGGTATTAGATCCTTGTGTTACCTGACTTGTTCCTTAGCAATCTTACACTTGATACATCATGGAAAACTTCAAATGACTACAAAGTTCCCTTTCTGCATTCTTTCTCCTAAAGCCTCATTTTCTAGATTACTTAGCTGATTCCATGTTATAGACAGTCTCCACAGTGAAAAGCAAGCTGTGAAAATACCACACAAGTATGTACATTTTTACATTTCTCACGTACAGCTCAATGGATTATGTTGGAAAAAGTACATTGTCCAGAACTCCCTGATCATTTCCATCAACTCCATGTATCACTTCTGCCATAAGATAAGATGATAAGGACTTAAGATAAGAAGATAAGGATTTAAGAGATGTAAATGTAACCAATTATGTTATAATTATTCAACGAAATTTAAGAAAATCATGTGACTTTGAGAGTTTAATATTACTTTTCATCTCTCAGAGTTTGTAGTTCTGTGAAGAAAAAGTGACTTGTAATAGCAAACCTGTGATGTATAAGCAGTTCTTAGGAGAATTTCTCAGCATCAGGTTTCAGGAGTTCAGATACATTTGATCTGCTTTAACAAGGGAATTGTTATGGTTGTATTCTTGGGAAGGAAGATATGTGGCCTGAGTGCTCTTATGTCCTAACAGTTTTGCATCTCTACAGTGATGGAGAGGTCATTTATAACAGTATTGGAAGTTTGGATAGTCTTCAAGGAAATCTTGTGTGAACCAGGGGGTGGCCCACCTCAAGACAAAAATCAGAGTTGCAATTCCCACATTCCTGTGTAGATATGGGTTTGGTACAACTCACAACTTTCTTTGATCAGTAATTAATAAATATTTAGCAAGCTACATAAGCAATCAGCAGGTTGACAATAACCATTCATGCAAACACACAAGATCTGGTAAAAATATATCCTGTTTTTGTAATTCAGTAAGTTAGCAGGAACTGTGTAACAGGAAATATAGAAGGAAATCCATAATTTTGTGGTGTGGTAACAAAACAGAATGAAAAAAGTATGTGCACTTGTAGTGATCAAGTACAGCAGAAAAAAATGATCCCCAAATTAATATTTTAAGATGAAATGAAGGGGAATGGAAATAAATCACTTGATCAGTGAACAGAATTATCCTGATAGGATCAGTGGAATTACAGTAAATGAATGAATGAGTTAAACTTACAGATACAGCAAAAAGTTATGTATTTAAAGCATACATAGTACATAACTGAGGAGGGCACTGAGATCATAAAAATGGCCACAGAAGCCCAAGGTAATAGAAATTCTAAAAAAACACAATAAAAATGAAATATGTTTATTGGAGTACTATGAAATCCGTAGATTAGTGAGACAGTTGAGTACTGTTCAACTGCCCTCACACAAACCACCCCCCTCCTCCCTGGCCTCAGCTGTTTGTGGATGTCAGTCAGCTGCTCTACATGCCCTCCATAAAATCTATTAAAAAAACTCATATGGGTTTGATTTTTTTTTTTTTCTGGTAAGAAAGCAGAAATATAGAGGTGTTGCTCAGCTAAAAGTCTCATGAACTGATTGTCCACTGTCTTGTATCTGGTTTTGATTAAGTAACTCTTGATTTAAACACTGTATCTTGTCTTGCTTCTTCAGACTTAGAACTGTATCAGGAAGATTTACTTTAACCTGGACTACTATCCTTCACTCATATTTACAAGTTTTCAAGGGAAAAATGAGTTACCCTTGTCCTCAGAAGCTGTGCACCAAAAACCGCAAGGTCAATTTTATCCTACTACCTAACTGCAGATCAGTATATGAAATGTAATCAGATGTGTGATACCCTTTTCCCATGGAAGAAACAATCAGGCTCATTTTTTAATTCTATCTCCTATATAAAGTTTAATGACAATTTAAACCACCCATCACCATTTGCTGTAAAACACTCTATTGCAGAACAAGCTGAGTTCAGACAGAGAGGCTGTGTATTGGTCTGATGTTAAACAACACACAGCTTCTTGATGGTGGAAAGGTTACCATGTTCGCAGAATCACCAGCATTTGACATAGTAAAGCACTAGTGGCTGCTAGTCATAACACATAGCAAGATGAAATATCACTCTATGGTAACACTGACACAGACTCTGTGAGAAAAATCAATTATTTTTCAATGACCTGCATAAGAATCCAAACTGATAGCAGACAGTGAAATAGACGGCCACAAAGAGGGCACCTGCGCATGTATTATGTAACAGCACTACAAGTAGGCAAATAATCCACTTCAGCACAAGTAGTATTATCTATGCCGCTGATTTGTGCACCACTGCGCAAACCAAAGCCTACACTTAAGCTGAACCATATTATCACTGCTTTCCCTGTGCTCTGAGATGTAGGTAATTTAAACAAAAAACTTTCTCTTCAGTACCACTAATGTAGGAGAGTTTCTTTCACCAAAAAAATAATGAGGCCAGTAAGCCTCTCAGAACAACTTAGAAAATTTCAGCACAGTGCAACTCTTCTTCCAAAATTCAGTTTAATTTTGCTTCAGATAGCTTCCTTTAAAGCAATTATCGAAAAGACAAAGCATAAAGTTAGTGCTTGGAACAATGTATATTCCAGTACATTGTTCTGCAGAATGCCATTGATTCCAAACAGGGGCATTTGAAACAGCATTTCAAAACACCATTTCCTGCTGGTTTTTGGCATCATTACACTTGTTTGGGAAAGGATAGTATATGCAGAGAAGCTGCACACTATATTGAATGAAAGTTACCAGTGCATTACTGGATCCTCTAGACCAAGTAATGGGAACAATCAGTTTGGTCTTTTAGGGACAATTCTACAGGGCATCAGGAAGGCAGTCAGTGCTAAGGCAGAATGCACATGGCAGACTAAAGATATGAGGTGATGTTTTATGGACACCTGGCAGACTTGGCTGACTGAAACAACAAAAAACAATCTTTCTTGTTAAAATGGAGTCATTTAGAAAACATCAACCATACAACTGCAAACATTAAACATGTTGCTTAACTAATGGTATGAGGGAATGAGTATTTCTGATATTGCTGAAAACTTTCTGTAGTCATGGGATTATAATGACAACAGAAGCATTAAACTGTCTGTCAATAAAAAATGATAGGACACAATATAATACGTGGAAATGAACTGTTCCAAGGATAGATTTAGGACAACCTGGAGAACCATGGAAGGTAGTAGTATGATATATTAATGCAAAAGAAAGATGATGCCAATGATCTAATTAGGACTGTAGAGTAGCCTATAACATTAACTCACTTTTAGAAAATATTGTGCTAGTAATGGAAATGTACAAGAAATAGTAGTAATAAAATGCACCTCTTCTGATAGTCATGTATTTTGATGTCATGCAGAGGACAGAACAATTAGTGTGATAAGGAAAAACATTGCTTGCACTCAACATTTGGGAACAATAACTTCCACATCTAGCAAGTAAAGGTACTTCATTTCTTCTTGAAATTAAAACATTTTTAGGTCACTTCTCTGAATATGTATCTATACACCATGGTCCTTTTCCCCCACATCTGTATATACCCATGACAAGTATCAAGACATACAACAAATCTAATTTCTCTATTGGACACTGTTTCTTTAGCCAGCTGCTCACAAAAAGTATTGCATTTCCTGCCTGTATTGGACTCTCCATTAAAAAAACAGTTAGTTACCTATTTGGATCTGGGTCAACTAACATTGATATAAATCCTGAGAATGGCTTAACTTTATGGCTTTAGCACCATTGGAAGAGGCATGAACTGCTTTCCCACTGTCTTTATCACATCCACAGGGGAGACACTTCAAATTCTGAAAAGTCGGTGTGTACCTGAGCAGGGCTTTACATAGTTTTATTCCTTAATTTTCTTTAAACATTGCTTGCATTTCATGTGAAATAGGTAGCTTTTCTTTCCACTAAATTACATTTCTTAATGTATCTGCCCAGTCACTTTCACTCCCTTATTTTTAGAAAGCACATCTCACCTTTCACTGGACTGATTAAATGGGGTGGGGGGGTATCTCATCACATGAGCTCTCATTTTCAGCTCTTATAATAATTTCTCACCTTTGCCAAATAATCTCATGGACAAAGCAAAGATTAAAGTCAGGGCACTTGAATTTTATTGGTGTCTTTCCCTATCACTAGGTGCAAGACCAATGCAGAAGTTAAACTCTTTCTTCCTTATTTCCACTGCTATAAAATGGGAAAAGCATGGTTAAAGAGTCCTGTGTCATAGATACAAAGTATACATAGGGTAAAAGAACACAGCAGGAGGTATATGACAGGCTTTGGAAGACCTGACATTGATCTTGGCATTGGTACTAGGGTTAGATTTTTCCCCCCTCTCATATATTCTTCAATAGAAAAGTTACATTGGCCCAATAGATTAATGGTTGCATGATTCTTTGCAAACAACTGACCAATATCTGACATCAGAGAATGATAAGGCTTCCTGTGCCCCACAGAAACTTTTCCTGTATTAGCTCATATTATTTTACGTATGCAACATTTTTATTTTTTTAAAAAAGCAACCTGATTGATTGACTTATGCTAATGTCACAGGTAATTCTACTATCCAACAACATGTCATAGCTAATCGAAAAATTAGGTGCAAATAAATATAAAGCTAATAACAACAGCAACATTATCATCTTCTTTAAAGCAACATCTGAATTAAAAATTAAAAATTTATGATGGACAGAGGGAATTTAGGGCATGATTTTGATGAAAAGAAGATGGGAGGAGAACTTGTGTTTATTAAAACTTTGACTGAATGACAAAAAGTGATAGTATTATTGTGCTGCTCTTACTTGTCCTCCCATTAACCTAGATTTATTCTAGTAATGAAGAACTAGAACCTGGCCAGAAAAATGTAACCTACTAGAAATGTACCAAGGTTAGGATGCAGCACAGGTTCCCAATATCTTCAGCCTTTTACTCATCCCTTTGGAGTCTTTTGTTGGGTATATGCAGAGCCTTGTAGTTCGGTAACCTGTGTATTATCCTCTCTCAGACAAGGTTATACTACAAATGTTTCTTCTCATCTTTACAGGATGAATTTACGTATTTAAATTCTAAAGCAGCTTCACTTGCTCATTTATGAAGCAGTATGGCTGAAGAATTGAAAGCCCCACCATTTGCATTGAACCTACCACCCGTTCGAACTTTATCCATTTTATCCCAACAGTGTAAATAAAGAACAACAGTAAGAAGTGAGAAATCAAAACCAGAATAAATTACAAACATACTTATCCTGTTCTGTCCTCCTTTCTTAAATGACATCTCATGGCACTAATTAATAAACACAACATTTTTGGCTTGAAATATAGAAGACATGCAAAATATTTGAAGACTTTTGAATTGTCTATTCCTTTATCTAAATCAACCAGAATTTTGCAAGTTTGCAGCTGTCCTTACCTATATCACAGTTCGTCTGTGTCTTCCCATTCACCCTCACTGTCATGTGCCGAAAACATCCTAAAATCTCTCTTGATCCTATAGTAATTTTACAGATATGACCCAATCAAAGGCTACTTTACTTCTCTTGTGATGTAAAAGATTGCAGCTCTTCTGATAATAACCTCCAAGATTATAAGGATGTAAAAATTTCTGAATAAAGTAAAAAGGAAATGAAAATACAAGTTCTCTATATGTCATTAAAGCAATAGTACCAAACTAATGTTTTGCTCCTGAAACACGAGAGAATTCCTGGAAGATTGTTTTGTGAGGAGGTCACGTAGGTTGGGAATTTCATTCAGTCTCTTCCCAAACATGCTGAAGATTACGTCATGCTTTGGAATTCACATATGTATCCATTATCTGAAAATAGCAGAGAGTTTTGGTGGCGGTACCAAATAAAATAGAGAGGATTTCATTCAGTTTTAGGGTGATGTAAAACTTTAATTATAAGGAAAAAAAAATATCTTTATTTTATTTTAAAGTATAACAAGAGAACCAAAACAAAATGGCTAGGATCCATTCCTGCTTTGTGTAAATTGAAGGAAGAAAGAAACACTGATAGGTAGAGGATAAAACACTCAATATTTTCTGTAACAAGATAGAATTCTACATATCTATTGCAGTTTTGCTACTATATATGTGGATCAATTTGTGAACTGCAGATTCAGCATACAAAATAAGTGCTTCAGGTGAACTTTACCGAGTTCTGTTTTTTGAGGTGTGCTTATATGTTTCCAAAGAAAGCTACAAATCACTTTCTAAAGCAGATGTTTCTCTATTTTATGAGGACTTAAAGATTGAGTTTTTGAAGGCATTTTGTAATATTTTTGGGTGCTGAATACATTATTTCATAGTGTTCTCATTTCACAAGGTTGGCCTTTAAAGAATATGCAGTGACCCTCACCTGAAAAAGGTCCTTGTGACTCATTCTGGTTTAGAGCTGAAAGAATATTGAACATCCATTAAGCAAATTTAGTGCATGTAATACCACCCTCAAGGTGGAGATAAGGAGAAATGCAGTGCAGGAAGAATAAGACTACTTAATATTCTAATCTTAATCACTTATCTACTGTCCGTATTTATAACATTGCTCTCAGTGGACACCTTCTTGTGTCCTGAACTATCACTCAGGGATGTTGTATTGTAATTCACTGGGGAATATTTGGTTGCTTTACACTCCTACTTCAATTTGGTACTGATTAATAAAAAAATAAAGTCTTACAACTGAGATTATAGAAAACATGGTTATTGTTTTTGTACAATTCTGAAATTGAAGTTAAACTGACAAAGTGACCTTATTCTGATACACAGTGTTTTGGTGAAAAGATGAATGCAACTGTATTTCATTTCAACAGCAAAACTCTTGCAATGTTGTATTATTCCATTGGCACATCTGCAGTTTAACGTTTATCTATTCATTCTGAATAAGTTCCTGTGAATGCAATTAAGGGTCACACATCTGGTATGAGGAGTCAGGGATAAAGGAATTAATTTCTTATTTTTCCTTCCCTGGGGCTACAAATTGGCTTGCAGGTTACTATTCATTGGAACACCCCAGAGTGCTGACAATAAACAAAGCAGCTATAGCTGTACTCCACTAGGCAGCAGACAATCAGATTCACAGAAAAACACCCATCCATAAAAAGTACAGGCCACTTATGATTAGAACAAGGATTTATGGAACTTTTCAGTTGTTGAGCATTGCCTAACATTAGAGCTCAATTAAACAGAGATCTCTAATTTATATGCTATATATTCTGGCATTTTAATTCTACTTCTACAATAAGATTTATTTGCAACTTATTTGTACATTAAAACCATTACAATTTATAGGAAATTTGATATTATTTCCTTCTTTCTGGATCATTTTTTTCCACAGTTTATTTTCAAATTTTCTAGCATGTGTCAATGCCATCAGATCTGACGCACTGTGAATTAAGGCTCTCTGATGCTAAAACCTATATGTGAATAAAGCATGACTTAGTTATTATGGAGTTCAATGAGTACAAAAAATCATGGACACTTATTTCAAGAATCCATTTGGTATGAGATTATGGTAGACTGTGTAGACATCACTAGAGGGAGTCATGACCACACAAACCAGACTGGTGCATTTCATAAACACTACTGAGCTGAAATCTGGCTCTAGACTATGAAATTTGTGCCATGTTATACAACAGTCCCCTGTGGGAACATCCCATTTGTTTTCAGAGAAAGGGACAGGGGGAAATGCCTCTGCCACAAAGGTCATTTTTTGAAACAAATTTTAAGGGAGTTACATTAGCAGAATTTACCCATTTCATAAATAGCCCAAAGATCTTGTTGGGGAAGCTCTGCATGGGTTTTTCCAAGGATGAGACTTCATAACCTTTCTGGGCAACTTGTGCCAGTGTTCATTCACTTTCAGAGTGAAAAAGTGTTTCTTCTTCTGTTCAGACAGAATCTCCTGTCTTTCAGTTTGTGCCCATTGCCTCTGGTCCTGTCACTGGGCACCACTGAAGAGAGCTTGGCTCTGTCTTCTTTACATCCTTCCTTCAGATATTCACATCGACAAGACCCCCCAAGCCTTCTCTTCTCCAGGCTAAACAGTTCCAGCTCTCTCAGCCTTTCCTCACAGGAGCGATGCTCTAGTCCCTTAATCACCTTCCTGGCTTTTCACTGGACTCTCTCCAGTATATTAATGTTTCTCATGTACTGGGGAGCCCAGAGCTGGACACAGCACTCCAGGTGTGGCCTTACCAGTGTTGCTTGGACATATAAAGTATCACAGACGGTATAATAAAGATATGTATTCTTAATGAAACCAAAATCAGAAACCTGATACATGGCAACAGATGGAAAGATCTTGGTGAAATGGGCCAACACTGTCAACAAAATCCAGCTCTTTTTGTATTCTGAAGGAGTAGACAGCATTTTTTTTCCTACCTTCTAGAAACAACTGCAACTAAAACCATAGCACAGCTTTCTCTCATCAAGATTCATTATTAATTTTATGAAAAACTTCCAGTTTGAGACCCTTACTGTGACTAAGATGTGTTCTTACTAGAGCCAGGTTCTTTCCCATGCTCTGGCTTCAGTACTTTTTCTGCTGGTTATGGCTGACAGCAGCAAGACATCCTCTTGCCTTTGGCTTGAAATGACTGCCGGCTTTATTCCTTCTGTGCTCACCTGATTACAGCTCTTAGTCCCATGCAGGTACCTATGGTGATGCCTAAAAATGTTGAGGTGATGTCCTGCCTTCGAAATTGCATTAGAGGTAACCTAGGAGAGAAAGACCTTGAGATAAGCACCAGTTAGAGCCATCATATAGATGCAATTAATAAATTTGACCTGTAGATTGGTGATTGGTATTCACTTAAAGTGAACAACTTGTTTCTCCTGAGCCTGTTTCAATAGCACAGGTTTTCTAGCAGTTATATGCCAATCAAGCAGTTCAGAAAGAAAAATAAGTAAGTGAAGCAGTTAACATAAGAAAGGTTTTAGAATGCCCTTATAATTCCTTACTATACAGCCATGTGCCACTCTTCCTAAATTAATGACAAGCACAGTGACTTTATCCAACTGACCCTCTCTTCACCAGTTACCATCAATCAAACAGTAAACAAACAATATCATTTGACTGATCTTACCAGTTACTCAAATGATAATGACAACTAATGGCAGGCAGAGATATCAAATAAGACTACAAGAAATCTACAAGCTAAAATTTGTTTCAAAAAATTCTAAATTTCTGAAAAAAACAAAGTCATCTCACAAACAGGCTGTGAAGAGATAAAAATGTGTTAATTAAATTAATGACCGAATTCACCCATTTGGGTGCATAGTGTTTCTTCATATAGTGGACCTCTTCAAACCACCTTCATTGAACTGCACTGGAGGTTACAAAGAAGGTGGCTCTGTGTCTTCATAGATATCTTTTCTTTTTTTTTCTTTTTTTTTTTAATTAAGGACTTAAATTTTTTTTTGTCTTAGCTTCCCTTTCCTGAATGTATTTTCCCTTCCACTTCTAAATGCTCTTCATATGGCAATAAAAATCAGTGTTTCTCTCCGCTTTCAGATGCACTTCTTTCCCTCCTTACTACTTCAAAGTTTAACAGGAGAGTTTTAAAGTGCCCTTACAGAGGGCCCTCAACCAGCAGCTCTGCAGAACTGTGTCTGAATAATTCATCAGACTCAATCTTACAGAGTGACTAATGTGCTAATTATACAGAAGAGTCATTTATAAGGTTGGGTCGGGTGCTCAATGCTAAACATCATTATAAAATATTCATATGGTATTTGGGAATTTTCTGAAAACTGCAGATATGATAGACATCCATAAAGATGGATAATTTCCTTAGCACTATGGTCCTGCTTCACTGAAAAGATTTATCAAAAAGCCAGTATCAGGACCCACTTCTTGGAGAGGTAAAATCTGTTATGACTGTGTGTTAGAAATACATTACCTATGCTTACTGCAAAGCTATTTAAAAATAGCTCATCAAATTGAAAACCTCCTATAGTCACAACGCAACCCTTAATTTATTGTTAAACCTGAACCTAATGTATGTGGATTGTCTTTTAGGAGATCTTATTAAAACTGCTTATGAAAGTTCTGTGTGAAACATGAAATTTGGCCATATGTGTTTGGGCACAGTACTTCACTTTGAACTATATATTTCAGTTATGTTTTAAGGTAAAGAAATGGGAAGCTTTTGATTTATAACAGAAAGTGGAACTTAGTGAAAAATAGATAATGGTATTTGTTACTGGAATAGGTGCGATTCTTCTTTCAGCAACATAAGATGCAACAGGGGAAACAATAATGAAAAAAACCTACCCCAGTAGTGCAACAGCCAGGAAGGCTACAGATCCAGAGATGAGATCTACAATGGTTCTGTAGCCAAAAGAAATATGGTGCCATCTAAAGTATATATACCATCTTATTAGGAATATTTTTGCTGTTGAGTTAGTATGCCAAACCTCTTTCATAGGCAATGGAAAGGACTGTTTTCTTGTTTCATTTTAAAATCTATAGTTAAGTAAACTCATTAGCTGTAATTTTCTAGACTAAGCCACTGTTCCTCCAGTTATTAATAGTATAATTTCTTTCACACACTTTTGACAAAGTAACTGGCTCATACTGGCCAGTATCTTGGTCAGCTTGGATACTGCAGTGTCCCATCAAATGTTTCCTCCTTGTCTTCTCTTGCTCAAAACAACAAAAATATTCCAGAAGAGAGCCAGAAGTACCTCTGGGTACCAAGCCAGCCATGGACAGTCCCAGACATGCAAGGAGTGCCCAGTTCATTCATGTTGTGGAAGCAGACTGCTGGACACAAAAAATACTCCTTTTGTTTGTTTCCTTCGGGATCAGATCAAGTAAAAGGGAACTAATGGAACACCTTGCCTTTTCCTTACAAAAACTGCTCAGTTTTTGTCACTTCATGTTACTTTCCACTTAGGACAAATGTTTTTGCATGCTTAATATCATGGTTCTTTGTTTTGCTCACAGTCGTTTTCCACAGGTCAATGCTTGTTCAAGTATACGAACTTATCTGTGACTAGCCTGCTGTTTGAACAATGACCTTGACTTCTGATGCCTTCAGGCTGCAACTCCATTCCCAGCAGGAGATCTTCTGTCAGATTGGATGCTCCAAAATCCTCATAGGCCTTTTCACATCTTGCTGCTGACACTATTTTGAGCCCTGCTGTCATCATAGCATCTTTCTTAGTCATGGCTTAAAACTCGAAATAACTAATTTAGAGTGCCTTCTTTTCATTATACTTCTCTGTCATATAATGTCTCATTTTTCTTACTCTCGACTGGTTTAGAGATATAAAGGGTTATGTGAATTGCAAATGGGCTTAGGTAGAAAATAGATGCCAGTAGGAAAAACAGCCTAAGTTTCTCCTGGGCATATATGGACAAAAAAAAAAGTGCATGTTTGCAAGAAACAGTTTTAGAAGACCAGGGAGTGAGCTGGTGATGTATGATGAGCAGTATGATGCTCTTATATTTGGAAGCATAGGGCTAACTGACAAAGCTAAGTGCAGTGAAGACAGTCCTAAACTTATGAAAATTAAATCTAATTGGAAAATGAAGAAAAACTTCAAAAGTAAAACTTAGGGCAAAGATGTTTTCAGTGATATGAATTTCACCTACTAATCCTAAGGAATTCTTTTGCAAGGAGCCAGTAGAAAGGTAATTATTATAAACAAGTGTTCATTAAAAATCCCAATCTGTTTTTACTGAATTGGAGAAGGGAAAAGGTAGCAGGCAGTAAACAATAAATCATGTAAAATCCCACAGAATTGACTAAAAGGTGCTTCATTTAATATATCTTCCTAGCAGAGGAAGCTAAAAGTCACCTAGATTAATAATCCGATTTGAGAATGTAATCGGTAATTGGGATATTCTGACTGTATAAGCAAAGAGTTTGTGTATGTTAATTTCAGAGATACAGAAAAAAGTGTCCCTATCTCAGTAAGAAAGGATCTTTAACTTTGCTCACCTGTGGAGAAGAAAGAGAACTATATGTTTGCTATGGGAAAGAGAATCCCATGTTCTGCAAAATTTATTGGGCAATTATCCATCCTGAAAAGCTCACAAGTGAACCTGAATCTTATTTCCTCTTTGGAAGAGTCTGTAGAGTCCTTACAATTTAAGCTCATGTATTTCAACTCAAAATTTCTGTATAGAGTGTTTTGAATACTGACAGCAACTTAAGATGGAACATCTTTGGTTAGACATAGATTAGTCTGCTGGGTTTGTTTACCCACTATGTCTATTAGATACATGGTTTACATGAATGCTTCCTTGCAGTGAATTGCAAATCTTCATTCTGGTAGTGCAGTGAAGTTATCCCTTGAAAGTGGGCATATGAATGAATGATCATGCAGTGCTCCCTAGAAAATCAGACATTGTGGAATGTATTTAAAAACTCAACAGTTTTTTTCAGTGTCTGATTTAACTGAATCTTTGTTTATGCAGATGAGTATATCTGAATATACCATTGACTTCAACTCAAGCCCTTTTCATATATGGATGTATAAATGACATAAATTTAGATTCTGGCAAAATTAATATGGTGTTTCTGGGATTATTCTCTATATTCTGTATTCATGAACCACAAAGATTTTTCACTATAAACAGTATTTATATAAACATAGAGTCACATAGTGCGATATGCCAGATGATTGCACTGCCATTCAGAAGGTCCTCGACAGACTAGAGAAAGAGGCAAAACCTCATGAAGCTCAACAGAGGGAAAGGCAAAGTCCTGTCTCTCAGAAGGAATAACCTCAGGGATCTCTATGCAATGGGGGCCAATCGTCTAGAAAGCAGCTTTGCAGAAAAGGACCTTGGGGTCCTGGTGGACAACAAGCTGACCGTGAGCCAGCAATGCACCCTCACAGCAAAAAAGGCCAACAGTATCCCAAGCTGTGTTAGGAGGAGTGTTGCCAGCAGACCAAGAAAGGTGATCCTTCCCCTCTTCTCAGCGCTGGTGAGGTCACACCTGGAGTCCCAAGACCATCATCAGACCTCTGCACTGAAAGCACTGTATTACAGAAACACAGAATACCTGAGGTTCAAAGAAACCTCTAGTGATCATCTATTCCAATCCCACCGCTCAAAGCAGGGTCAGCTAGAGCATCTTTCTCAGGGTATGTGTCATCTGTATAAATTCAGCTAATATTTCAAACTAGCTGCTACAGTCCATAATAGAAGGACTTTACGAGGAAGAGGCATCTTACAGAATTTCTCTCTAACTGACCCAACATATACATGTTTACTCTATTATTGCATTTAAAAGTCTCAAGCTAGCAGATATACTTTTTTTTTCTATATAGGAGAGCTGAACAAGTTTCAGTTGTTCCTGAGAAAGGATAGACAGAAAATTATTTACAATTTTATATAGACTGGGATTCTATATGAAATTATAAACATGAACATGCACATACATGCAAACACGTGCTCAGAACTTTCATAATTTAAAATAGAAATTGCAATCATTTAAAGCATTAAAAGACATAAAAGAGATTTTTTTTTTTCCATTGATGCTTACAGGAAAATATGGAAAATTAATCTGATTGCTTGCATACTTCCAGATAGTACTGATAAAAAGAATGTAGAGTGGGCAACATGACATTAATTGGCAGTTACTGCCAGCCAGCCAGATTCCTGTTTTCAACTCTGATTAATCGATTAAAAAATTTATAAGAGAAAACACACAATTCAAAAAAATCCACCCCACCACAACCACCGCCCCCAACCCCCCCCCAAACCAAATCCCCAAAAGGCTTATTCCCAAATATTCAGGATTCTGAAAAATGCAAGATAATTTGATAGCCCTGGAAATTTTTCACCCTGTAATATCAATTTCTCTAGTGCAGTGAATTTCAAATGTATTTTCACTTAATTCACAAGTATGCAGCTTAGCTAAAATGTCACACTTGATTATTTGTAAGAATACTTTTCCTTCCTGTGGCTGACTGCACATGAGACTCATTACCCTAGAAGACTTCTATACCTTTGTTTTTGTTTAAAGCAGTGATGCACAGGTAGTAAAAGTAGCAATGCTATTATTTTTGTTTGTCTTCCAGTGATGTTTATTTGTTGCAACAACCTATTTTGGAGCAGCTGTCTCTGAGACAGTGGCCACCATCTGTAAAGCGCATGTAGAGAATGGCCCCAGCTAATGCATTGCTGTGACAGCTTATTGCCCTCTACTGAAGACCAAGCACCATTTTTGTACTGATTCTACAACAGGGACAATTTCCAGAAAAATCTAAAATTTTGGTAAATGAGTTATGAACATGTTTCTGATAATTCAGAGGGATTTGTGAGGAGAGGGCAGATCTTCACAGGGGAATTGTTCTGCAGTTTGCTGCTATCAGGATCCTTCTATGTGAACTTTTTATGCAATGAAAGGATCTCAACACGTACCACTGGGACAACACATATTGGAAAGTAATGCATTCACCTATTCCTACAGTGAAAATGAGTGGGAAGAGAGTTTCATGCCAGTGAAGAATCTGAAGATGACTGGTAAATCCTGAGGAAAGGTTTAAAACAAAAGGAGATTATGTACTTAGCAAATATACTTCTGTCTTTTGCTAGCTCTGCTCAACACTACCAGCCAATTTCTTCCTAGGGAATGAATGTGCTACTTTTTTTATATCCTGCATGTAGCTTCTCTGTGCTCTAAACCCTGGCTTTGGGAGATTATGCAATCCTGCAGGCTGATATATCTGTGGGGTAAGGTCAGAGCAGTTCTCTAAACATTTTTTCTCTTATGTGTAGAATGTAATAAATCCAGTGGTATTCACGAACACGTTACACTTCTGGAGATATAGCATTAATTGGCTGTAAATAAAGCCTAATGTATCCTGAAATGCTAATGTTTGTAACTTTTAGTTTCGGTGCTTGTTTTTTGCACTATTTACTGATTGTGGGATAGTCTCACACCCACCTTTCCTGCTGCCTCTCTTCACAATACCTGAGGAGGTTTCACTAAGAGCTTATTATATCATCGTATTTGTGGGTTTCATTCATTAATTCAGCCTTCTGTGTTTTTAATTTTTTTCTTTGGAATTATTTCTTTTATATGTTGTTGAGGATCGTCACAGTTAACGCTGGAAAACAGATTAATAGGCCCCATACAGAAAGTAATCAATCAAGTTTAGTATGACAGTATGACAGAAGAAGCATTCAGAATTTTTCAAAGTGAAAATAACCGAGACTATGAAAGGAAAAATAGAAATGAGGTGCTACAGCCTTGCATACTTGCTGTGGATGGCTTTGCCCGTCAGGAAGATGCGGAGGCCGGTGACTCTGCTAGGGATGGTGCCAGGAGCCACAGGGGCTTCCCCCAGGGGCTGGCAGGGTGGGGGTCCTCACCGGCCAGGGCCTGTCCCACCCCTCAGCCAGGAGCCGGGCAGACGGGAGGCAGCCGTGGGCAGCCCCAGCCCTGGGCATTGGGCACTTCCCTGGGGATGGGGATAGGCCAAGGCCGGGCAAGGATGGGGACGAGGGGGGTCGGGGTCGGGCCCAGTGAAAGGACCCAGGGTTTGGCACAGCCCCACGATGGCCGCACAGGGCCACGGGGATGGGGACAGGGACGGGCCAAGGCTGGGCTGGGCCTGCGGGTGGGCCTGGCTCAGTGAGTGCCATGGCTGGGCAGGGCAGGGCGGTGGGGAGCTGGAGGGAGGGCGGCCCTGCTGGGTGTCACTGGGGCAGGGGCTGGCGGCCCCGGGGGCTGGCGTGGCGGCCTGGGCTGTGGGCAGGGAGGGGAGCCTCGGGGCGGGGGGACGGCAGGGACAGGCGGGGCTGGGAGTGCCTTCAGGCCCACGGCATTTTCTGATGGGTTTTAAATCAGAAAATCTTCCCCGCTAAGAAAGAACTGACAGTAAATAAAGTGAATTAGTTGAAGAATGGATGACGTGAACCCAAACAGAACATAATTATTCCCATAGGAATTTTTAATTTATTCCCATATTAGAGAATTCCCATATCAGGGAAATTTTTAATTCATACTGTAAGTAATGTCTGGAGAAGTCTATTCAGATGTTGCTCAATGATTTGTTCTGTCTCAGGAGCAAATGAGATAAAATACTGTAATTTAGCTAAGAAGGGGGCTACAGCAGCTAAAAAAAATGGTCACAGTTCTGGCTGAAGTGTACTGAAATTTGAAAATATGTTTTTTAACATGACTGACCCCATCACTACTATTTGGGTGTCTTTCATCTGACTGCCATTAAGTAAATATGTCTTCTCTTAATTCCAGGAGTTACCACACATTCCAGACAAATCGTGTTCCCCAAGTTTACAGTTGAAAATTATTGGCTCTTATGAAAAAGGATCATGAATTTGAGGTTAGAGAGAGAAGGTGTTAATACTAAAACAAAGATTCTTTCAACTTTTTGTATTTACCTTGAGGAATATTTTAAGTGTCCTGCCTACTTCATTTTGGTTTATTTTCATGCATGAGTGCTTCTTCTGAATTGTTGGCAGTTAACTACTGAGTGTCAATGACTTGTGTGCAGCAAAAACCAAGAATATCAGGTGTCCTTCTCTCAAAAAGGGTTATTCATTTCTCTAATTCATTTTATGACTCATTCTTCCCCACCAACTTTAAATTTTCTTACAGTTAAAAATCTGGATTTTTCTGAAGAAGCCTAATACAAAAGGAAAACCTCACCGCAGACCTTTGTATTTTTATTTTTTTTAAATATCATATCTCTCACAAAAGAAAAATATTGGTTGACATCCCATTTTTAACTGAAGACTCTTCCTAACTACGATCAGGGTCCAACAAAGGCTGATGGATAACACCACTGGTTTTCATTGCTTGTCAATTTATGCTTTATGTCAGTTGTATTACCATGCTTGTGTGATGGCAAATAGACACTTTTCCTGTTACAAACTCATACTACATTTATTTCCCACTCATTGTATTTGTTTTTAACTGTTCGGCAGCGTACAAAGCTGGCATATGTCTCTCCAGATTATAAATTCTACAAAGCTGTTAGCATTTTGTGAAGTATCATAATGTACTCTTGACTGATCTTTTATTACCAAAGGCCTCAGTCAGCCATTGAAGACTGAAACTGGCAGACTATTTAGCGTGCCCTAAGTGTAACTTTGAGACAGCAGGAGCTAGAGCTTTCTGTAATTATACTCCCTGATTGTGGAATCTGCTCCCTATTGAGACTGGAAGAGCAGCATCTGTTGTGACATTTAGGTTCAAATTAAAGAGGTGCACAAGTTTGTTGATGCATTTAACTGTGGGGAATCATCTTAATTATTATTTTTAAATTGTTTTTGTAAAAAAAAAAGAACATAAAAACGAAGCTGTGGAAAGGACTTCATGTTGTTATGTTAAGAGACTGTTTTAAATTGTTAGTTATTATTTGTCCACAAATGTAAGGAAAAGAAGAGGTAATCAACACCATGAACACAGAATAAAACACCCAGTCTGGATTCTGAGAATACAGTTATTGCACCCTTATCAGTTCATTCATGCATTCTCCCCACCCCCATTCAGCTTGTACAGTACTTGTCAGTACTTTATACATGGAGAGGCTGGTATTTGCCCTAAGAGACTTAAGCTATGAAAACGTATTTCTAATTAGTTCTGTCTTTAAAACTAGCTCAAAATCACTGAAAAATTTCTCACTTCATTTAATTAGAAGGTGATTTTTTTCTGGATTCGCTGGGTCACTTGGCTAGTGTGCCACCAATTCATAATATTATCTAATTTTTCAAATATTCTTGTTTTTAAATATTCTGTTTTGTAGCTGCTACACATTCCGTCAACAAGTAATTTTCTCCTATAGTATTTATTTTATATGAGATCACAACATTCTCCTAGAAGAATATTTCTTTCATCATTAGGACAGGCTGTATTTAACACTGGAATTCTTATTGCATCTCTATAGAAGTGTCCATATAAAATGGGATAAATCAGAGGTCTCCTCTTCAGAATTTAACTAATTTCTCCTCACAACACCAAATCTTTAATATAAACAGTGTCTAATAAGTTATATCTTTCATGTATGTTATCATAATTAAACACCATAAACACATCTGAATTTTGTAATCCTAATGTAAATAGAGCTCAAAACTAGATAGTGAGCTATGGCTAAGGCTGTCAACATTTTGTAATCCACAAGAAAAGAAAATATAGATTTCCTTCTCTGCATAAAGTCTCTATTTGTTCCTGTACTTCTTGCTAATTCTACCTCTTTTCATGTCTGTCCCACAGGCTCTCCTGGCCAAGAAGAGATAGCCAGATGCCCATTGTCCTTTACTTCTTAGCTGGCAATTGTCTGTTCGGAAGTTTGCGAGTTAGGTATACCTAAGTTACTGTAAACTATGTTGAATGCCAAAATGAATTTAATCTTAAACTTACCAGTGCTATGTAGATACCATCTCTCAGAAACATTTCATTCTGGAGGACTATGTCCATAGTGATTCCTCTTTGAAGACATCCCATCCCTGGAGCTATGAAGATGCATCTAGCTTAGAATGCATGACCCATCATGAGGACAATCTGAAGTGTCTATAGATAGAACACTAGTGGCATTTGTCACATAGCAGGAGAGATAAAATATTTCTTTTTTTTAAACTGGGGCTCATTCAGTTTAAAATGCAATGAAATATATATTTGACAAATCTTCCTTATTTTCATTATGAACTGAAAGAACTGGGTTTTTTTATAACTTGTTCTCATGCTCATTTTATAATTACTATCAATTTAATTTTTGAGCTTGGTAAGAAATCTCTCTCAAAAGGTTTTAAGAATCCTCTCATATTATATAGACCTGGGGGTGGGGGGGTGGAAGGGGGAAGAAATAATAGAATAACAGCTAGTAATTTACTTGCTCTGCTTGGAAGTAGATTTATCTTTCCTTCATAGTAAACTGCTAGTAGAGTTTCAGGTTTTGTGTTAGTCTTCTCTATTAAAAATAAATTGTACAAGACTGTATGTGGTTTTTAATACCAAAATATTCACCATCTAATGAAGGACTGTTCCAAAGGATAATTTGAAAATATCATATGCAATGAATAAACATTGAAAGGGGGTAGAGGTGAAGACATTCTTGTGTACTGTGGAATGATTCCAGAATTTTTTTCTCAGTTCTGAGGACTATGAAAAGAAGCATGGGCACATATGTTTTAAAGAAGTTTCCCTGCTGAACAATTTCAAAAGGACACTACCATTAAGCAACATAGCCACTCTAAAAAAACACTTATCTATTCATTTGAGAGTTAATAACTTCTTGTGTGCAAGTACATGAACAGTGACATAGAAAAGACTTAGTTTAAGTGTTACGTACATTCTAATTTAAAACTTGCTGTGGATAATTTTCAGGTGGATCTGGCAACATTTTCCCTTCAACTCCAGTCAGTGTACTTTTTAAAGGAAATAATTTGCAGAATTCCACCTAAACCTATAGTATTCCAGACTTCTGTAACAAGTTTCCTTTCAAGTTTCTAGAAAGCTGAAGCTCCAAAAAAACTCTCATTTAAAAGAAAGAAACAAGCCATACTGAAAACATCCACTCTTTCTGCCAGCAATATCTATCACCATCACTGATGAAGATGTCAGTCTGAAGTACCTGCTGGGCAAATAGTCACAAGTCTGCAGAGCAGCTTGAACTTCAATAATATCTAGAAAGCCATATTTCCCATTGGTATAGATAGGCAGATTTATCAAAATACACTTATTTATTCATTTTAAGTAAACAAATACTCCTCTATATACTTAAGTCAATAAATTTTCTTTTCAATAGACCAGCAAATATCAAAGAACATGCAGCAGGGACTTTCTGGTGGCTCATGCTCCTGACCACCAGACAGAAAAATGAATGAGGGTTCTCAGTGTGTGTATTAGTCTCACTTACAAGTCTTATCAAGATTAACGTGTTTGCTTTTGGAAGAAGAAAAGAGGTGTATACAAGGTATGAGGATAAACAAAAAAATTAAGTGGTAGATGGGAAAAATTATGAGGTGCAGTGGAGCTTCTTGGTTTGAAAACACAGGAAAATTCTTTTTCCTGTCATTCCTCCAGAATAGCAGAGTGAAAATGTTTGCAAGCCTGTGAAAACAAACCAAAAGGACTGAGAGATGGCTGTCTCCTAGTACAGCAATGAAGGGAAGACTGAGAAACTTCTAGAAAGATGGATAGAAGGCTGTTAATGGCTGGTGATATGGTAGATGGCAAATCCGTGAAAGCAGGATAATCATACAGCTTTCTAGTCCTTAGAAAACTCAGAGCTAGAAAACTCAGAGCTAGAAAACTGCTAAAGAACTGGATAGAGTAACAGTCATTAAAATGAGAGAAAGTGTCCTGAATGTTCTGGAGAGTCTTAGCCCAAAGTTCAGAGGTCTAGCAGAGATCTAGAGAAGTTGGGATCTAAGAGTTCTTAAACATTTTCCAACTTAATGCTTGCTGTATTCATTACATACTCATGCAATTGAAAAGTAGGATTCCACATTGATAAGCAATTAAAATGAAAACTTTACTCAGACTTTTACCTTGAGTTTTCATTGCAACCTTGAGTATTCAGCACTGTACACAGCTTCTGTTCCCTACATCAATAAAACAGGTATATGTGAAATATGCAATGGGAGGAATTGCATCTGTTGAAGACAAATGGACAATCAAAGTGACTAGAACAGATCTGTAGCAAGTGCAAAATTTGGTAAGTGAGTGTGATTCTGCAGGATTTCTATAGGAAAGCCATACTGGCTCAGGCCAACTGTCTGTCTTAGGCAGTGGCCACAAGCAACACCAAGGGAAGATCAGGAATAAGGCACACAAATTATAGCACCCTCTGATACTGTCCTGTCATCTAATTATATTCTGCTTTGAGGATTTTCTGAACCTAATGTGACTTTTACCTCTTTGGATCTCTTTTCTTTATGGTCACAGATATTTTTACATGTATAGTAACCTATGGTCAGAAATTTAAAAGGTCTGTTATTTTTCCTGCTAAGGATGTGTCATTTTATTTGGTTTGAGCTTGGCTCTTACTACCTTCATTTAATAATCTCTTGTTTTTTTAATAGGAAAGACAGCGAACAGTAGTTTCCTATTCACATTCTTCATGATCTTTTTGTATGCTTCTGGCATGTCCTCTACGTGGTCTCCTTTCCAGGCTACAGAGCATGTTTTCTCAACTGTTATATGGAAGATCTTTCACGCTTTTGAACACTATTGTCTTTCTCTGAATCTTTCTCAGTTCTATTGAATACTTTTTGGGGATAAGAAGATCAGACCTGCACATAGTATTCAAAATTTGGTGAAAAACACAGATTTATACAGTGATTTCACTATTTTTAATTATCTCCCACTATTTCCTAATATTTTCAAACATTTGTGTCAGGTTTTGGTTTACTGCCAAGTACTGAGACTATATTTTCATGGAACTATGTGTCACAATCCCAAGGTCTTGTTTATGTCTTTTAGTGATGAACTGAGATGCATCTACATTACAGATGAATTTGTTCCCTCGTGTGTATCACTTTACACTTCTCTACACTGAAATTTATTTGCTGTTTTATTGAGAAGACACTTAGTCTTGTAAGGCTTTTCTTCATTCTTTGCAGGTGGCTCTTATCTTTACCACTTTGACCAACTTTTATCATTCCACAGAGCTTTCTTTAAAGTTAACATTCAGAGAGTTAGCTATCTTGACTGTCTGGCAGCAGATCGACATAGGCAAAGAGCACTCTCACAAGCTGTCATAGTCAAACCATTGCCTCTAACAAGCTGATTTACTTTAGCCACCATTACTTCTTTAGTTCAGACTTGGTGTAAGGAAAGAAATGACAGGCACTCTAATGGAGTAGCAGCTGTAAGAATGCATTCTCCAAATTAAGCAAAAAGTTCCCAGCAAAGATGAATACCTTAATGTATAGTTAGATTATCTCAAAATGAACAAGAAGCTTAGCAAACCTGGAAATATGACAACTGAGACAGAGACCTCTCTTTTCTCCACATAAGGACTGGAAAGTGATGTTCTTTTGAGGAGTATCTACCTATTAGTCTGTGACCCTTAAACCTGACAAGTTAGAAGGACTGAAATTCATGTAAGAAATTGGGCTTTTGTCACTCAGTTTAAATGTGTAATTTTGCCTAATAACTAAGAGGATTAATAGTGAAAAAATCAAGGAATAAGCAGTAAGGTAGAGAAGATGCTTGCTAAATCTCGACTCAGCAGTTTTAACTTGCAGAGATTTAAGCTCATATTTTCAACTCATGGCTTTACAGTCTATATAATTTTCTTTCAGAATTTCAGTCATAGTTAACACTCAGAGAACAAACAAAAGTACTATGTTTAAAGCACTTGATTATTCCTGGGTTTTGCAGTAAAATCATATGGAGTGAGAAATATTCCAGTTCGTATAGATGAACACAGTTTGAAATGAAAGATCTATAATCTGTAAAGAACTTTTGGGTTTAGATCCATACAATCTAATCAATGCAACCAGGAAAGTATGCATTGTTCTAGGTTTCAAATATACACATCTATTAGATTGCAACTACCATTATAAACAAGAACTTTTAAAAACAACAAAAAGGGAATTCAAATTTTCTTACAATGTTGGGTTATAAAGATGCAAGTTAGTGAGAGAAGACGTAGCTGTAATCCCAGACTATGCACCTTTCTTAAAATGGAATCAATCTGTAGCAAACTGCCTTAAAAACATTCCAAAGCATCAGTATCTCTGTCCAAATAGCAAAGTGCTGAAGCTCTAATGCATTACTGAGAAAAATATGAAAACACTGTCTGAGAAGACAGGCTATTTACTGTTGTTTGTATTGATGGAAAGAAAGGGTTTTATTTTATTTGCTTGCTGCTGTTTATACTTTTTGATGTGTAAAAGTTTATTTTCCTACAAAATATATAACATAGCCCCATAATAGTGGCAACTGTGTGCCAGTACAGTATCATTTAGGTTTGCCAGTGAGTTCATTACAAACTAGGACTGTAAGCAAATTGGGAAGTTAATATTTGTTTTGTTTTGGTTTGGTTTCTTTTTTCTTTTTCACTTTCTTCCTGAAATTATGTTCTCCGCCTACTTTTTAAAAAGGTGTTTGACTTGCAAGGTCCCCCACAAACAGATAGGGAATGAAACAGATCTGGTCAAACAGGAAATTAGTATGCCCACATCTTCTATACCATAAGAGGCCAGGAGTGTTTTTGCAGCAGATGGTCCACTGTGAGACTTAGAGTAGATGTCATAATTTCCTGTTGGCTGTTTGTAGGGAAGTTGCTGCTGCTTTTGGAGTTTAGCTACAGTTCTTGGAAGTTCATCACCAGTACTCCTATATGACTCCTATATCACAGCTGTTAAAAAACACCACATACCTCGTGTCAGCAGTCACCAGCAGCTTTGAGCAGTACCAAAAGTTGTCATTCAGGGCTGCTTTAGTATCTTGATTATCTTCTAAACTCCTCATATTGAAGATATCTGCAACTTCTTGATAGTTTCATTCAGAATTCCAGATGTCTGTGGTTGGTTTTCAACATTCTATGTACCCATTATTTCTAATTGGTACAAGACTGTGACTTTATCAAAAGAACCTCCAAAATGTAGACTGAGAATGACAATGGTAACATACAAGCTTGTCCTGACACTTTGGTCAGTAACAGCTTAAGTGGAGACAACAGGAAAGACAGAAATGTTTTTTCCTAAGAAATTAAGATTCATGTTAAGTAGTCATTGGAAGGATTAGGCAGAAATTGCTGAGAGACAGTGAGAATTTAGAAGGAAATTTTATATTCAGAATAAGGGAAAGCAAGGGATAATGTAGGCAGACCATGAATGTCAGGCATGATACCAGGTAATGCAGAGTCAGGTCTAAGAAGTAATGAGAAACTGGAGTCGAAAAGTATGAGAGGGAGGTGGTCTTGATTAGGGAAGATGCCAGTATTTCCTTACAGAAAGATCCTGCAAACTTATATAGACTGCACTAAAGTAGTCTTTCTTCTCCAGTACTAGCTACAGAATGGAGCTGTTCCTTGGGGGCAAGGTAATGTGATGACATTAATTTCTTGATAGGTTTTCAGTGCCTTTCCTTTCAGCATCATTTGAGAAATCCTATTTTCTTTTGGTCCATAGAGAGTTGCCTGTTGTTTGCTGAAGCTTTTGTTATGGGCAAGTTTGTAAAATGAGAAGAAAGTTAGAACCTTCATAGTCTTTTTGCAAGAGAGCTGTGACAGTTACATAAAAGAGTGAATGAAGAACTCTGAAGAAATGGATGAAGGAAAAAGGGACTTGCTGATCTGTTTCGTTCTTGCAAAGACTTTTGTTGTGAAAAAGAATAATTGTTCACATAAGCCTCTGAGAACTGAATCATTTCAGATAAGCATAGACATTAGAAGTGTCTCCAATTCCGCAAAAGGTGAATTAGACACTGACATTTGAGAAGCCAACTGAATTGAGATTAAATGCAATTGAGATTAAATGCAATTGCCTATACTGAGAAAAGCAGTTACCCTAACTACAGATGACTACTTTTAGTGAAATGACTAGCAAATTATGTTAGTTAAAGTGTAGGACTGGAATACATATTGTGGAATATCAAAAACCCTTGAAATCTTTCACAATAGTGTATGCATTCAGCTTGTTCACAACCCTACTTGAGAAAATTTCTTAGTATAATGTTTAATTAAAATAATATTACTCAATCCTACTAGGTTTGGTTTGTCAAGCAGTGTATAAAATTAGGACATGAGTAAGGAATCATACCACTGTATATTACTGCAGTATCTGAAGTGTTTCGGAAGAAAATAACCTATAGCAATACTGTTTTTATTGTCATAATGTATATAGAAATAAAATAATACCTGACCTTATAATTCCTTATAGAACCTGAGGAGAACAAGAATAAAATAGAAAAAAACCCAAATGAAATGTTCAAGCACCTATGCCTTTTAATCCTTAACTTCTGTCCAGGAATGTCATTGTACTGTTAGACTCAAAAGAAAAAAACAAAAGTAGAGAGAATGAATCACAAGTGACTAGATTTTTTTTTCTAAAAGCACTAATTCCATAATAGAATTACACTGAAATTATATTAAATACTTTCAAAATGTTTACACCACTGTTTTCCCTTCTAAGAGCACAACCTTTCAGTTCTAGTCTATTATTTTGTTGCTGGGTTTGTTTGTTTATTTTCCATTTGGATTTGGACTTGCCTAGAAATCCCTCTTGGTTAGTATCTTACCACAGCAAGCCTAGCCTTGGGAGGGAGTTAAGCCTAACCTTTCAGAAGTGCCTTCAGATCCTGTCCCTCTATGTCAAATATTCTGGCATAATCTATTGGTTTCTTAGTCACTTTTATGTTTCTTCTTTTTAATATTTTGTTTTATCTTTGTATGTTTTCCTTCTCTCTTCTCCTGCTGTTCCTATTCTCTTCTAGTCCAACAGGTTCCCAGCTGTAGTTTCCTTTGTTTCCTCTGACTGGTAGCTTTTTTGAATCCATCCCAGCATCTCCGGGCTGCCCTTTTGGCATTTGCTTTCCTAATCAATGCCTTTCTCATTTAAAACTAAGGTGTTCTCAGAATTGTCTTGAAAAGCTCTTTTTTTCTATTGTGAGCAAACAGCTAAGTATTCTTCCACCTTTTCTGAAGATCTATAGTCCTGCTGTCTATGATTCCAGTGATGATTGAATAGACTCAGAATGTCAGAGAAAACAAAGACAGAAAGAGTATAGCCAGTCAAAGAAAGACTTAGAGCAAACATAGTAAAATTTTATTTGGTTAGCCTGATATGGGACGTGGCATTTTGGAACTTGAAGACTGTCTAATGGATTTTGGTCTATGGTATAGCATTTTTTTCTTTTGTTAACACAAATCAGCAATTCTAACATATACATAGTAGTGGTCTCAGAAGCTCATACTGAAATAGATCAGCTCGGAAAGACCTGCCTTCATTCATCTGCTACTGAAACTGGGCAGTATACTCCCTATACAAACTATAAACAACTTTTAAGACAACTGTAGAAAAATACTCCTTTTAAAAGGGTCTACCAAGTTTCTTTAAACTCAGAATTATCCTGATTATACACTTCTATTCCTTTCACCTCATTTCAAATAAAGTAAGGTTGAGCAATTAGGTATTTAAATGTGATTTGATTTGAATGTCAGCAGTTTACTGAGATAGGAAACAAAGACCACATGCAGGGAATATCCTGCCTCCAGCCTGCTTAAAAGTTAAGCATAAGATGCTATTATAAAAAGAATCCTGTAAAACTATACAGAAATATGTTTTCCCAATATAAAATGTTTTAAAGATTTTTAAAAAAACAGTTAAAGTTTTCTATAATTTTCTATTCTGTTTTGTTATGTTTTAATTCTACATAACATTTCAAACTTCATTTAGTAACCTATTGGCAGTATTACTTCTAAATTCTTCAGAGTTTTCTCAGAATGTTTTAACTTTAATACTTCAAATGATCTCATTTGCCTGGAGAAAAGCAGCAGCCTCTAAGGTAACCAAACATAATGCATTTAGGAATGGGTAGATTAATTTCAGCACATTAAGTTGCACTTGGGAATTACCTGCAAGCTGGGTACAATATATAGCATGCAGGAAATGTTTTCAAGTGTTTGGTCTCTAGTAGTTTCTACTAGCTTTATGGAGGAGGCATTTTATTGCAGCTGAGGTACCACTATGGGAAAGGTCCACAGAGCCAGAAAGAAGTTACCAGCCTTAAGTAATAAAAAGCAGACACTGCCATTTCTTTCTGTGTGACATACAAGACCAAATGGAAATCTTAGAGGCTGCACACTAGACAAAGTCTTCCAATAGATGAATGAGTTACACTGCTGTTTCTTGCACTTGATGCCCATTCTTTCTAAGGTTACATTTCAGTCATCTCATTCCTTCAATCTCAGCAAAACACTGTCAATAAAGCATAAACAAGACTAAATAAAATGAAGAAACGGAGACAAACACCGTCTGCAAACTGCAGATATCCCAATATGCACCCATTTGCTTTCCTCTGCAATATTCTTGCACATGTACCAGACAGCTGAAGTAACAAAAATTTATCTGGTTGGAAATTTCCTGATTTTTTGTCGTTGTCTTTAAGGAAACATGCAGTTTAACCAGAATTTTAATTATCCGTGAGATAATTGTATTTGGCAATTTTCTTTCTCTACAGTTGAATCATCTAGAATTGAGATATTACTGTGTATTAAATGGAAGTATTTCCTTTCTAGCTAGTTTGATACCAAACCTAAACTGTTCTGGAGCTTATCTTATAATGCTGCGTGGTTCATCTTCCTCTTCTACATCTGTAGTCAACTGTGTAAAAAAAGAAGACAATACAGAGGCTCGGAAGAGAAAATGAAGTTATAAGACACTGTAACTAAAACTCCCATGAAATGTTGGCAGTTCAGACAGATAGGCCTCTAATATAATCTCAGACTTGATGTACTACCTTGTTTATCAACATTTCTCAAAATCTATTCAATTTCACAACATAAGAGCTTAGTCTTACTTTTTTTTTCCATCTGATGCATGGTGAAAACAAATACGAAAAATACAGTTTTATGATTGCATTACCATTCCAATTTTCAGATCAGTGTTAGTGTAGAGCTCTCTCTGGTCAGCTCTTCTCATGTATCTTTACAAAATGAAAGGAATAGAGCATAATTTTGTCTATTCCTGGCATATTTTACAAAACAGTATCAATAATGATTCATGGTTAATTGTATCAAAGGCAGCTGCAAGACCTAAAGAAATCAGTTTGAGGACTTAACTCACTGCCATTGTCAAGAGGAGAGAAGCAGGCAATAAACCATTGCAGTTCTCCTGTTATATGTGCTGATTAAGGTTAAGGATTCTAGGTATCAGCAGAGACTTGGATAATTATACCTATGCCCAGAGATTACTTCTTTCTATACAGTCCCCCTATAGAGGGGCTGGGATCTTGATTTACTAACAGGAGGCTTCAAAAAAGCTGCTTGTTTCTCTTGGAACCCAAGAAAAACTTGAGGCATATTTTCAGGGTGTGAATTACAAACTAGGCAAAAAAAACCCTGGCAAAACCACCAGCACAGCACATTCTGCATTTCTCTTTATGAGATTTAGCCTTGGTCAAGTAGCAAGGGGAAAGTGTCTCTCAATTTAGTTCAAGATATGCTGAAAATCTTTACTGTAATCCTATATGAAAAATACAAGAATTCCCTATGCTAGTAATAGTTGATTGGAAATTTCTATATATTAATGTTGAATCCAGTTTTCTCACACAGGAAGAGGATGTGATTTAATATTTCAAAATCTAATTGATTCATGTAACAGGGCTATGAGTGGAGAGAGCTATTATATCTTATTCCATCCCATTACCACCTGATAGGTGAATCCGCTTTTGTATTATAGGATGAAGCACGTTTCATCACTAAAATAGACAAGGATGATCATTACAGTTTTTTTCATGACCAAAGGATATTGTCTGTCCTGTGTATATCCATGATCTCGCAACAGACAAATTCAGCTAGACTACAAACCGGTTTTAATCTACAGAATATTCCCAATGTTCTCATTATCACCATGAAATCCTGCAGTGTGTCTTAAAAATTGTCACTAGAGAAACAATGGAATAGCATAAACATTCAGTCTACATAATTCCATGGCCACTGACATAAAGCATAGACATTAAAGGATATGACATGCTCATCATACTAATTATTGTCCTTTTCCAAGTTCATTCTGAGATTTACAATTTTTTAAGAGCTTTTGCTAGATCCACTTTTAACCTTGGTTGTCAACAGAGTTACTTCCACTCCTCTATTTTTGGGTAAAATAGTATGTGTCTGTGTTTATTACCATACTGAACATCAATAACTGAATTATTCTGAAGGTTTGACATTCCTGATTCTCTTTGTTTCCTAGGGAACAAGCAAGATAACAAGTTTAATTAGACTGCTTTGAATGGAAAGGCAAACTTGTTCAAACTCTTTAAGTATATGGGGATATATCTTCAAAATGTTTCTGCTTAGGGTATTTCTCAAAATGATCCTTTTTACATTTTAAGTATATTATTTCTATCATATTAACTTGCTTCAAAATTGCTAAGGATATTACTAACACAGGGCATTTATTGTGTATATATGACAAATAATCAGTAGCCTGATTTTGATGTTTTTCTGTCTGTGACTTGACTGAATATTGTGAGATCCTGTCCTATATTTCGCCTACTGTTTTTCCCTAATGAAAGAAGGTTTTGACCATATTATTATCCATTGCCCATAGTATTCCTGAAAAGTTCATATGTTAAGGGAATATGTCAAATTTGCTCCACATACATGTTATTTACAATGTTTCTTTGGCCATAAGAGGAAACATAGAAGAAAGGAAGGATTGGAGGAAGGAGGTCTGTCCACAGAATCTCCATCTAATTCTGCAGCTTGAAGGTTTTCTGTGTGCACCATTGTGAATGAACTGGAGACAGGCAAGTCCTTGTGCATCTGTGACTATATGTATCTCTGGAATACACACACGTGCATAAACAGAGAATGCACTGTGTAGAGTTTACATAGCTTGCAAATTCTCTTCAAGACACAGATATGTTTCCTTACCAGCTAGACTACTTCACTGTAAGCTCAAACTATGTGAATAATTTATCTCCAAAATAGCTTTATGTATCAATTATCTAAAGTAAAAAATAGGTTAAAACAAAAATTTGAGATTTATTTTCATCTTCTTTCCAACTTGTTTGACCTTCAGTAGCTCCCTCAATACTCCTGGCTTTCCAGGGTTTTTTCCATAAATCAATGACAATGCTAATGGCAATGTATGTTATCAGAAAGAAAAGTTATACCAGGATTATCTAATTTGTTTGAATAAGTGGGAATATCACTGGAAAACTGAGAAGTCTGAAGCTCAGAGAACAGTAGATTTCTCTGTGGATGATGACAAAGTAGGATTTGAAAACTGCAGATGCAATAGTGAGGATAGCTCTATGTTTGAAAAAATATGTGTGAATGCTCTTATAAAATGAAATGGATTTCTAGTTGTAGTTATCTACCTGAGAAAAAAATAAATAAATAAAACTTTTAGATATAAAATATATTACTTTTCTTTTACTATTGTCATACGCTTCTTACCTAACCTGGAGATTTTAAGCAACTGTCATAAAAATACCTAGGGAAAATTTAAATATACATGAAATAATGGGATGAAAAGATGACCTTTTAAAAACCATTACAACACTGTTTTCTTTAAGCCTGTCTGGATTCCTGCTTCCAAATCTTCTAAAACTACATGAGGTCTTTATTTCTTAAACTCCTCACGTTGCTTTGTGCCATGAAGTATTCTGTTTGATTCTGACCTGTGAAGACTCATTTATATACTGACATTGTTATTAGTAGGTAAAATACAAGAGTATGAGTGGCAGCTATTTCTGGAAAATAACTGTGAACAAACATATTCATGGCTGGTCAGTAACAAAAAAAAAAAATTGAGTGATAATTTGTTAGGATGGAAAATTCAAATGGATGTTCACAAACACCAATGTGCAGCATTTATCCAAGCTTTTATTTTAAAATGACTCTGCTTGCCTTCTTGTGAATGTTAGTATTCACACATTTTCCTAAGCTGTCATAACATTTATCTTCTTAACAAATCAAAAAGGCTAGCAAAAATTAGGTATCAAATATTCTAGCCTCTGATCCCAGCACCTGAAAAAGAATTTCAGTCAGCATGTATATTTCATGAAAAGCTGTGTTATATAACCACCACCTTAACCCACAATAACAAGGCTTTAAGCCATTCTTGCATCGACATATAGCGTGTCAGTGATTTTCTTCTACTGAGAAAAAGCTAAGTTTTTAACTGATGGTGAAGGGAACTCTAACAAACCCTGTTTCCAGAATGTCATTTGCATCATTGCTGGCATAGCTGATTATGCTTTTACAAAGCAGGTAGTAAATATTCCATTGCCAATGTAGTCTATGCCCCATGACAAACAGAGGCGGCCATGGAAAAATCAATTTTTGCAAAATGGAAGAAGACAAAACTAGTGAGGAATAAAATGCTGTGTTACTTTTTCACTGAAAGATTACAAAAGACAGAGAATGAAATGGAGAGATGAGAAAAAGCTTTCAGTATTGGCAGTGTGGTTTGACTATCAAAAATCAATTCCATAAGCAAACATTTCTTATTGTATCTTAATCTTGCAGCAAAGCTATAGGTACATGTATAAACCATATTTTTAACTGAAAATGATAATTATATACATATGTGTGTATGATTTACATTGAATGAATGATTGAAAATTAATGTCTTGCACTGGTTTATGCAAAAAATGACTGACCTATGAGCTCAGGATGACTGACCCTGAAGCAATGGCAATCTGGAATCGTATACCTGCATCATCAACTGCTGGTCACTGTGACATTATTTCTGAGCTATCTTTAGTGCTATGTCATGGGAATTTTTTATATATCACAGTCTAAGGGAGATTGCCATATTCTTTTGGTTCCTTTTTCCTCTATACAAGTGGAGGGGATTTCCTTCAGATTTTCATCTTTTTCCACAGGTAATGAGAAAGCCATTCCTGGAGCACTGTACCTTCACTCTTTCCTTGTGGTGGGTATAGAGGTAAGACTGAAGAACTGAAACTTGGTCCCTGAATTCTGTGCCACATCTACTCAAGAATGAGTTCAGACAGATGATGTATTGATATGGAATATTGCACCTGTCCCCATCTTGGGAAATTCTGCAACAATAATAGGCATCTACCAAAGACTGTCTGAGAAAGAGAAGACCCAAGATCTAGTAAAAAGAGGCCTCTCTACAGGTGATAATTTTGTTTTTGTGGGCACTCTGTGATTTTCTATAGTATTTTGAGGGCTTTTAATTTTCTGACTAATGCAATTATTAAAGTGCAGTATTGCTAAGGCAACCTCCTAGAACTTCCCTGAGGTCCACAGAAAATCCCAAGGAGCAAAGAAAGCAGTTAATTCCTATCTAGCATGCTCTCAAAGTTTCATTTTTTCTAGAATCTAATTTCTTTTCTCACATCTTTGAGCTCATTTACTTGCAATGAAAACTAAGGCAAAAAAAAAAAATCCTCCTTAACATTCAGGAATATGTCTCACATACTATCATGTCCCTGAATGTTCCTTACTGTAAAAATCCTACATCTCCTCTGACCTTGTTGTCTTTATTTTGTTACATACATTATTCAGTTTTGATACGTCCTATAGGTCAGACACTAAACAAAAACTATTCCAGAGGCTTAAAAAATGACAAGGAAGTTCACTTTTTTCTGATATCTATTCAAATACAGGCTACTGTAGAAGTTGATTAAATACACAATTCCCAAATAAAGTATGCACTTTGGAATGAATTAAGTCTGTGCTAAAGCTAGAATGCTCTAGGGGTTTGCAACTCAAAGAAGGAAAATTAGCCTGGAATGGATATTCCCTCTTTGGATGTGAAAAAATAATTAGAATTATCATTAGCAAACCAGCTCAAAGGAGACTACCTAAGTTAGGTAATCTCATATGGTTTCTCATATGTATATGCCTGTCAAAAAGATACCTTTGCTTTTTTATCACACATCATTTTTTTATTTAAACAATCCAAGCAATGTAGCTCATTCAATATGGAACATTTTCAGATTACCTATTTTAAATGAAGCACAGTGAAAAACAGATTTTTCTTGAACTACAAAGAGACTACAATACATAGAGCTTCATTTTAGTGATTTTGCAGATGTGTATTTATCCATCTCTCCTCTACTTATGCTCCTTTAGCAGGTGCTCAGAAAAGAAAACATCCATTTAGGAAAACAAAAAAACCATGAAAATTTTATTTTCATGTCAGTTTTAACATGTCCATTAAATTCTACGGTACACTAAATGCATTGAGAGTTTGAAAATAATAGTTTGTAGCCTCAGTGAACTCCTACATGAGGTAGTATAGCCACTGAAGATTTGCTGGTTGTAATTAGCCTTGCTATCTGTTTTTATCTCTGTTTTATCGTTTGATACTTCTCAAACTGTCATAACCCCTAGTATCTTAAGTACTACACTTTTTTTAGGGCAGGCTCGTAAATGATGCATACCCCTACCAGACTTATTAACAGACCTTTCCTAGATAAATGCCTTCTTTCCCCTCCCACTCCAATTAGGCAATTTCTCATCTATATTCTTTATGCCTCCACTGTAAAGAAAATATTAACAAGCATGTTGGAAATTGAGTATGCTGATTTGCACAAATCCTACAAAATACTAGTTCTTTGGATGTTATTGTAGACAGCACCCCATTTGCAATGAGAGAAAGCAGTACTATTTCCAAACTCACAGTCTTCTGTTTTATCAGTCTTGTATTCTATTCTACTCTTCTAATTCTCTGTTATCATCATATTCTTGATAAGAACGGAACTTATTTAGCTTTGCTGCTATCACTGATTCAATTCAGATAAAATACATAGAGAGTAAATTACAAAGTTACTGGTCACATGAAAATATAAACAAAGTAATAAAAAGATAAAACAGGTATCCTCTTTCTTCATATTGTTCTCTTTTTCTATCTATCATTTGAATTTCCATCCTGTGATGTTTGAGGGTGTCTGCCTCCCTCCCGCCTTCTCTCCCTCTCTTGTCTACTGAAAGGAAAGAGCTAATGAGGAAGAGAAGATTAAATTATTATTTATACATATTTACAATTATATTTGTGGCAAAATCTGTAAATGATAAATTCAGAAATTAGAAAGAATCAACCACGGGAAGGAAGGACATAGTGAATTAACTAGAGGATGAGTTGTTTTTCTGTACATTGAAAAGCGCATAACAGTTAAAAAACAAATATACACTGCTTATCCATCCAGGAGTTTCACCAAATTACTTGAGGGGGTTTCTTTTGCTTTTATAGTCCACTTCATCCTCCTACTTATTCTATTAGTCATATCATGATCTGGAATGTGCGACATCCCAATAACAGCCAGAAGTAGGTGATGTCACTGATAAAACATTATAAAAGCAACACAACCAAGGAGAAGAAGCTGAACAGAATAAAAAAAGTCGAATAAGAATTACATTGAAGAAGTTATGCTGAAAACTGCAGAAACTAGAGTAATCTAATGGGTAGAGCAGGGTCCATGTTCAAAAAGAAATTTATAAGTATTTCTTTAGAAATACAAAACAACAATCCTCAGCACTTGTAATCAACTCCTCCTTCATCCTCATGGCACCTGAATGTCTTCTGTATTATAAAATCTAGATTTTTTTGTAAAGCTAAGGTATGAGTTCTACAACTGAGAATTTAAGTTTTGTTCTTTGGTTTTTATCCCTCCATAAAATGTGTACACCACAGCAATAACTTTGAGTTGCTTCATTATTTTTTGTTTATATGGCACTTAGATATCTCATATGAAACTCCTGTGAACAGATGCAAAATAAATTATCATTATATGATCTCCAACTTACCCCTCAAAAAAAAAAAAAAAGAGAAAAAAAAAAAACAACCTCTGGGTCACCTGGGAAACACATTTAAGTGAAGGAACATTGTGGTGAGGATTCATTCCTTTCCTCCTCTTTGCAGGTTAGGATCTTCAGGTTGATTACAGCTTCTCAAGGAAAGAAGAGATTTGGGCAAGTGTGGAGGAAGGAGTGAAAGAAAACTAAATCTTCAAACTGAATTCATTATTTATTTTGAATGGGAAATGCTTTTGTCTACAGAGACAATTCAGGATCATCATAATTCTTAAAATTTGTGTCACTGTTGTTGGATAAGTTTAATGAAGTGGGACATCTTTTAAAACAGATGTAGGAGAAACCCAAATTATTTCAAGGATTATGGAAGTAAAGGGAATGCTGAAAATGAGAAAAATGCAAATAATGCTTTATGTATGCTGTAAGTTTGTGTCATTAATGGAAACAGAAGCATTTTTAAATCACAATTTTTCTGATATTATATATGTGAACAGTGATCTTTATTTGGCAAAGGTAGTTTATATTTGGTTTGGGTTCGTTTTTATTTATATATTTATACTTTATCAGACTCATTAAATAGCTTCAATTTTATTGCATGCAAGATAGATTCATAAAAAAGTATATGACATCAGATCAAAAGCCAACAGATTTACAGTTACTGACTGAAAGCAAGTGACATAAGGTGCAGAATGAGAAAGTCTTGAATTAAAAAAAAAAAAAAAAAAAAAGCTTGACTGGACCAAATGATCTATTGTTGAAAATCTTGTTTAAAGTTCAAGAGGTCAGGCTGTTTGATTCTGGGTCCCAGTTCAAAGAACAGAGTCAAAATCATTACCCTGACCCAGGTGATGCACGGACATTTACCTTCAACAAGGTTTCCTTCCAAGAGAAAAAAGACCCTTCAGGGAGGTTCAGGCTCTAAATCACTTCAAAACTTGAAATTCTTTTTACAAGCCCTCCTTTAGCATCATTTTGTTTAATTCTCAAGAAAATGTGGTGAAGGTTAGCTCATTCAACTACTTGTGATAGCTTGCATTGGAAATGCTTGGCGGTTAAAGTGTGCAAGGAAGGTAATAAAGCAGATCCTTGATATTTCAGGGCTTTCAAGCTGTTGCCTAATGAAATCTGACATCTGTTGGTATGATGAAGATGGGAAATGCCAATTTTTAAACAGCTGTGCCTATATTTTGCTGAATCTTACTGTGTAGTTATTCATCCTCACTGTAGATTTGTGGCAATCATGCCTCTTATTAGGCCCTTCTGCTCTTCTATACATCAATTTTCATAGGCTGTACAGTTGTGTTAAATCTCCTCAGACAGACTGTATATCCTCCCATATCTTGATTCTTCCTAGAGAATCTTCATTTCGACAACTGGGAAAGGATTAAGAATTCCAGCTACATCTAAGGATCCAAATGTTTCATCCTTCCTTCATTTAAGATGAAGATATTGATGCTCTTCATGGAGTTTCCATCTTCTTCAATCTCTGACAGTAGAATGAAGCACATAAATCTTTTTAATTGTGTTCTCCATACATTTACTTCTGAAGCTGTGGAAATGAGATTTCTGGGATGTTGAGCATTGCTTTTACCATTTTCTATGGCAGAGGTCACAAGTCTTAATTCACATAGATTTAGCTGTCACATGGATTCCTAATACCTGCATGTTAAAGCATGTGACCTAGCAGAAAAATTGTTACTGTTGTCATATGAGCCAGCAACATCGCTGCCAAGTAATCTTTTAAGCCTTCTTAAAAGGTGAAATGGAAGCTCACTTACCTATAAGGACATCCTCCCTGTGTAAAAAGAAAATGAATGTATAAAACAAAGTCAAGACAGTGAGGTTTATATAGGTTATAAAATAATAATTTTAAAAAAAAAATCATTAAGTAGGTAGAACAGATAACTCTTCATCAGAATTTCTGACACACTTGTGCAAATCCAACTGATAAAATAACAGTATCTGTACACAGTAAATGGTTACAATTAAATGTGATGGGGTAACATAAAGTAATGTACATACTCGAGTAGGGGGGAGGAACTCTCTTCTCTAATTTTTCATTTATGGTCCAGCTATAATGCACTGTGCCATTACATTTTACTTTTTTAGAATACCTTTTTATTTTTTATACAGGTAGTCCTTCAGTTGTTAAGTACCAGTAAGTACCAAAGCAATTATTATTTTTACTTATTTTGAGAGTCAAGGACAGAAAAATGGTGTATTAGTATATAAATATAATTAAAGTGTCATTGGAAAACGTCTTGAACCCCTACCATTTATTTGAGCAATTACACGCACACTCTCACAAGACTTCACTGTAAATCACAAACTGAGAATACTTAGCTTTAATTTGCATTCCTGCCAGATGCAGGAGCATGAAACTCATCCTGCTGAATCTACTAAACACCTAGTAAAAATTCATCATTGGAACCCAAAGATGAATCCATAGGAATCAGTTTGGAAACATGCCCCACTGACTGGGTTGATCAGTGGCACAGAGACAAACTAGAGAATCACTTTGGTTCCTACTGAACAGAATCTGTAGCATATTAGTCAGAAAAAGCTCTGAACAACCACAGAACAGTTGAGGTTGAAAGGGACCTCTAGAGATCTTCTAGTCCAACCGCACTGTGCAAACCATGGTCAGCTAGAGCAGGTTGTCCAGGATTGTGTCTGTCCAGGTTTTGAATGCCTCCGCAGACATTTGAATGCCTAATCTCTCTGGCCAACCTGTACCAGTGTTCAACTACTATCACAGCACAAACGTGTTTTCTTGTGTTCAGATAGAATTTCCTGTATTCTAATTTGTACCCACTGCCTCTTGCCCTGTCATTGGGCACTACAGAGAAGAGTCTGGCTCCTGCTTCTTCATTCACTCCTGTCAGGTATTTGTACACACTGAGTTCCCCCTGAGCTTTTTCTTCTCCAGCCTAATTGGTCCCAGCTTTCTCAGCTTTTCCTCATGGAGATGCTCTGGACTCAGTCATCTTAGTGGCCCTTTTCAGGAACTCCTTTCAGTAGCTCTGTGTCTGTGTTGTACTGGGGAGCCCAGAACTGGACACAGTACTCCAGGTGTGGCCTCACCAGTGCTGAGAAGAGGGGAAGGATCACCTTTCTTGGTCTGCTGGCAACACCCTTCCTAACACAGCCCAGGATGCTGTTGGCCTTTTTTGCTGTGAGGGTGAATTGCTGGCTCACGGCCAGCTTGTTGTCTGCCAGGACCCCAGGTCCTTTTCTGCAAAGCTCTTTTCCAGCCAATTGGCCCCCATTGTGTAGAGGTCCCTGAGGTTATTCCTTCTGAGAGGCAGGACTTTGCCTTTCCCTTTGTGAACTTCATGAGGTTTCCATATGCCTCTCTCTCCTGTCTGTCAAGATCCCTCTGGATGGTAGAACAACCCTCTGGTGTATCAGCCACTCCTCCCACTTTTGTATTGCCACAGATACACTCAAGAAATCTCCTGGATTGCTTGTGTCCTTCTGCATTATGCTTCTAGCAGATATCGGAGTGGTTGAAGTCACCCATGAGGACCCGGGTCTGTGACCATGAGACTTCTTCCAGTTGTTTGAAGAAGGCCTCAAGTACTTCTTCCTAGTAAGATCTATAGAAGATATCTACTACAATGGCAACCAAGTTGGTATGCCTGCTAATCATGACCCATAAGCTTTCGGCTGGCTCCTGACCAACCCCAAGGCAGAGCTCCATGCATTCCAGCTGTCCTCACCATAAAAGGCAACTCCGCCTCTTCACCTCTCCTGCTTGTACTTCCTAAAAGGCCTATATCCCTCCATTGCAGTATTCTAGGCATGTGAGCCATCCCACCACATATCTGTCATCCTATAGAGGTCATATCCCTGTAAGTGCATACTTCTGACTCCCCTTGTTTGTTCCCCAGACTGCATGCATTAGTGTAGAGGCACTTTGGAAGGGTACCCAAGCATGCCGATTCCCTTAAACAGGCTTTAGAGCTTTCCCTATAAAGCTCTTCTGCAAGCATTTCCTTCTTTACATGCCAACACTCAAAGGGATTCCATTTCCACTCTTGTTTTGGTGATTTTTGCGTCCCTTCTGTTTTCATCAACCCAGACCTTCGGCTTGCCTATCCTATCCCCAACTTCTCTGTCTGTTTGTTCCTCATCATTTCTAATTTAAAGCTCTCCATACCAGGTTTGCCAGCCTGTTGACAAAGATATCTTTGCAAACTAAGTCAAATGGATCCCATCTCTTCCAAGCAGCTGATGGCCCTCAAAGAGGTCCTCATGGCCACAGAAACTGAAACCCTGCTGCCAACACCAGCTGTGTAATCAGTACCTGCAGGATCCATTGAGTCGTACTCAGGCCTTTCCCTATCACGATTGACAAGAATACCACCTGGGCTTCCTCCCTCCATACCTAAGGATGTATGGGTTAGAGAAAGTTTGCAGGCCCATTCCTCACATCCCACTGCACAAACCGTTACATCTGTTGGCTGTGTGCTGGGCCTAGCACTTATATAGGCCTTTCCCTAGCACGGGTTAAAAGGAAGGACTTAACCCTCCCTACTTAGGGTTAAGCTAGAACAAAGATTGCAGGCACAACTTGATGAAGGACAGCTGGCAGAGTTTGTCAGAATCTGCTAGACTTTAGTCTTACCTTATCCTTAGCCTTACTTGGCAGCAGTAGGCAACCTCATGTTCCTCCGAAGGTTCCCAGGAGTTCCCAGGTGGCTGACAAAGTGCTCAAGAAATTCAAGAACGTGTCAAGGAAGCAGAGCCCAGAAACTGCTTTGCAAACTGCCACATCTGTTGGCTGCCTCTGTTAGTTGTGCTTTGGGAGCTCCGTAGACCATATAGTGGGACAAACCAAGCATATACAGCAACATACAGTCTGATTCCCTGCCTGTTTAACTGAAAAGTCAGGTCAAGTTTTCTGAAAAGGGTCCATGCAAGTGGGTGCCAGATTTCAAGACAACCTGTAATGAATTCTGTGTAGAACATGAGCAGCTTATACATTTATGGTAGAAATCAGGACAATGGAATTAGACCTTTGAGACATTTCAGAGTCTTTCCACTAGCCTCCACAGGCTTTGTACTGAGTTCCCAAAACTCTGAGTTTCACCAGCTGTACTATTAGAATTGCAATATTCAAACACATTCAGACTTTTGTTCCATTCATTTTAGATATATTTGAGCTATTAATAGATGTGGTGAAGCTGAACAGCTCCAGACCAAATTCCTGCAGGTTAAATGTTCAGAAGTACAATTTAGATTCAGACTAAAGTAGATGGTAAATTTCATTAACAGAGGATGCTGCAGAACTGGAGGTCCTATTATTGTGAGGAGATATAAAACTAATGTCATACATTAAGTGGCAAAGGGCCAGTGGTCATGCTTGAATGAGAAATAATTCAAAGCATATATAATATTAGTGGCTTTGTGTGGCTGCAAAAGTCACTCCATCCACAGATATGTAATTATACAGTACTTCCTAAACTGCTTTGAGTTGCACTGAATGGTATAAATGCCTTTATATGCCAACATAATAGAAGCCTTCACAGAGAATATTTATTTTTGAATTATCAGGACCTTTAAATGCTATCAGAATGCCAGCCTCTGTAATATACTAAAAATGAGGATATGCCACTCATTAGTTATTTTCCTCTCTCAAAAATGATATGCTTTGTTACCCAAGCTCTGCAGTTCCAACACATTTTTGCTTTTTTTGGTGTGACTACTTTTTAGGTTAAGTATACTCCTTCCTACAGTACTGATGGGTTCTGGATGACTTGTGTTTTCTCAGTTACTGATGTTTTCTCTTCTGTTTGCACAACCAAGGCAGGGAAGACCTTTTTGATCAATGTAAAATCAGCCATCAACTAAAGCATCATCACTCACAACCTGATATCAAAAAAAGGACTTGAGGCTGCCTGGCTCAGGAAGATCTGGAGGGAGGACTGCCATCATATTTTACCCCTTTCAAGGTACTCAATAAAAATAACCTCCCCTTTGCACTTGCAATGAAGGTAAAGAAATCCACAGACACTTGTTTCAAGCATGGGTCTGTATGTGTCTGTAGAACTGCCCCATTTTTCTTGTAAGTTCACATAGGTAAGTTGTCACTAAAACAATATTTATGTGTTATGGATTCTGTGGCCCACTGCTTCTGAATAGCTTATATTTTCTGATGACACTGATGAGTCAGTGCAAAATTATATTGTCTGACATTCAATTCAGAAGTATGCACAAGTTTGTCAGCTAGGAATTTAAGGTTCACAACGGTGAAAATTTAGGTTTTGGTCAGTAGTGGTTATCTATTAAGTTTCCTTTAAGTTGCTGACACTGGATGCTGGGGAATATACTGGCAGAACCAATATTCAATCTACTAATAATTTAGTTCAGGGTATATATTAGTCACTGTTCTGATGATCACATATAATTTGAAACAAAGGACAACTGAATTAAAGGAAACTCAACTACAAAGAAGCTTGAGAAGCCATCTAATCCATCTGCTACTTTAAGGGATTAGTTATCCTGGCAACAGTTTGGTTAACCTATTCTTAAAAAGCTTTGAACAACAGAGGATGTTTCCTCACAAAACTCATCTGTACTAAAGAATGTCTGTAAGAAATTGGAACACTGCTCGACTGTCTATTTGGGTTGCTGATTCATTGGACTTTCAAAATAATCCCAAACCTCCATAGTTTTCTCTTCACAATTCCCTGTAAAAGTCCTAAAGAATCCTCTAAAAACCAGGGCTTATAGGATTTGTAATGGTCTTATTCATTATGTTGTATGCCTGCTCCAGTCCCTTACTGTCCAAAATGTAATTGTGTGTGTATGGTCTGTGTATTTTAGGCAAAAATGGTCAGATATAGGACTAATACTATAAAATAATGAAGGATCTAATAAAGGTTTGAAAAGAATACATTACACAGTTAGAGTTTTAAAATAAAAGAGACTGGATATCTTTATGAACACTTCCCAAATATGACTTAACCAGAGAAAAACTTTGGATTTCTCATCTTATCAAACAAGATCACACTTCTAACACCATCTGAATGCACACGAAACCTAAATACAGTCCCTGGATGCCATTCTGCTGGTGCAGAGCTTGGAGCAGGAAAGATGAACTAAACATTGCAGCAAGTCATTCCCTGTTGATGGATTCAGCTTTTATCATTAAGACCTTGTATCTCTAAGTCTTTCATGTATATGGTGAGGAAAGGCATTATGGAAGGCTGGGGGAGGAGGGGGTGGATGGGAACTACACAAATGACACAGTCATGGGGGAAGAGAAAGGAGAGGAAAAGCAAGAGAGAATTATAAATTTTACCTTTCCAAGGCCTGATCAAACTTTATATGGTCCTTTATAAGGAAATCAGCTAAAAATATTTCATGAAAATTCACCACATTATCAAATGATTCAAAACCAGCTGAAATAGTGGCTAAGAAATATCAGGAAACAAGATTGGAAGCTTTTGCATAGAGACAACTTTTAGACAACTTTCTTCAGCAGAAATCTTTTATGCATTATAGTCCTGACCCTACCCCACTGAAAGAATCTGCAGCATTATTGCCTTAAGTAAAGATCAAGCTGGGATGTCTAGTAAAGGAAAAGTAGTCAAATTTGCAAGCTGTTTTAAAGATTATCCTGTGTAATCAGAATGGCATATAGTCTTGTTTCTGGTATGCAAGAGCTATAAACATTTTCCCATGCTTGCCAGGCCGGACTTAAGTGGTAGCTGCCAGCTTCTTACCTCACCTGTTGGCAAATAGTAATACAAAGAGAAAATAGATTGTGAGCATGGTGTTTTGGTTCTCATAATGGTAATGTCAGGGAGAGGAGGGAAAAAAGTACAAAAAGATAAGAACGACTAATAGCCAGGTCATCACAAATGAATAAGGACAGCAAAGGAGAAGAGCAGAAAGTGCAGTGATGAAAACAGAATGGTGATACCAATCTGTATTTTCTCTGTTTCTTCTCTAAGATACGAGACCGCTGACTGCAATGATAGATTCAATTAACCTTCCACTTTATCCTGGTACTTACATTGAAGTACAAATTTCACTTCACCTGCTGTTGACAGTAATTTATATATATATAGTTGTAAATTAATATGGAATTATTGCATAATTATCTGCTTGCATAAACATCACAAAACAATGTTTAATATTCAAAAGAAATACAATTTTATTTTTGTTTTCGAAAAGGAATTACCAGCAATATTTCTGCTTTTTTGAGGAAATGTCATTATTTTACTGACACTGGGAATACCAGACATAGGAAAGTAGATCTGACAAGTATTGAAATTTTATATTTGGATATTTAGTGCTGTAAAGAAATCCTATACTTAATGTGCATGCTTATATGGGTGCACCTGTGTAAATGGCTTGCATCATTAGAAGTAAATTAGTGTTTAGTAAGACTTTCAAATGAACTGCAGCTATAAACCTCCAGTTCAGAACCATCATATATTATGGTAAAAAATGCAAGAGTCCAAACTCAAAGCAAATCATGTGATTTATAGATTGATTTTTAATGTGAAATATTTTCCAAAATACTTGAATTATTTCCATGTGGATAGACTCAGAGCCTTCATTGCTCATGAATACAGGATCTCCATTTCAAAGATTTAAGAGCATGTACATCAACATCTGATTGCAATGACTGAATAAACTGGTGGGAAAACTAGCATGAGCATTGAAGTTTGTGACCGTCTGTTTGTTTGTTCAACAGTCACTTTGTTGAAAGTGAAGAGAAAATTCTCTACTGTATTACTCACAAATTTAAACACCTCTACAAGACAGAAAAGAAAGAGGAGCTGAAACATGAAGTGACTTTTAAAAAGACAATACTTAGAGGTAATCTAAGTCTAAGCTTAGACTTGAAGAAAGCTGGTCTGAAATACTTATATCTTGCTTTGTATTTCATCAGATGAAGTTGACAACACCTACACAGGTGTTTTTTAAAGGACTAGCTCTGCACTGACTGACTTTAGTGCATATATTGACCTCAGCAGAGTTATTGTACAACTGAAGATCTAATTCTTCCTTCTAAGAGTAATATTTACTGTGAAATTAGTGGAGCAATGACAGCTTACATCATGTGATGGGGAGCAAGAGAAAATGGGACTCTCATATCTCAGCATTAGACCTATTAGAGAAAACCATTGTAGTCCTCTGAGTGTTTACCCAGTTGCCTGCAATCCTATGTACTCTTCTTCCTAAGAATCCAAGTCTTCCCATTGTCTCAAAGCTCCAGTGATTTTTTTCCAGTCCTGGAAAACTGTTCTTATCTCAACCCATGAGTTTTACATTTTTTTTTCTGATTGTCTCCCCCATCCCACTGGGTGGGGGGGAGTGAGTGAGCCACTGCGTGGTGCTTAGTTGCTGGTTGGAGTTGAACCATGACAGGTCAAGATAAAAATTATTTAACAAGCAAAGCAGAAGTGGAAGAAGAAAGAAAAGAAAACCAGTGATGCAAAGGCAATCACTTACCACCTCCCATGGGTAGACCAATGCCCAGTTAGTTCCCAAGCAAAAGATGGCTAACCCTCCTAAAACCCCCTCCTTTTCCTTTTAATTGCTGAGGATGACATTATATGGCATGGAATATCTCTTTGGTTTGTTTGGGTCATCTTCCTGGTTGTGTACCCTCCCAAACTCTTGCATGTCCCCCAATCTATTCACTGGGGGGCAAAGTGAGAAACAGAAAAGGCCTTGATGCTGTGCAAGCACTGGTCAGCAACAGCTAAAATATTGGTGTGTTATATCAGCATTGCTTTGGTCACAAATGAAAAAAAATGCAGCACCTTACAAATTGCTGTGAAGAAAATTAAATCCATCCCAGTCAGACTCGGTACATAATCATAATTCACTTAAGAATTTTACACATTTTCTTAGATTCAATATAATTTGGAAATTAGAAAACTATCGTGATTTTGATAAAAGTGCAACAGATATTAGTTGAAAGAAATAAAATTGTGGCACTTGTCTTGAGACTGATTGCGATACTCAAATTTGTGAGAACTTCTTCAGATGACTTCATTGACACTGACTTTGTTGAGAGTAGTTGCCTTACTTAGGTCTCATCAAGGTGAGAAAATTTACCAGAATATGGCTCATTAAAGTAGTAATTTTACTACTATCTGCTGCTCTATGATTTTCATTTTAGAATCCTCAAGAGTTTCTTAAAATTAAAAATATATGTGCACAAACTTATATATATATGCACACACACGCACACTCACTCATATATATGTGTGTATAAATAATGTATCTCTTAAGGTTTGCCCAGAAACTTGAAAGTTAGTCAGGAATACTGCAGATTATATTTTGTCATTTGAAATGCAAGTAAAGAGTTTGAATGTTGTTTTACAATAATCTAGTGGTGCTAGTCCTGAGGAAACTAAAAAATTGTGACAGACTTGCATGACTGCCAGTACATTAAAGCTTAATTCAGTAGTATTTGTAAAGTATTCAAATGGCAGAATGGTGAAAATTCTGAGATAATCTAATAGAATAAATGAACAGAGGTTCCTGAGTGTCAAGACTGCGCTGGGAGAAAACTGTGAATTTTGAAAACCCATGATGCCTAAACATTTTAAAGCCTGACTAATCTGTGTTCTCATCATTAAAAAGCATAACACTGGAAGGATTTTAACAAATGACAAATCTCTTAATTTTCTATCTCGCTGCTGTTGACAACTTACCTTGATCTTAACTAGTACTGCATGGTCAAAACCCAATAAAGACAGTGACATCACTCATAAATTATGGCGACTTTTATATTTCATTCTTTCTTTTAAATTCTTGAACATACTACATAAATCCCATTTGCAGTCATAGAGCACAGAAGTCTGTCCTTCTCTACTCTTGTCCAACCCCTAAAGCTCTGTGTGGAGTAGCCATATGACTTCCGTGGAAGTTATTGTTCATACACAAGGTTACTTCAGGTGCCATCTGGGGCAGTGGCAGAGACTGACATGGTTTAAATGACGGGCAAGAAGGTACGGCATGATATATGAAAATCTAAAAGTAGTATAACATTGTGAGTCACTTGCTCTAAGTGTTAAAGATCCTCTGGTATAAATTCCCTTGCCAAGGTTAGAAGGACTTTATATTTGGCTACCTTCAGCTTCCAGTAAGAAAAACAACTGCAAGCAAAATATGTTATTTGAATACCTTGTAAATTGATATTAATTTCAATGCTTTTATGGTATGTTATTTCAGAGATTAGTAGTGGGGTTCCCTGGTGATTTTCCACTATAATAAGTCCCCATGACTGAAAACAAGTAACTTGTAATGAATGACACCTTCAAGGTAAAGTGAGATTGCTACCTGCTGTTACAGCTGGTCAAAAAGAAAAGCAACTGATTTAACTCATTATTTTTTCTCACATTTTAACACTTAAACAATTGACCCAAAACTTGTGATAAAACCAAATATTACCTTAAAGTTACATTTTTATATTTACAGTCCATTTGGTACTGCAGTTATGAAATATTTTTACTTCATTAAAATTCATAGGTACTTCCATTTCCTTTGAAAGCATATATTCCCTTTAGCACCTGGCAGAATCATAGAATCATAGAATGGTTTGGGTTGGAAGGGACCTTAAAGATTATCTAGTTCCAATGTCCCTGCCATGGGCAGGGACACCTTCCACTGGATCAGGTTGCTCAAAGCACCATCCAACCTGGCCTTGAACACTTCCAGGGATGGGGCATCCACAGCCTCTCTGGGCAACCTGTTCCAGTGCCTCACCACCCTCACAGTAAAGAATTTCTTCTTAATATCTCATCTAAATCTACCCTCTTTCAGTTTAAAACTGTTACCCCTTGTCCTATCATTACACTCCCCGTTAAAGAGTCCCTCCCCATCTTTCCTGTAGGCCCCCTTTAATTACTGGAAGCCTACTATAAGGTCTCCCCAGAGCCTTCTCTTCTCCAGGTTAAACAACCTCAACTCTCTTAGTTTGTCCTCATAGCGGATGTGCTCCAGCCCCCTGAACATCTTCATGGCTCTCCTCTAGACCCACTCAAGCAGGTCCATGTCTTTCTTATGTCGGGGGCCCCAGAGCTGAACACAGTACTCCAGGTGGGGTCTCATGAGAGTGGAGGGGAAGAATCACCTCCCTTGACTTGCTGACCACACTTCTTTTGATGCAGCCCAGAATGCTGTTGTGTTGTGCAAGTCCACATTGCTGGCTCATGTTCAGTTTTTCATCCACCAATACCCCCAAGTCCTTTTCTGCAGGGCTACTCTCAATCCACTCATTGCCCACCCTGTATTTGTGCTTGGGATTGTCCCGACTCATGTGTAGGACATTGCACTTGGCCTTGTTGAACTTCATGAGGTTCGCATGGGCCCATCTCTCAAGCTTGTCAAGGTGCTTCTGGACGGCATCCCTTCTCTCGAGCGTGTTGACCACACCACACAGCTCGGTGTCATTAGCAAACTTGCTGAAGGTGCACTCAATGCCACTGTCCATGTCTCAGAGAAAGATGTTAAACAACAGCAGTCCCAACACTGACCCCTGAGGAACACCACTTGTCGGTGGTATCCACATGGACATTGAGCCATTGACCACAACTCTTTGAGTGTGACCATCCAGCCAATTCCTTATCCACTGAGTGGTCCATTCATCAAATCTGTCTCTTTAATTTAGAGACAAGGATGTCATGTGGGACAGTGTCAATCACTTCACACAAGTCCAGGTAGATGATGTTCATTGCTCTTCCCTTATCCACCAACACTGTAACCCTGTCATAGAAGGCCACCAAATTTGTAAGGTGCAATTTTCCTGTAGTGAAGCCATGTTGGCTGCCACCAATCACCTCCTTATTATCCATGTGCCCTAGCAGAGTTTCCAGGAGGATCCACTCCATGATCCTGATGGGCACAGAGGTGAGACTGACTGCCCTGTAGTTCCCTGGGTCTTCCTTTTTTTTTCTTTTTAAAAATGGGGGTTATTTTTCCCCTTTTCCAGTCAGCGGGAACTTCCCCAGACTGCTGCAACATCTCAAATATGATGGATAGTGGCTTAGCCACTTCATCCGCCAGTTCCCTCAGGACCTGTGGATGCATCTCATCAGGTCCCATGGACTTGTGCACCTTCAGGTTCCTTAGATGGTCTCGAACCTGACCTTCTCATACAGTGGGCCGTTCTTCATTCTCCCAGTCTCTGCCTTTGCCTTCTGTGTCTTGGGTGGTGTGGTTGGAGCACTTGCCAGTGAAGACTGAGGCAAAAAAGTCATTGAGTACCTCAGCCTTCTCCATGTCCGGGGTAACCAGGTCTCCTGTTCCTTTCTGGAAAAGGCCCACATTTTCCTTAGTCTTCCTTTTATCACCGATGTACCTATAGAAGCTTTTTTTGTTGCCCTCGATGTCCCTGGCTAGGTTTAATTCTATCAGGGCTTTAGGTTTCCTAACCTGATCTCTGGCTGCCCGGACAATTTCTCTGTATTCCTCCCAGGCTACCTGTCCTTGCTTCCACCCTCTATGGGCTTCCTTTCTCTGTTTGAGTTTGTCCAGGAGCTCTTTGTTCATCCATGCAGGTCTCCTGGTGGTTTTGCCTGACTTCCTCTTTGTTGGGATGCATTGCTCCTGAGCTTGGAGGAGGTGATGCTTGAATATTAACCAGTTTTCTTGGTCCCCTCTTCCCTCCAGGGCCTTATCCCATGGTACTCTACCAAGCAGATCCCTGAAGAGGCCAAAGTCTGCTCTCCTGAAGTCCAGGGTAGTGAGCTTGGTGTGTGCCCTCCTCACTGCTCGAAGGATCTTGAACTCCACCATTTCACGGTCACTGCAACCAGGAAGAAGAATCAGGCTAGAAGAAGAATCAGGCTAGATTCTTTGGAAGTGAAAAAGAGAAAAAAATTTATCCTACCCATGGATAAGGAGCAAGAGTGCTGTGGAAACTGTCCAACACATATCCCTATGCCTATTTTTTTCTCTGTCTCCAGTGACCCTGAGATCAGGTACAAACTGAAGTTTACACTGAATCACTGGGGTAGACATATCTTACAGCCCTTTTGCACAGACAAATTTAATGAATTGTTTTGCCAAATTGTTCATCACCCTTCAAAGAAATCTGAATGTTGGACTCTATGACATCTGTATTGTCAACAGCAAATGTTCAAAAGCATATGTCAGGATTACCAAAAATCAGTTTTCATAATAGGTGTTGAAAAAACATTATATAATTCACAAGAAATACTCTTCTGTTTTTCAGGTTATTAGAGGTCATATTTTCAAGCTCCACTTACGAGGACCAAAATAAAAAGTTCTTATTTTTAAAAATATATTTTCATGTAAATTAAAGAAGATAGTAGTGCTTTAAGAAAGACATTAAATATGTTGAGACATATAATGAAGTCACACAACATGATGAATGATAACCAGTATTTCTACTGGTTTTGTATTTCACAGAAAGCTAATTCTGATATATTATCATAAAAAAAGGATTCCTTTTCTGGAAATTAAGAATGCTGTGAGTCTCTGGATTCCACATAAAATTCTTCTTAAGTACTTTGAATAAAACTTGTAAAATACAAATCTGGTCTTTTGATTAATAATAGTTATAATAGCCATTATTGAGAGTATTACAAATAAAAGAATAAAAATATCATCTTCTTCCCCTCACCCCAGATAATAAGTTGAAGGGTGCATTTTGGAAGTGCTTGCTGCATTATTGAGAAGGAGGAAAAAATGAGAATGCCATTTGTAATACCATATCAATCACTGTTCTTGCAGCTTTTCTACCTATTGTCATGCCTGATCTTCAGACCCCAGGGAGACACCAGAACAGCAGTAGTTTGTCTTGCTCAGTCTGCATCCAGGAAAGAAATAATCTGAAGCTCACGCACAGTTTTATACTCCATGCAGTAGGTTTCCATTGTGTTGACTGTTGCTGACAAGAATCAGGGTGAAAATTCAATGGAGAGTGGACCACTGTTGACAAAGTGCAAATCCAGAAATTTCCTATAGCCTCCCCTTTTAGTGTATGCTTGAGAATAAAGAGATTGTTTTTCTTATTATTAATATGAAGGCAGAGTACATTGTTTTGAATATTAGATTCCAATCTTTTTTGTAAAATAGCAAGATAATTATAATAAAATTGACTGCACATCCACTGGCTGCATAAAAAGCAATGTATTGAGAAAACATCACTATACAAGAAAAAGTAACAGTATAATTAAACCACTATAAATAGTAGCAGGTATCTGAATATTGTCTGGCTTCCTTTTACTCTCCTCCTTCTAACTTGCAGCAAAGATTTATAAATGTGAGTTTTAAAAGCATTTTCCCAGCACTCCTTGGTAGTAATTGTATTCACCATTACTGACAATATCTCTACATCAGTACAGAATATAGGAGAGTGCTAGTTCTTTGTATCCCTCTTCCTTTGATCACTGCTCCTCTAAATAATATAGGAGATTGCCAAGATTTTGCTTTAGTGTCAATTTATCACAAAAAAAAGCACCATTGCTTCTTATTGGTTTGAACTGATGCATTCTTGTTTAAGCCTATTTTTATACCACAACTGTTGCTAAAATGCAGTGTTACCAGACTGGAATTCAAGAGTGGATTTCTCATACGTTGAATAGATTCACAAAATTTATTCACTGATATGTTGGCACTTAAATATTCCTTAAAATGTGTACTCTCATATTGACTTAGCACCTTTGAATTGTAGTCTCTCTCAGTAACTTCTCAGGGGATTTCTGTGGTTTGTTTTGTTTTGTTTTGTTTTTTAATTTCTATACCTCCCCTCCCCCTGTTTTTAAGACTGTTCTCTCACTGCAGAGCTTTCACAGGGAGACATCTATTTTACATGTTATGGCCCAGTACGTGAGATGGAAACCAAACTCCAGCAGCATTCTCAAAGAAAGCCTCTGCTATTTGGCTACAGTACTTAGCTTTAACGTCTTTGCACATGAAATTATCCAATAATTACCTGCAACTTTAAAAGCAAAGTAATTAACATTAAATCAAACCTGAATACTAACTAAATATATGAAAAGCACAAAGCCAAATAAATGTATAAACAAACCTATATAAGTACAGTATACTTTCTCTTTCAAAACTTCTATTTCTGGTTACTGGACAATTGCATAGAACATTAAGAAATCCCCAGTAAAAAAATTAATTTCATTTCTAAGTATATTCCTGTGTTAAGTCTAAGGGGTTAGTGCAATATGGGTAGCTGAAATAGGTACATAAAACTGATTTAACTTTACATATATTTAAAAATTCAATAGCCGCAGTTGATACAGAAGATTAAGAAAATCTGAGTTTATACCAAAATAGACATTTATTTCATACTACTGCTAAAAGGTTATTTTGCTATCCACTCAAAAAACACAGAATGCACATGCAAGCGTAATATATATTTTCCTTATCTCCTGGTAAGTAGAATTTCAATGGTATATGAAATTGCAGAAATTGCAAATATAAAAGTGCACTAGGTTAATTAATTATTTCTGTCTTTCTCTCTCTCATAAAATGCTATAAAACTGAAGTCACTACAAGCTTGTCACTTAAATGCCATTAAGTCTTCTATGAAATTGCATGTGTAGTCAACAACTGTGTTATTTAAACATTTTATACACATATCATCATACATCTTAACTGGGAATAAAGGCCTACTGATGCAATATTTTCAACTTCCACAAATTTTAAATGCTGAGTCTCTAGAGCATTTTTCCTAGAACAGGAATGTAAGGAATTAATGTTTAACATGACATATAACAATGTCTATGATAAGGAAGCATAGAAATGAAGTTGCTTTTAATTAGAAATGGAAATACATGAACAGAAATTGACTTGAGGAATCATAAGCTTTTCTCACAGTCCAGTTTCTCCTTTGAAATACTTAAACTATATCTTTGAGTTCAGGTATGTAAGAGAACTTCCCTGGTTTAGTAAGTTTGTGCATACCAGCTGAGCCCAGCTGAGAAAATGCAGGATAGAATGCAGTTCAAGTGTGTGTCTAAGCCAACAAAAAATTCTCTCAGAAATAGATATCCATAGAGAGGCTAAACACACTTGTCAGAGAATAAGTTGTTCTTCACAAATTCTTTCGTCAAAGCTACGATATTCTGTAGAAACCCAGTCCTTTTTATGGCTATATAATTTTCTTTTCTGAAGTCTGACAGTTAAAAAGATATTCAGGTCAGTTGAATATACCACTTCTGTTTTTATCCAATTAATCTTCCAGACCCTTCCAAGAATTCCAGACTTCTTTTCTTGACTTTCCTGCTCTGCTATAAATTGAGAAACATTTCGGTGAATAAAATGTTGTTATACTTCACTGCAAAACTGAGGTAAGTAAGTGGACCAGTAATCTGGTCCAAAATATTCTAATAATTTTTTTCTAGTTGGAAAACATTAATTTGTCAAAACCAAACTTTTGCAAGTAAACATAGACTTTATTGTGAAACTTTTTTTCAAAAACTTTTTTTGAGTTCAAGATGAAATATATTATCTGAAAAAAATCAAAGCTCCAAATCTTCTCTCCTCCCCTTTTCAGTCATTCTGTTGGTTAGAACACTGCCCAGGCAGTGGTAAATCCAAGTTTAAATTCTTGCCTGATTCAGACATAGACTGGAACTCTAATATCTAATTTCCACCGTTGTCGTGGTTTAAGCCCAGCTGGCAACAAAGCACCACGTGGCTGCTCACTCACTCCTCTCCCCCCAGGTGGGATGGGGAGGAGAATACATGATGAAAGGCTTGTGGGCCAAGACAAGGACAGGGAGGGATCACTCACCAATTTTGGTCATGGGCAAAACAGACTCGACTTGGGGAAAAAAAAATCAATTTAATTTATTACAAATCAAATCAGAGTAGGATAATGAGAAACAAAAACTAAATATTAAAAACACCTTCCCTTCCCCTCTGTTCTTCCCAGGCTTAATTTCACCCCCAATGTTTCTCTACCTCCTCCCCCACAGTGGCGCAGGGGTACGGGGAATGGGGGTTGTGGTCAGCTCACCACACATTGTCTCTGCCGCTCCTTCCTCCTCAGGGGGAGGACGCCTCACTCTTCCCCGGCTCCACTGTGGGGTCCTTCCCAGGGGAGACAGTCCTTCATGGACTTCTCCAATGTGCGTCCTTCCCACAGGCCGCAGTCCTTCAGTCCCAGGCTGCTCCAGCGCGGGCTTCCCCATGGAGTCCCGGCCATCTTGGGGGGCACCCACCTGCTCCGGCGTGGGCTCCTCCCTTGGCTGCAGGTTGGCATCTGCCCCCCTGCTCCCCTCCATGGGCTGGGGGCAGACAGCCTGTGTCCTGGTTTCAGCTGGGATAGAGTTAACTGTCTTCCTAGTAGCTGGTACAGTGCTATGTTTTGAGTTCAGGATGAGAAGAATGTTGATAACACACTGATGTTTTCAGTTGTTGCTCAGTAGCGTTTAGACTAAAGTCAAGGATTTTTCAGCTTCTCAAGCCCAGCCAGTGACAAGGCTGGAGGGGCACAAGAAGTTGGCACAGGACACAGCCAGGGCAGCTGACCCAAACTGGCCAACGGGGTATTCCATACCATGGGACGTCACATCTAGTATAGGAACTGGGGGAGTGGGGGCGGGGGGAATCGCCGCTCGGGGACTAACTGGGTGTCGATTGGTGGGTGGTGAGCAATTGCACTGTGCATCATTTGTACATTCCAATCTTTTTATCACTACTGTTCTCATTTTATTAGTGTTAACATTATCATTATTAGTTTATTCTTTTCTGTTTTATTAAACCATTCTTATCTCAACTCACAAGTTTTACGTCTTTTCCCGATTTTCTCCCCTATCCCACTGGGTGGGGGGGAGTGAGTGAGCGGCTGTGTGGTGCTTAGTTGCTGGCGGGGGTTAAACCACGACAGCCTGCCATCTCACCATGGGCTGCAAGGGCATCCCCTCCTTCGGCGCACCTCCTCCCCCTCCTTCTTCACTGACCTTGCTGTCTGCACAGGGGTTTCTCTTGTTATTCCAGAGGTGCTCCCACCATCGCTGATGGGCTTGGCCTTGGCCGGAGGTGGGTCCGACTTGGGGCCAGGGAAGCTTCTAGCAGATTCTCACAGGAGCCAGCCCCGCAGCCTCTCCCCTGCTACCAAATCTCCACCACACAAACCAAATACATACTGTGAATGCCTTAAAAACTTAGAAGTAGGATCACTCTCTTACTCCACTGCAACAAACATTTAGTTACTTATACAGAATGAACAGATTCATCTGAGACAATGACATCATAACTAACTTCATGCATTTGAACCACACAGAACATCCACTTGAAACTGTGTCTTATCCATAAGCACATAATCCACATAAGCAAGTGCATTAGTTAACAACCCATGGACTATATTAAGCAAAAGCAAGCTTTAGTTGTCCCTGTCAATCATGTTGAAAAGAGTTGCAATGGCCTTTTTCCTTCTTATGCAGTGAAAAAGTATATTACCACGTGTCCAAAATATGGTTTAGAACATGAATCTCCATTCATCATATTCATCATGTCCTCCATCACGTTACAGCTTCTTGTGTAGTCCTTGGCACAATATAGTAGCTGGATTACTGCATATGTGTATTTAGTAATACAGATAAGGCAAACACTATCAATCACGAAATTGATAAACATTTCAAATAATTCCAGAAGAATGGAATTCCATTAAAACTGTCTGGCAGCTTTTTGCTGATAAAATCTTTCCTCCAAAAATATTCATACAGTTTAAAGGAAATATATCTCTGCGTTGCTTATATCAGCAGCTGCATATTTTAGAATATGAAGCACCTATCAGCATAGATAGGATCAAATATTTATGCATCACATTTTTCTTTCAGAATCTGATATAGCTGATAGACTGTAGGTCAATCCTTTCCTCACTGAAAACAATGAAAGCATTGCTACTGTTGTTAAGATCACCATCAAGTACACACTGCAAGTCAACATATTCACATACTAAAGAATTGCACTATTACCATTTACATGAAAATGTAATGATAATAAAAATGGACTAGACAAAGATTAAAACAGATTCACCAGAAACTAGGGTGAAAGAGAATAAGTCATATGAATAAACATTTGAAAAGACAGTTTTAATAGTACTGATAGGAAGGAGACTGGTGGTTTTACAGTTGGGCATCCTATAATGAATTTAGTTAACATCAACTGAAGGTGAAGAATAAGCGGGAGGTAAGAGATGAACAAAATGTCAAGGAAAAAAATTCCTCTTCCTCCTCCCTCCCTCCCCAAAGGAAAAAAAAATATTGGATAGACTAAATTTGTGGGGGAGTTTTCATTTTGAAGTAAAGACCTAAAAATCAGCTATTTAAACAACATCCTATGTACTACTAATATGAGGAAATAATTAATTCTGAGTCATTCACATACCATTATTTCCCTCTTAATAGCACAGAAGGCCTTGAAAACAAAGAAATATGTAGTCCTAAGGAACCAGGAGGATTTAAATAGTACTTACAAATGTTCTTCCCTCCCATGCGCTTTGCATTTATTTAATTTGCATTCAGACCATGCAGACATTAAAGACATCATAGACAAGTGGTGGATGACAACAGGACAAGTATATAATACCTTGGGATGATGAACTAGCACCCCTTTGAGTATTGCAAGTGATAGAACAGCTTTCAGAAAGAACAGATCCCATAAGCTTCACCACTTGCTATCATGCAGGTTTGATGTCATCTGTTTACTAAGGAATAAATAATAAGTATCTTCCCTCTTCATTGCTCAGATCCTTCAGCTGAGGTGGGAGTTTCTAATAGTTCCTTCTTATATGACAGTTTAGAGATTAAAAAAAATGTTGATGATTTGTTTTTTAATTAATAAAATGCTGTCACAAATAATTTTCTGTGATGAGGTGTAAACTCATTGAAAATTCTAGTGAAGGTAAATCAAGTTTCCAGTTCTCGTGTATGTAATATTACCAGCCAGACATTTCAGATATATCCTCATAGCACCTCATAAAGTATGAGAACCTTGCATGAAAACTCAGGTACCTGAGACAAAGATCTGATTAATTTTAGGCCTATTCGTTTGTCCAGAGAAAGAATAAACTCTTACTCTGCTGTTTGGATTATCACAGGTGAGAAAATGTTTACCACATGGCTATGTACTAAAGAGCAAAATACCATTCTCTGGGAAAACAGGCAACTGTTGTTGCTGGATCCTCCTTATTTAAAAAAAATGTCCAGGTTTAAAGTTATTTCTGAGACATAGCCTGGTATGAGTTCCAGTTTGTATGTAGTGCATTTGATACAATATCATACAAAAGAATGAAACCATCCTCAGTGTAAATAATGGGAAAAGAGAATCATTGTATCTCTAAAGAGCACAATAATATAAATATTAACAAAAGGAAAGCTGGAAAAAGAAAAAAAATATTCATACCTTTTTGAGGGATTGTAAATTACATTTGCCTATGTTCTTATATTTTATTTGATTTTATCACAGAAGTCCCACAGAGTATTATGAAAGGATGATACATAATGTTTCCATAGGATTTAAAGGTGATCTTGAAACAGCTGTGATTAAACTAATAATAAAAAAAGCCTATAGGGTTCTATATTGTTTGCCCAGAGCTATCATGGCAGTAATACAGACGACGCATTTGTTACTTACGTTAAAAGAGATTTTCCTTTTTTGTAAGACAGTCTGGAACTTTCACTGTACAAGACTAGGATCTGTTCTCTCTGATGCCAAAGAAGGCTCTCTCTGTTGGAGATGTCACATCTGTCATTGAATCCTGATTGCGCCTACATAGGAGAAACAAGCCTAATCTTGTTTCCTTTAATATCGGTGGCAGCGTTCCCAGCAATTTAACAAGGCAGGAGCTGAGATAGGACCTAAGCACTGCCTTCATGGTGTTAGCTTCCCTCAGCTCCTGCTGCCTACTAAAAACCCTTGAACTTTAATGTCCACAAATCCCACAGAACTCATTCCTATATAGCAAGGTAAAATTTGGTTATGCATATGCCAGTAATATACAAAGACATTCAGCAGGTTTTTACTGAACATGCCAATCCCGGGACAGGCATGGAATCCTATAGTTGGGTGAGCATCTACTAGGAGATATTTGTCAATAGTCACTGAGAGTAGTCACTGAGAGAATAACATATTCATGAGAATGAAATTATTAATATCAGCAAAGGAGCTTTAAAATTAAATATAACCAGTATAAAAGCACCTTTGTGCAGAATCACTCTGCTGACAATAATAACTGATGAAAGTAAATTCATCTTTTCTAGGTCAGCTGCCTCCCTCACCACAGACAAAAAGGATACATGCTTATGGATTCTGTGAATTGTAGATTGGGTAAGACAGAACAGCCTGATGTTTCATCAAAAAAAGGTTTCTGGTATCTCCAGCTTCCACAGGTGTGAAATAGCTCCAACTCAGACAACTCCACCAACCTTGATTTTTCATACCAGCAATCTACATTATTTGAGGTGCAAGACAGAGTATCTCCCTTCCTTAAATAGAAAGCATCTCTTTTATCTCTATGCCTGGTCAAAAGTCCTGGTCACATTAGCATGGTACCACTTGTACTCTCTGTGGCGTGATGTTGATGTCTAGAGAAGATAATGAATTATAATTTAATCTTAGAAAAGAGCATGAAGTATAGTGTTGAACATATATAAATCATAGTATTGAGTTAAAACAGTTTTAAAATATTCTTTTAGGACTGACTACTGAAAATGCTAAGTGATTCTAGAACATTCTGAATGGCAGAACAGCTTTTATTTGAGCCAACATATCAGCTAATAAGGATGAGAAAGGGTAGGGAGAACACTGCTTTTTAGCTGCTCTGAGAACTCTGGTTTTTTTCCTTTAACCTGACTCACATCAAGCACTGGATTCTCTGTGCTTTAATTTCTTATGAACAGCAGTGAATCATGAAAAGCACAGTAGCCTTCACAGACATTTCAGAGCTGACAGCTCTATTCTCTGTTTGTGCACAAGCAGATACATTATTGCTGAAAAAATTTTGGTTTTTACCTTAGTCAGATTTTCTTAAAAGTGTGCTCAAAAATTCATTTGAGTGATTTGGGGACTTCACTACAACTTTGGGATAGAGTCAAACAACCTCTGAATTATGTTTTCTTGGGTTTCACAGCTCTCCTCCATAGTTATAACATATGTCTGAAACACGACTGTATAATGTGAAGTTTAACAGGGGCATACTAGGATCAGAACATGCTATCATGTAATTAACAGTGATGTAAGTATAGGGAGGACAAAGTATTTTGTGTGGTTTGCCATTTGGCTTGGTTTCATTCTTCCAGTGTAACCTGGATAATACGTTACCTTACTGGTTTACTTTTGTTTGAATTATTCTGAGGTACACATAGGTCTGTAAGCATTGACACTGAGAAATTGCAATTATTATTGGGTTGGACTTGGATATATTTCATTACACTTATATTTATTTTTCTCTCCTGAACTGCAATATATAGCTGTTGTCTTCAACTCAACACACCAAAGTTTTTAAAGAACTTGAGCACATTACTGAAGGCATATTGCAATAACTCTAATAAATTGCACCTATGAACTTCTCTCTGGTTTATTTATATACTGTATCACAGGTTATTAACAGAAAATAACCTACTGAGATACAACATTCTTGTTTACAGTGAGATGTGGGTGGTGACAGCAGGAATATAAAACATAAAATCAACAGGGAACACAGAACTAATAAAAAGACAAGAGTCTATAAAGCAGAAAAAAACCCCCAAAGCCAACCGTGAAGGCAAAAATAAAATAAAATAAACTTCCATCATAAAACAATCAAAATCTGCAGTATATTTATAGATACCAGGGAGCACAAATACCCACTGAGCTTGAATATTTATGGGTGTCAGGAAATCTGTGAGCTATTCAGTATCAAAACTTGATCAGCAGGACATATCTCTCTAAAAAGCTGGTTACGTCTACTTCACTATAGCAAAGGAAAAGAAAGAAAAAAAGAAGACAAGAAAATACAAGAAAAGAAAAAGAAAAAAAATCACCCAGTAAGAAAACCTTTATGCTTAAAGAAAAAAAAAAAAATTTGAGAAACTGAGAATCTTTTGAAACTGTTTGGGGTTGTTATTCCCTTTAAAATTGTTTTCAGATGAACATCTGGTATCTTTACAGCTATCCTGATACATACATTGGATAGATGCCATGAATATATTAACTATTCAGTCCTCAGCATCAGAAGTTCTCATTGTGATACCAAGAAGAAAATCACCTGAGAAAAGAATGAGAACCTGGAAGGGGTGAGGATATGGTGATTATTTTATATACCATAGTATGCTCTGTAGAATGTACTCTGTAGAGGTCTGTAGAGCTCCTTGTCACTCCATAATTCTCCACATCACACTTTATATTGTGCTTCTCTATACCTGCATTTGGTATCACCTTAGTTTCAAAGGGATAGAAGGATTTGTCAGAGAGAAGAGAAAATAAAGCTTCTTTTAAGAAAGATAACAGGTGGGGAGTATCTCTTCTTAATCCTGACTGTTTGCAGAAAACATGAAATGCTACGATTTCTAGCACTCATTAGCTGACAAATTCAAAAGTACCATCTATCAAAATAAATGAAAGGCAGAAATATTTCTTAGCTACAAATACTATATGCTCAGGCTGGAAAACATAGCCACAAAACACTGGTAAGGTTGGAAAAGGCTAAACTTTGGCATAAGGCACACAGTTACATCCTTATGTCACACTGAAGTACATCTTCACCTTTATCTCATAGTGAAATAGCACGTTCCTGGGATAAGGCAAGTTTACATATCACTCAGTTGCTCAGAACATTGCCAGGCAGAGAGTAACAGGGTCCTGAGGGTTGGAGATGGGACAGAGAGTTCTCATTTATGTCACCAGGGGAAAAATAGCAAGAGAAATAGGCAACAGAAAAATGGTGCTGGGCAGCTCTTGAGAATCCAGTCCTGCTTCTCCTCTGAACCAAAATTCTGTGGTTCATACAATGAATTCTTTGATATGATTTCCCCATCCCTCAGACTTACTCCACTGTTCACGCACCAAATAGCTACACAATTACTCTGAAGACCTTAGCTGACCTTAACAGCACGATGTGGCTTGGTTGAGACAACATCAGTCACACAGCACCTGTTTCCATAAGAGTGGGGTCTTCAGAAGTGGGAAGGTTTTGTAATGTAAATAAATTCTCCTTATTCCTCTTCTGTTTCTGGCTGTCTGTAGTAAGATACAATAACCTAATTTCAGTCAGTACAGGTACTGCTGTCTGGGCTAGTCACTGACCTGATGCATTAGTTCTCCATACTATGCAGTAAGGTTAAACAAGATCACCAGCTCCCCAGGAGCTGCATATCTTTTGGGGCAACTTCACTGAGTGTCTACTTTGGGTGGATGCCTTTCTGGCATTCTGCAGCTCTAGTAAGGAGTATTACTGTGTTGTTAGTTTTCTCTTTTTTATTTTTATTTTTTCTTTTCTTTCCCTCCCCTCTCCATTCTGAATAGCAAAATACTTCACAATATTGTCAGGAAGGCTGAAGTAAAGGCTGAAGTGTTATTTTTTTCAGCTAAAGGGAATCATCAATGTTACAAACAGCTTCAGTTTATGTATCAGCTTCCCCCTCACCCCTCCTAATGAGCATAGATAGATCTGATTTATTCACTTCTTTCTGGGTTTAAAGTCATTGTCTGTAGCAGTTGCAGTGGAAGTGATATACAGCCTGTAAGTCATGTTCATCCCTTGTGAGATTTTCCAAGGAGAATATCAGCCTTCTTATATGTTTTTGAAGAAAATCTTCCCCTAATTTTTACTTAAAAATTGTGGACAACAATACTCTGCACTATTTCCTGCGGACCTGTATGCAACCATTCTGTTCAAGGCTGATTAATATTCACATTCTAAGTATTATATATTAGGATGATAGTACCATCTGATTCTTTGCCACTCTACCAAACACCCTACTGTCTTCAGCAGATCTTGGAAATTAACTGGTCTCATCCACAGCAGTTATTGTTTGCCTTTACCTTGCAATAGTGTTAATAAGTTGTGTAACCTACACTTTGTTCCACTTCATCCAATATATATTGGTTTGAATGTAAAATTATGTATTTAATTATCAGTAATAATTTTAATTGTATGAAAAAGTAACAAATAAAACATATTCTCATATGGTTTGTCTTAAACAGTGATAAGCAAATTGAACTTTAACTGCCAAATCAGAAGTGGCCACTTAATTTGCCGTATAAAGCTAGTTTAATTTATAATGGACATTTTTGCTTAGCTCATATCTATCTGATGCATTTAAAAAGAAGAAGGAAAAAAAAAAAAAAAAAGCATTTACAAAGGGGTACAATGGTCCCCGGAGACACATCATCTCATTTTCAATTCAGTTGGCAAGATTACTAATTGCATTATCACATATTCAGCAGCATTCAGCAAAGTTATTTATTCATTCATCCTTAAGACCCAGGATGTCTGGCAGGTCACTGCCAATAAGCACTACCTTGAGAATCTCAGACGACGGTATACAAAGAAAATTAGATGTAGAGCTGCTTGAAAAAAAATCTCTCACAAAGAAGCTAAACCTCTGAGATTTGCCTCTTTGCTAGCTTCATGACTGAATGAAAAAATTTACTTGTCTCCATGAACAAAAGAAAACAAAAAAACCCCATAGCTTTCATGAGCATAAAAGAGAAAGGAGGAAAGAAAGGAAGAGAAAATATACAGGCTGATCTGCGAATCATAAAGCGTGAGATTCTAAAGAATGCAGAGGAGCCAGGAGTCAACATGCCAAACAAGAAGCTGCATCCCACAATCTGATCCTCTATCATGTGTGTGTTGTGCTCAGCTTCACTGATTCTGAGGCAAGCCAATGAAATCCCAGAATAGTTTTCAATATTTTTTTATGCTTGCTTTTTTTCATTACATTTGGCATTAAATTAAAGCCTACGTCTTTCACAGCCTCGAGAGATAAATTGGGAAAACAAGGAGGAAAGACAGGCAAAGTTGGGACATGTAGTGATATTTATTGTCTGTTCTGAGGAATAGGAGCTTCAACAATATGTTGTTTAAACAAGACAGGAACAAATTAAGACTCAAAGAATGAGTTTAAACAGCAGTCATGGAAATGACACGGATACAGAAACACCTAAACTCAATTCAGACAAACTGGTTTGAGTATGAATAACACAGCAGACTGCAGCAGAGATCTCTATGAGTTCTCATTTTCTCAGCTTCTCAACATGACCTTATTATAAAACAGAAGGGGCTGAGGAGGAGGGAAGTTAAATGGAATAGACTAGGAAAAATGGATTTTTGGTGGGAAAGAGAAGCTGCAGCAGACCAGAAAGGTGAGAAGAAAACCAAAGCTACAGCTGAAACAGGAATAGGTTTGAATGAGCAGGGTAAGAAACTTGGGACTAAATCTGAGACTTTGGACCAATTCAGAGAGAAACCAGATACAGAACGAATTGGGAAGAGATGACCTTATTAAAGGGGAGGGGAAAATACCAGTAAGAGCAATATTATTTTGGATTTGAAGTCTAGGTCACGCGCTTTGGGTGGGCAGGGAGACCAGGACCGGGAACCCCTGCGTTAGAGAAAATACAGTCAGCTGTTACTGAGAAATTATAGGTGATAGTTGTGTATCTAGAGCATTCCTGTAAAACAGGAAAGTTATGGTATCAGAGAAAATTAGCTCACATCAGGAACATGAAAAGGGAATAAGACCCAACCAGGCAAAAAGACTGGGGATAGACATTTTGTGGAAAAAGGAAAGATGCTGGAACTAGGAAAAAGGAGTAGGTCACATTCCTTTTGTGTCACACTCCTGATGTGCTGAGACTGCACATCATCCACTTGATGCCAGCAAAGAGCTGGAAGACCCACTGACCACTAGTCTGAATCATAGAATCATAGAATCATAAGATAGTTTGGGTTGGAAGGGACCTTTAAATGTCATCTAGTCCACCCCTCACTGCAATGAGCAGGGGCATTTTCAACTAGATGAGGTTGCTCAGAACCCCGTCCAACCTGACTTTGGATGTTTCCAGGGATGGGGCATCTACCCCCTCTCTGGACAAGCTGTTCCAGTCTTTCACCACCCTCATTGTGAAGGATTTCTTCCTTATATCTAGTCTAAATCTGCCCTCTTTCAGTTTAAAACCATTACCCCTTGTCCTATTGCAACAGGCCCTGATAAAAACTCTGTGCCCATCTTTCTTACAAGCCCCCTTTAAGTACTGAAAGGCCACAATAAGGTCTCCCCAGAGCCTGCTCTTCTTCAGTCTGAACCACCTGAATTCTCTCAGCCTTTCTTCATAGGAGAGGTGTGCCACCCCTCTGATCACTTTTGTGGCCCTCCTCTGGACCAGCTCCAACATGTCCACGTCTTGGATCAAGGCTAAGAACTCATAATTGCCATTAACCTCTCACTGTCTCAAGAGGCAGAGGTCTGTTGGGACGAAGTAAGGGGACTGATCGTGTTGATAACCTGCAATAACATGATGCTCTGTGACAACAATTCTACCTTCCCACCTCATTTCCAGATGAAAACTCAGTTGTTGCACTCTGACATATTTAAATGTTAACATTACAAAAAACCTATGTGATGGCTTAAGGTTGTAACAGTGAGAGTTCAAAGTCCATTGACATAATATTTTCTGTATAAGCATACAGCTTATACAGCTCCTTTGCTTTCAGTTTTAATCTAGCCTTTTATTAGATTTCAGGAAGTAGATCTTCAGCTGATGTTAACAGTAACAGTTCTATTCATTTTAATAGTTCTTCATGATTCATTGCATGAAGCTTTTGATTTCAACAGACCTGATTTTTTCTTGTTTCTTTTCCAGCCTCCTCTGCAAGTTTGCCAGATACCATTACACTGCTCAGACCATCTTATGTTCTTCTGCTGATTCAGTCACTAATAGTGAAGCAATAAGCACCAAAGGAGATGGTTTTTAACAAGTAATTCTTCTGACAGGCTCAGTGGGAGTATTTCTAAACAAAGTTAGAACACAGTCTTACTTCAGGAAATTCAAGAAATTCAAGATAAACTTTCCCCAATAACCTTTAAGGATGTATAGGTTTGGACCATAATATTCATACCTTTTCATGTCATAAAGGACCACAATGTAAGGTGACCTTGTAAAATAGACCATAGTGTTTACCCAGGGATTTCTAGATAGCATCCGAAACTATTTCTTGAACTATTATATATTTTTAGAAAATTATAAAATCTTCATATTGTCTTGAAATGACTGAGAAAAATATCACATCTTTACTTGGTAATTTATTAAATTATTGAGTTATTAATATGTATGTTATTATCATTATCATTTTCTCTTTTCCTTCCATTATTACCTACCTTTTCTCCTATTAGATTATAAAGCTGTATACTGTCAGATAAACTCTTTTCCAGCCAGGTATTTTGAAAATCTCATTAAAATTGCTTCTTACCTTCCTTCCCAAGGAAAAAAAATCATAACAAGGCAAATCTTTCACGCCTTGACTAGCATTTTGGCAATTCTTTTTTTTTTTTTCCCCTCCCAAATTTATATAATAAAACAGTTACAGTAATGACATCATCAAAAATTTCTCAGAAACAACATCTGTAACATGACTGAATTGCCATGCTTAAATATAGTCAAACAACATGCCTTTTAACCATAGCACTCTCTTAAAAGGTCATTTTCTACTAGCTATCTCAATGATACTGTTTCTTCTCATTGTCACTGATTGTAGGGTATCATTTCCCATCTAATGGAGTGTGACCTAAGGCTTTCTTTTTTTTTTTTCTTTTAAGCTATGTGAATTTGAATTTGGCTATATAAAAATGAACATAGTTCAGATTAATATCTTCTACCAAGCAATTCAGAGTGGTCAGTTTAGTGGACATGTACCTACTGTTATTTACCACTCTATCAATTTTTACCATTTTACAAGTTATTGGTTTGGGGCGGGGTCGGGGGGGTTGTTATATATTCCTGGTAAATTTTTTTTTTTTTTTTCAGTGGTGGAAGCATTCCTGTGGCTCAGAAACTGCAAACACCAGGACTCTGGACCTGGATATTAATTTAATTCCATTGATCTATACAGTATCTCTGCAACAATCCAAACCGCTGGAGAGAATGCAAATACATTTTCCAGTGTTTGAGCAACAGGTTCAGATTTGTCACTCTCTACTCCACCCTCTCCCTCAGCATCCTCAATGTGATCATAACTTAGCAATATCCTTCTTTCCTTACTATCTTAGCAACTTCATCTCTCAGCATTAGTTCAGTCTAACTTGACTAACAAAAATTGTAGAATCTTTAAGCAATCTTTTTAGCATCCATTAAATCTTATCATTAGTGGTCTTCACAGCAATGCAGTATAAGCTAAATTTGCTAAGGAGAAAAGAGTTCATTTTTCAAACAGACTCCCATGGGGATATTGTGTCTTCATAACTGATGACTGGAAAGGCGATGAAACAGAGCTTAAAACAAGTGCTGTGTTTTGGCCTTGTTTTATGTTACTAATAATAATGTCCTTAACAGAGCTAAGCAAACAGCTGACTGTATGTCAGTGGGGTTATTTGTGGAGTGAGCTATTGTCAATGTAATGGTAGCAGAGTCAAATTCATGGACTGTGTTAACAATGTGCTAAAATGTTATGTTAAATGTGCTATCGAGACTCCTTTCAGAGGAGAACGCAGAATGAAGTATCCTGCAAAGTCAAAGTAATGCAGCATGCCAAATAGTTTACCTTCAAGTCAGGAATCTATCTATCTGTCTATTTATCTCTCTCTCTCTCTCTCTACTTATCTATCTATCTCACTTGTCTCGCTGCAGGACATACAAGGTCTTCTGACATCTGTGCTGTGCCTTTACTGCACCCCACTCTACCACACACCACCTCTGTCCTTCAGTGCCCATATGAATTCTTCATTATCTCCCAGTTTTCCAAGGTATTACTTATGCAGTTGGGGAATGACAAATGATAGAGCAGCAAACCTGACAGTGATTAGGGTGTCGGAATAGCCACACCCACTGCTAGAGAACATAATCAACTGAGTAGGTCATCTCATCTTACAAGGCATACTCTCCTGAATGATGTAAGCCTCAGCCTTAGCTGAAACCAGGGCCTAAGCGGAAGTGTGAAAGCTTCATTAATCATAAATGGCCAAGACATTCTTGTCTACGGTGAGGGTTTGACACTGATGTTGCAGACATGCTAAATTTATGCTTGCCATCTCACAGGGGTCCTGAAATTGCATCACAGACGCCTACTGGAGAACCATGACTTCTGAAGTTGAAATTCACCTTCATGATCTCTTACAACAGCCCAGCACAAGATCTGAAACAGAAGAAATCTCATTTCCAGGCTGTCATTTCAGCCTGTGCATAGGTGGACACCTCTGCCAGACTCACACTGGTTTTGATACAGCTGTTTTGCATTAGTCAGTCCAGTAGAGGTGACATTGTCAAGAAAACATTATGGGATTTTAATACATTCTCATCTCCTTCTGGTTATCCATCTAGCTTAAGGTGTCCTGACATTGCTTTCAAAAGTGGACCAATGCTAACATGAACGTTATCAAGATCAGGATGCCCTGCTCTGCACTACCCGGTTTGTGCACTGACGGCAAGATGCCATTCCAAGTGGAGTAGCTACTACATGACCAGTGAGGGTTGTAGAGTTCACAAATCACTGCCTCCAGGAGGGAATGCAGAATGCCATTTCCTCATCTATAACCCTTATACACTTCATCCACACAGTCCCACTGTGAAAATTTCTGCTGCTCCAGTTGTAGGTCCTAAACTTGTTTTCTTTCCCCCCTCCTTTCTCTTTCATTTTCCCTGCTTTCCTGAAGCAGACTCTACAGCCTGTTCCAACAACATTAATACAGCATCCTGGTTTCATTGTTCAGCCCTAAGTGCAGTTTTCTGTCTCCATTCTTTAATAAAATCTCCCTACACAGCACTTTTTCCACCTAGGAAAAACAGGGATAAAGATCCTTCACAACCAAGGTAGTTTTTACTCTTCTCCCAAATACAGACAGAATAATAAATATATAACTGTAGAATGAGATCTTTTACTATTTCACTATCTGCATCTTTCCAATAAAAAGACTATTACAGAAAAGATACATATTGCAGCTTCACTTCATATATAAACTTCTAACCTATTCCCATGGTTCAGTCATATTCCTTTGTGCACATAAACAGTAAACATGAGTTACAGAGCCCTTCTGAATTTCTCACTTCAAAGTCATTTTCTCCGGGGATCTAGTCTCTTGGGGTTTTTTTGTTATTTTGTTTTGAAATAAAATTTTGTTTTACTTTAGTTTAGTTTGGTTTGTTTTTTTAATTTTATTTTACTATATTTTATTTTTTTAGGGTTGCAATAAACCTGACATAGACTGAAAAAACTTCTCATCCCCCAGGTGGTACTTATGTCCCCACTTGCCAATGGAAGAGCTTTAGAGTTAAGAGTCTTCCCAAAGAGTACCAAATTAAGAGAGCAGAAACATTTTTTTAAAAAAAGAAACCCAACCAAAACAAAACCCTTTGTTTTTAAAAGCCGTAGAACAAAAACCATCTATTAACACAAGTTAGTAAACTTTATAATTCTTATATAAAGAAACTATGACTGCAGAGCACACCTTAAGAACAAGCCGAAAATATAACACGCTTTCAATACTATCTGCCTCACAGACATACACATACACACAACCCCAGAACATTTGCGTGTACAAAGCTTGTCCTTTCTAACTCAGGCCTTTTGAAATTACTCAGTTCACAGCTAGGGAATATTTCCATCCAGACCACACTTGATTAATGGGGCCAGCTCACATTAGTCACAGTTCTTTCAAGAAAAACTTTGATACAGGCCATCTGTTGGAGTCTAGTAAGACTATGTGTACATCCAGGCTGGGGCATTAAGCAAAGTATCCAGAGAGAGATAAAGAACACAAAACCAGGCTGTGTTCTGTCTTAGTTCCTCTAATCTGCTAAAAAGTGATTTGGCATCAATATAAGCAAATCCAGGGCTACTTGTCCTCCGCTGCTTTTCAGATAAACCTTAAATTCAGATCCTGGACTGTTCTTCATATATTCAATAAAATGGACCCATGATCTTCTTTTTTTATTATTATTATTTTTTAAAGTACAGTATTAAAGGCATGCAGTTGCTGTTCAAAAAGACTGGAAATCTCCAGCTTTATGCCTTTAATTTTCTTCAAAGCCAATAAAAGTGAAGGCGGCTGTGAACTGCTACACGCTGCATAGAAGCAACCTTCCTGCCTTCCTGTGAAATACCTCCCTTATAACCTAGCTGGGAAGACAGTTCTCTTTTCAGCCTTCTCCATTATTATGCTGAGGAAGTTGCTCTCCTTGCTTAAAGCCTCTCTTCTTTTTTTCAGCATTTCTCCAGATGTTGTGGTCTCTGAGTCTGTTACCTGTTGCTTGTTGCAAGGTGTTTGTAGCTCACTTTGCTGTAGCTGTAGTGAAACATTTCATTTTCTCTCTGTCTCTCCTCTACAGATAAAGAGAAGGGCAGGCACTTTTCATACAGGTCATGATCCAGATAGCAGTCTCCAGGTTTCTCTGAACCCTATGGCAATTTGACTGTCATTTTATATCGAGAAGCCTGCTCATCTTGCTCTGCTGCAGACTTTTAGAAAAGGTATGTCATGCATAGCAGCTTTGGGAGGATGGGGAGGGGAAGGGACAGGAAAACTTTTTATTTGGACCAGGTTCTGTGATTTTCCATGGTGGACCTTCTGTGAGACAGACTTATAGAACTCCATCCACAGAGTCAGCAGTGTTTGTGTAGATGTCCAGGAGGGAGATCAAGAAAGCAGGCACAGCTGAGTTTTCAGCCTTTGATATAGAACAGGTGGAATGTCACCAGTGACCCTAAAGGCAACCTTACAGCTGTAAAAATTGGCCAGAGAATTTGGCTTTGAGAATACTTGTGTACAAAGTATAAATGCAGACAGTAAACACATATTGGATTTTTCCCTTTCAGTTCCCAAAGGTTCTGCAAGCCGCTTATGACTTTTCAGTTGGACTTACCCTGAGTATTCCTATCAAAACATGTGCCGTAGTCAGGTCATTTCTCAATGATGTATTGAGAATGTTCAGTTTTAAAACTCCAGATACATCGTTTGATTATGAATGTACATAAAGGCCATAGGGGCATGCTTCTGTTCTATCTTAAACTGATTAGCTCTTGAAATCAGGCTCAAAATATTTCTGTGAACATTTCTCAGTCAGTGAAAATTCTGATTAGTATAATACTTTGGACAACAAATGTGAAAATAATATGAATCTACTTTTCAGATTTTTCAAGTAAATTTTGATGATTACTCCCATATAGGACTGTTTCTGTATCACATGATTGTAGCTTGCTGTGGAAATGCTTCTTTTTTTCCTCCTGCCTTCCAGCTGCTAGTGCCTGCAGTGAAATGAACTAGCTGCTTGGTTGTCATTCTTGACATTTTTTGTTCAAATAAAAACCAACACCTTAAACTTCCTTTAGGATGTGTTTTTTACATGGGACAGCTGGTGGAACAAAAGGGAAAATTGGTTGGAGGGAAACAATGTCTTAGAAGTGGGCTGAATAATTACACATTAGCATGAGATTTCCCAATGTTTTAAAAGTATTATCTCATGGAAAGTGCATAAAAATAATCAAACTTGAAGGGAGAGAAAAAAACAAAATGCAAAAGCTGTCTAAGCAACAGCTGTGGCTTGGATAGCCAGAAGGATTTAGAGAATCAACAAGATCTATAAAGGTTACAAATACTTTAAACAAATGGTAGGCATACCTTGTCAGCTGTATAAATAACCCTATTTTTTCTGGTTGTTTCTTCCACTCATAAGTTAAATATTTTTTTTATGTACTTGCATCTTAGCCAAACTAAATGTGTTTTTATCATGTGTTACTTTTTCTTTCTTTCTTTCTTTCTTTCTTTCTTTCTTCCTTTCTTCCTTTCTTCCTTTCTTCCTTTCTTCCTTTTCTTTCTTTCTTTCTTTCTTTCTTTCTTTCTTTCTTTCTTTCTTTCTTTCTTTCTTTCTCCTCAGGCAGCTACTGATACACTCTTCTTTTCAAGAAGGGCCACAAGGGACAAAACTGCTGAACTTGACACAATTGGTTAGCATGAGATACTTAATTAAGTACTTCAACACTCTTAGCAACATTGGAAATGCACTAAGACTGATTCAGAGAGGAGACATTATTTAGATAGGCTACACCACTGCACCATCTCAGACACAAAAGTAAAATTTTAACATCTCTGTTGTGTTTCAAAAGTATATAAATACCTTCTGGCCAACAATACAGAGAGGTCAGTGCAGACACCTGTTTCTATTCTATGCCCAAAAGAGAATATTAAATACAATCCCTTCTGCAGAAATGAACTGTAGTCCACTGTGCTCATGATATATCCCCACACAAGGAGCAGCTATAGTTTTGCTTTTCACTTTCCCTCCCCCATACCCTCTTAAATCCTGTATGCACTTATACAGTCATTTATCAATCCTAATCCCCATTTTGGTGAATTTCCTGAACTCATCTGGCAGCTGCTTTCCCAAGACTAAGCCTACAATGTATCCAGATAAGAATGGGCTGGTTCAGAGAGTTCAGGTAGTTTCATAAATTCCCTATGAATCTATAAATCATATTTCTTGATAACAGTCAGAGGCACAGTATGCTTTGCCTTATTAAGATTTCCCATGTGGCAAGAAAAACTTTGATACTCTACAATAGAAATGCAGAGGTGCTTTGCACCTACTGGGTGCTATTATTTGGTCATCTCACTTCTTGTCTCAGTGGCTTTGGGCAGAAGTGTAAACGACAGCATCATATTTCAGGCAGCAGCATCAGACCCTCAGTGGTCTTCAGCGCACTTCAGCCTTAAGAGTTGTCCTTTATGGCTCGTGCAGTCAGTGAAGCTTAGGACCACCTTCAGGTTCTCAATCATCCATTGCATTGCTCAATACCAGTACCTTGATAATTAGACAGAAATGTATGTAATTATGTGTCAGGACAAGATGCCTAAATGAATTCCAGCTGTTTTGGGGTATCTGCTCTCTTCTTAATTTATCATTTGTGTCCTATAATACTGATGCTTTGTAAATCCATGTCTACTCCCTCTGTAATAACATGTTTCAGGTATTCTATTGGTAAGATCCTAGGTAAATTCTTTTTTTTTTTCCTTAAAAGCATGTAGAAATATTTTAAATCTTTTTTTAGCTATTTATAATGAAATATGAATATATAGGACCTTTCTGATAACAAAGAGAGTTAGAACATTTTATTTTTGTTCCATTTAAAGCTCTGGACAAAACTCTGCTCGACTTAAGTTGCATAAAATCTGGCTTCAATAGATAAACGTAGACAAGGATACTATTGTAAGACCTACACAGCCGACTTTCTATATTACTGGATCAGGTTTATTTGGCAAGCTTTTGGTAGTGGGCTGGCCTCTGTGAGAAGAGGCTGAGGACACAGCTGGTTCCAGGCAGCTCCAAAACAGCCCCACCACTGGCCAAAGCCAAGCCCATCAGTGATTCTGGTGTTGCCTCCGTCATAACATAGTTAAGAAAAGTTAAAAAAATGCTGCACAGCAGCTGTGAGAGCTGGGAGTGAGAAAAATGGGAGAGCAAAAGCCCTGCAGACACTAAGGCCAGTGAAGAAGGAGGAGGAGGAGGAGCCCCAAGCACCAGAGACCCCCCGGAGGCCCCCGCGCTGCAGCAGGTGGACATCCCTGAAGGGAACCAAAACCCTGGGGCGAGCCCAGGCTGGAGTCGACTCCTGGCAGGAACTGCAGGCTGTGGGGAGGAGGCCATGCAGGAGCAGGTTTTCTGTGACCCATCTTTTCAGGAGCAGTCTTCTCCTGAAGGATTGCAGCCCGTGGAAAGGACCCACGCTGGAGCAGAGGAATGTGTGGGGAGGAAGGAGTGGCAGCAATGTGATGGTAGGAACTGGCTGCGACCCCACTGCCCACGCCTCCTGCAGTGCTCGGGGCGGGGGAGGAAGGAGAAGAGTCGGGAACAAAGAGGTTAAAGGCCATGTAGACTTTAGCAAAATAAGCAAAGTCCATTTTCTTTCTAAGAGAAATGTAGGTAATTCAGAAGAGGTCAGAACTAATCTGAATATCAAGTTCCAACGTTGCACAAAAACAGGAGGGAAGCCAAAATTTATTTCTGTTTTACTATTTTTTTCACACTTGTAGGATTAGGTGAGCCAAAATCACCACAGAAAAGCTATCGTAGTTATTCTGAAACAGAAATGACAGAAAAAACACATGAGAAAATTCGACTACACAAAAATTTCCACCTAAGCTAAATTTGTCTGAGCAAGAATCTGAATGTCAGTGGTACTATCGAGAGTACACTGACCATCAGATTAATTTCATATACAATTGTAATTGCTTTTTGGAAAAAGCAGCATTTTAAGGAAACTTATTCACAGGAATATCCACTTTTTTGGTTTCTGAATACGTGTCCTTTTGTGAGGCAGACAGCATCTTCCACTCTTAAAAGGAAAGCAGAAGCCAAACTGAATAATAAGAAGTATATAGACTGCATGCATTCAATTTTATGAACAAGTAGAGATGTATTTGAAAAAGCAGGCAGAACTTGAAAATGTTCAACCCTGATGCAGCACAAACCACTGCAACATGAACTCATCTCCTATGTGCCAAAAGTAGGGAAATCCTCCATCTAAGGAGAGTGACCTCACTAATTTCATGGTTCTAAAAAACTAAAATCCTTGAGCCCCTGTGTCATTCTATTATCTTTCTCTCTGCTCTTGCTATTTCAAGAGTGTCTTCTCTGAGTTAGAAAAAAGGTCACCAGGACTGCAAAATTCCTAAAATTCCCAACTTCCCTCTCCTTTTTCTTTCACTTTGGAACAATGTCCTTAAATGATAAAATCAAAAGCAAATGACCAAATCAAATTATCTTTTGCAGCTCCCTTTGAGATTTTGTGTTAGACTATGGCTTTCAAAACCTATGTTTCTATTGGGAAATAATGGCCTTGGCCATGGTAGAATATTTTATCCAATAACAATAGTACCAGTGCTTATCACCACTATATGCTCACTGTGACTTGGTTTAGTTTTTATGGCTGTTCAGCACTGTGCTATTTTTTGAGCATGTTATAATGAACCCATAACCCCAGACATCTTATCCAGCTCAGAATATATTATGTGCTTGTATTAAATTACGTCTCCCAGATAGCTGTCCATTTACAGTAAGTAATGTAAATCAGTAATTGGTAGGCCTTACTCTCCTTCAGGCTATTGTTCCTTTCACTGATCTGTCAGGGAAAAATAGTCAGAAAACTAACTAGTTGAGAACTCTCTCAACAAAATTGTTTGTAGTGGTGGAAGCAGCAAGTGAAAGAATTTGATGAGAATGTCTCATTCACCATTGATCTCCATTTGGGACTATTGCACTGGAAAGACTGCTAGTTACCTGTATAATTTAAATTAACCTCAGAAACAGGGGAACACAGAGGCAAAAGAAAACCCTCCTTCCATATGCCTTCATAATAAACACATTGTAGGGACACCTAAGGCTATGATATATAAAACGACCTTGTCTTCTTCATTATTTCCTCTGGAAAGGATCAACATACTTAACAGCCTGTTCCTAGAGGGTGCTTATTAGGTCATAAATGTCCATAGAGCTATTCAGATTCATGAAAGTTCAAGGTATGGTCCTGTATAGTGTTCATTTATGAAGCACTCAAAAGATACATATATATTCTCCTGATATTTACTTTCTAACAGAGCAAATCAGAATACAAAGAAATTATGCAGTTAGAGAGGTGTCTGATATACTTGTTGAAAAACGAAACATGCACATGTACAAACACAAAAGTTTTTTAACAAGGATGTAAAAATGAACCAGAAATCAAAACTTTACATGAAGAGGCCAGGAATTATTAAGAATCAGAATGCATTGTCTGCTTCCAATCACATAGAGACAGAATTGGCAAGAAGTGATAGAAACTGATGTCATCACAAAAAGTCAAGAAGCACTGTCTGTGTACTCAGTGTTACTCTTGGGCTGTAATTTACTGTTCCTGCCTGCTGTCCTTTTTTCTCTTTTGAACAGTAACATGTAGTATTGATGAAAGATGTGAAAAATTTGTTTTGTTTCTTTATTTCACCCCACTAATTCAGTTTCAGATATGAGGTATAAGTGTATCTGGGGTGAAAAAACACCCTCTCATTAAAAGTATGTGGTGGTCTTTCATGGTAATTCAGGCAGAGGCAATGAAATCCAGCTGAAATTATGTAACCAATGATAGGTAGAAACCACAAGAAAAATATCTTCTCAGAAAAAGTACAGAAAGAACCCATTGGGGCAGATCTAAAATTCATAATAATCCTTTCCATCTACAGTTTTGTTTCCATGGGTTCCTAAAAGGAAACAGTTTGCATTATGCAAGCACAGTGATGAGATCCTTTTATGCCACTGAAAACAATGATGCCCATATAATCAAGGCTATTCTAAGCCAAACTATGAGTATGAGTAATAGTGTCTTTGTATCTCACTGGAATGTATGTTCAGCTGCTTTCTTTGCAGTGAAAAAATATGCTGTAAAGGGAAGAATCTACAGTAAGTGGGCAGATTTAAACTACAGTTTAGTCTTCAAAAAAATCTAACGACCTTTGGGAAATGTTGCAAGACTGATCTCTTTCTGCAGGCATTTCCTTATTCATTAATCTATTTTAATTATGGTCTATGGGCAAAAGTGCAAAATTGGCCTTGATCCACAGCAGTGCTCACCGCTGTCACTTTGGGAGGTTCAGAGAAAGATCAAGGATAGTAACTGTAGTAACTAAATATTTAGTCATTATTATTTCTTCAGTACCCTGTGGTTACACTCAGCATCATTAATAAGTGAATGTGCTCATTGTTAGCTTACCATTTCTGCTCCTTATTCTCTCAATCTCTCTTTTTCTCTCTCTTTTGGGAACTTTGCCGCTTCTTCTTTAGAAAACTGCCCTTTTCCGTCCAATATTAGATTTTATAGCACCATTAGTGAAAAGCTTATTGTTAAACTGATCTGCAGCAGAGTTAAAACAATTAATTAATGCTGATAATGAATTGTCATTAACTGGTCTAGTGCCTTCTTGGAATAAACAGTATATAATAATAGTTCACCATTTTGCAAGGCTTTCTACAGACCAAAGTCAATGCTGCCTTGTTGTTTTATTACATGTAATATGCTTTATGTGGAATGAGTTACCTGTTGGCCCTTATGGACAGATACACAGTATTTGTTTTAAATAAATGACAAATCCAAATGTATGCAGTGAGCTACATAAATATGTTACATATTTTTTCCTGATGAAAACAATGAATTTAACAATTCTACTTACAAATGGTATTTAAAAGACTTTGTGAATAAGTGATCTTGACCTTTATCATCAGTAATGGTTAAGTTCACCTGACTTAGCCAATGGGCCCAAAATCAGTCATTTTGGAGACTAAGGACTTGCCATGCCTGCTCAAGTTGAGCAGGAGATAACAGCTAGCCCATGAGCTATCTATTATATTTAAGCCTTTCAGATACTCTTGAGAGCTAGTAAGCAACTTGTTTGAAGCTGCATTCCTACATCTAGTTGTACCCTTTGTCCTAAATCCCTTTTGCAGTACAGGCTTACTGTTTTTTTAAGCTTGTGATCATATTGCTTGACCAAAGTCATGGCTTACTACATTCTTTTCTTTGGAGCTCAGGTCACAAACTACTTTAAGCTCCAGCAACTATGTGTGGTTTTTATTTTGATCATTTAAATCCTCCTCAAAGTCCATAGCAACATCTTTTTAATTCAATCTTTGTAATCTTTATTCTAGGAAAAAAAAACCAAACAAACCAGATACCAAAAGTTGATTTCTAAGTGTGAGTAACAATAAACTTTAAATAATCTAATTAATTTTAAAAATAATTGAGTACTCTTATTTCTATCTCAGTGGGGTTTTTTTCCTGGGAGCTGATGATGTGTAAGAACAGTGATTTATCACTGGAAATACTACTGTGAAAGTAACTAATTTTGGAGAGGTAGCATAATGAACTCGTCATGTTGACATCTTGAGGATGCCTGTGCTCAGGATGGTCTAGGAAAAATCTATATGAATGTTTCTGAGTTTATATAGCTGTCTACTTACATGGCATTCTAGAACAAAATGAGTGGAAGGTTTTCCTTGTGTGTAATATTTTTGTAAATCTCAAAGCAGGCATTCCTCATTTTTTTTCCAAGTAAAGCAGGATAAAATCCACTGGGAACAGCCTGAAACCTTTCGGTTTGTTTGTTTTGCATGAAAACTGTTGCCCTTAGACACGAGAGTCAAGAAATACAGGCATATTCCAACAGTACAATGCTTTTCAACTTACAATTTCCTAAAGTTCTTACATGTCCATATTTTTTTACAAACATTCAACAGCCATTTTCCAAAATTACTTATTTTGGTAAGACTGAAGAGGAAAGGAGAAAAAATACTACTAAAATCCAGGAATATGCAACTTTTCAAACTAAAAATCTTTTCAAGTCTGTTGTAGTGGTAGTTATCAGACAGAAAAATTAATGCATTTGAATAAATATTTATGTATATTACAGCAGCTTTCTGACTTGTATTTCTTCATGTACCTTGCAGGCAAGTTAAGAAAACAACTATAAGTCATAAATAAGACATTAAATGAACTCTGTGACAATCTTCTTACTCTATTACCATGCTCCAGCCTTGTAATAATTTCTTTCCTTAGTTTGTTTATTTTTGTGGTTTTCTCCCCCCCCCCCCCGTCCCCCCTGCAGTATGCTTCCATAAACAATATGAAATAGAAAAGCAACAGTGAACATGAATTAAGTTTAAGGTATGTGAAAGTAAGATCACAAAATTATATACACTAGACGTTAAATAAATTTCTATTCCTTTCTGCCAAGACAGGGGTGTTCAGTCCTATTGTGGTACTGAGGCAAAGATATTTCAAATTGATTTATAAAATCCTGTTCTGTAGAGCCTAAAGTAAATTAAGTCTTAGGGCCACGTATCTAAACTTTACATCTTATTCTTTAGTTTCCTTTCTATTTGATGTCTTAGTCTTACTTAACCTTAGATTAAGATCTTAGTAGAAATGTACTTCCTTCATAACTTCCTTTTAGTTCTTGTGAAGGGCTATAATATTACAGCTCCAGCTTTTGTACCATAAATTTGCCATATTTTCATGAATTATGCTGAAATGATAATTTTTAAGTTCTTCTTCTGCTTTTCCAGGTAATATGCCTTGTCCAGAAGAAAAGTAAAATACATGTGTTTAACATCACATTGCTTCAGGGGTTTGTGTGTTCTAGCCATTTCTTTGGGCACCACGGCTCAGCTACTAGTTTGCATTTGTCAGTACCTTGCATGAGCAGAAGTTTTTTAACTTTTGCATTTTTTGTAATTAATTTGATGATTTCAATGATAACATTTCAATAATGTTTATGTAATGATTGGCTGTTCTCTGGTACCTTTTAAATCCTAGGTCTTCTGATATATTACCCTGTCTGAAATGTAACCCATTCTTTGAAGAAAATTGAAACTACTCGTGACATACACAATTATTGAATTTGAACTAAGTTACCACAAAATCATAGTATCATGAGTTAAAGGAACCAATCTTCCAGTCTTTCTTATGCTAAAAGTAATACTCAGCTTAACATTAGCAAGAATGGAAGCACTGCCTGAAAACAGGGCTATTGATAAGGTTCTGTTGGCCCTGAGCACTCACATATCCCTTCCTGATGAATGTGTGAAAATAACATGCACAATACAGATGTCAGCATGAACAATATTCTCTGCGGGAGACATCTATTTAAATCCATTATCCTATATTGCAACTCTCAGACCATACGTGCTTCCTAATTTTTTTTACTCTATTTTTGGATTATAAAAAAACATGCCAAAATTACATAGTAGCTCATGAAAATGACTTTCTGTCCCATCAAGATGATTGAAACAAGAAATCCAAGGTCCTTAAATTTCTTCCCGTTAACTATGAGGAATGCTTATTACATTACTTTTATGAATTTTCTATGCTTTCCCGATAGCATTTCATCATATGAAATGCAAGCAGTTTGCTGTACTTAAATTTTGTTTATAACTCAGATCTTGCTCTCATTTTAATAATAACAAGATTTTGATGCCTGCTCATTGAATTCACCCTTTCCTTTGCCTAATCTGCACGAGAGATGAAAGGGATTTCTTTGAAATGACAAGAAAGAGAACATAATATTCCATATGTAAGGATTAAAGAAATGTGTTATTTCCATTTGGGGAAAAAATGAAGTAATTTTACTCCTCTAGTATGTATATGTCTCAGCATAATTATTTAAAATCAGTGACTCAATGTGTTACCTGTGTTTGGCCAAATCATTATTTTTACTGGGAAACTGATTTCCCATTAAAGAAAAGTAAAGATTTTAATATAAACTACTGCTATAGAACATATGAAATACAGTGTGACTGGAATGAACAAAATTTAATAAACCTATATAATTTACTGTGTCCTCGGAAGATTCAAACTCTATTGGAGGCAGAATCTATCAGGTCTCTGAATTCATACAGTTCTCACCATTTTTCATCAAAAGCCAGCCAATGCACAATGCAGCAGGCTAGTGCTATGAACTACCATTGAACACTGCTAATTGCTCTAAGTCAGTCCATCAACTTTGCTATGTGTCTTCAAAAACATGATGATTTTGAAAACTCTTGGATCTCACTTTAGAGCAAAGACTCATTTTCATCTTTTGGAAATTATCTACGATTTATGTAAAGAAGTTTTTTCAAGTTTTCCTCTTCCCCAAGTTGTTTTCTGAAAAGGATTTTTTTTTTTTTAAAGGCACAGTTGATATAAGCATTATACTCAATTTCAATGTTATCTTTCAAAAGCAAGTGGATTTCCTTAGCAACAACAAATAACCTACCTTGTTCCATAAAACTTTCAAATATTCTGCTAATACTTTGTGTAATATTACCATAAATTTAGTGTTACTTTTGGTGTCACCTAACAGTGACAGTGGCAGGGTAGCAGCACACAGTAAGAAAGGTTAAGTACCAAGAACTGATCAGGCAAACAATAAAAAGGGAACCTACTGAACATCTGTAGTAATCAGACATGAATATCACCAGACAACCAGTTCTAGTTGCTTTCTTTTCATATTGAAATCTCACCCATTTTGTCAAATGCAGTCCAGTTTCTAGAAATGGATCTGTTTATTGGTAACATAAGCAGCTTCTGGGTGACAGTTTCTGGGGCGTCCCAGGTCCAAGGTTCTGCTCATTCATTTGCTTAAGGTAAAAAGGAAAGTGAGACTGGTCACCACCTAGGCAAACCTCATCAGGATGCATGGGTCGTAGCAACCCATGTCTTCTGCAGCAGCAAAACCAGCAAAACTAAACCTCCAGGACTCTCCGCATAGCTCCCATTCTTTCCTTTTATTCTTCCTTGTTTTCTGGCAAAACAATTTCTCCCAGCCCCAAAGTATCTCTTCAGTTAAAAAAAATCAGTTTTGTGTGTGCTTTGAAAATGTTCCAAACTGTCTTTAGATCAAAATCTGACTGTAAACAGGATTTTGTATATCATTTATGACAGAAAAAAATGTAGTGTTTTCTAATACCACCTGAAAATTTTGGAGTCTGCATACTCCAAAGTATTCACATCACTCTCCAGGTAGCCCATAAAACTGCTGTGCCATGCTTGCTTTACTTTCTGGCCCAAAAAAGCACATTTTGTTTCCTGTAGTGAGAATTTTCATAGTTCCTTCTCTTGATCCATAAAATGGATGCACAGATGCTTATGGGCATCCCTTGAATGTCACTTTAAATTACTGAGATCAGCACAGGCACCTTCAATAGTTATTGCACAGAGCAACCTCAGGCTTTCACAGTCTGTTCTTGATGTTGGATTTCTAAACATTCTAAAATGATATTACTCTTCAAATGTTTCAGTAAAATTACTGTTTATTTACATCAGCATGAAGAAAAGTACAGTTACACAAAACATACATTTGTGTCCAAATAAAAACATATAAAACTCATAAGGATTATTTTCTGGCAATGGGTGTAAACTGTACCTGACAGTTTGTCACAGAGCTAATATCAGCAATTCTTATATAACTGCTCATGTCACATTCCTTGAGGTATAGAGGCATCCAAAATTATATAATTTAATTTTGCTTATGTTAAAAATACACACATGTAATGCTAAATTTTTATTTTATGGCATAAAGACGACTACTAAATTCAAGCAAAGTGAACACAATTTTTATTCCATTGATTTTTAGTTAATATTAAGAAAAGAATGGGATTATTTAATTTAATATCTTTTTTTAATTTTTTAAAAATAAAACCAGGAACATTTATTGCGGTAAACAATAGTTTTTTCACCCATTATTTCTACTCCCCGAGAAATAAAAGAAATTCAAAAGGTAATGATGTTCGTGTGACAAAATCCACGCAGTAGACTGAATTTCAAATGCTACAGGTAATGCCCAAGAAGAACTGGGTAGAGGAACCACCAGAAATAAAGGAAAAATATCCTGTAGTGTCAAGCCCAGTTAATAAAATCTCTGTCATATTGCTGCACTTCTGAAACAAATGGAATGGCCTATGTATGGAATTCAGCTAAAGACCTTTCAGGAAGGTTGTATATTAAGCTGTCAGTGCACACACAATGTTTCAGAATATGGGAAAAGAAGGATCAAGGGACAAAAGAGAAGCAAGGATTATAAAAGCCAACCATCTCATTTTCAATCATAGTACTCATTCATTTCAACTTCATCTTTTTATGATCCAGAATTGATTAAGAAAAAACTACGTACCATTCTAATGGGGAGAAGATCCAACCAGACTTCCATGTCATTACACCATGTAAGGTGTACACTGGGGAGACCTTATAGCAGCCTTCCAGTACCTAAAGGGGGCCTGCAGACAAGATGGGGAGGGACTCTTTATCAGGGAGCGTAGTGATAGGACAAGAGGGGTAATGGTTTTAAACTAAAAGAGAGTAGGTTTAAGGAAGAAGTAAGGAAGATGTATGGAAGAAATTCTTCACTATGAGGTTGTTGAGGCACTGGAACAGGTTGCCCAGGGTGGTTGTGGATGCCCCATCCCTGGCAGTGTTCCAGGCCAGGTTGGATGGGGCTTTGAGCAACCTGGTCTAGTGGAAGCTGTCCCTGTCCATGACAGGGGGGTTGGAACTAGATGATCTTTAATGTCCCTCACAACCCAAACCATTCTATGATTCTATGTTTAAATTTAGGATTAGAAAACTAAGAATTGAAATTTCAGGCGTGTGATTTTATATAGTTTCTTAAGATCCTGCACTGCAGATGTTCAAAGTCAGGAAAGTCCTTCTATTGATTTGCTTCCTAGGTTTTTAGTGGGAATTAAACACATGAAAATATTTTTGTATTGATTCTCTCTACCTTACATCAGGAAACAGATTTTAAAAAATGACATAATGACAACTTCTGCAGTAGGACTAAAAATCATACCAATGCATTGGTAATTAAAGGTTTTGATTGATGAATTATTATGGAGCTTAGACTATATAGTAAGAATGATTTAGAAGTAAGGGAACATTTCAGGGTATTCTAGATTTTGGACTGGCCATTTAAAAATACATTTAATTTCATGCTTATGACTGAGTTTTCAAAAAAAGAGTAAAGAGTTACACATCTAACTCTAATTACAGTTAAACGTATGTCAAGCATGTATGGTCCCCTACTTTTGAAAGGAACCACCTAAGCAGAACCCCAAACTTATGATCAAACCCCAGTAAATATGGTCACTACTACATGCCTGTGAAGTAAAGAAATATTTTGACTCTTGTATGGGTGTCTCTATTTCAGTACCAAGATATTACATATAAAACGTTTAACCTTTTACAGGTATTTGGGATTTAGATATTCCAGGAGTGAGTATGGAAGGCAACAAATATTTTTAGAAATTAGTTACAGGTATATGATTGTTGTGAGGCCTATGGCAATTCTATTTGTGGTTTAGGAAGAGATCTGAGGAGGAGAAGCACAAGGCATTCCTATGTGTCAGGTGCAAATGACATAAACTTCATACATTGCTAAACAACACACAAAACAGGCATAAATACCCCTGTGTTCTTAATGCTCATAGGGGGTTAGTCAGACCTGATAATGACTATCAGTTCAGTCATCTGTTCTGTTCTTATATTAAAATATTTTTATGTATGACAAAAGATTGGTATTCAATATCTTAAGAATTCCCACAGAGCCAACAATGTACAGTAATTATTGCTTTGTGATGGTGTCAGCTGGATTAATGAAAACAGAGTGTCTTCTAAGGCTACCTGCATAGGTCAGGGAAAAGAGAAATGTGTTTGGGCTGAAGCAAATACCAGTCTTGGTTACTCTCTCAGTTACTGTTCAACTCATGTCCTTATCTTTGCTCAACATACAGTTTGTAAATAGCTGAAGTTAATATACTCTGGTTCTTCTTTTCATTGAAATTTGCTGTGACCTTAAAACGAGTCACGATTTTACTCACAATCATTCTTCTGAGCAACTGCAATTCACTCTTCACATGTACTGTGCAGAATGCTTGTCAGAGTCTTGTTGTAAATGATGTTCCATATTTCTTCCATCTCACTTGGAAATATAACAAAGAAACACGAAAAAATTGGAGGTCAGCTTTTCACTGAAAGCAAGCTTGAGGCTTCTTAACAGAAAAGGCTTTATTTGGCTTTCTACCACGTTTCCATTGTCTAACTTTCCATGGTAGTCAGAGATAAATTAGTGGTTTTCTGAGCAAAAGAAGCCTCCCTCATATTAGCCTTAACACCTCCTCTATTGGACATATGCAAAAGACTGGAGTGTGGATGACAAAACCACTACTCCAATGACTGAGATATTTCTGTGCAAAAAGAAAAATTCTCCTTATCTCTTTATGTAAATAGTTCTTCTCTTCTCTTCTCTTCTCTTCTCTTCTCTTCTCTTCTCTTCTCTTCTCTTCTCTTCTCTTCTCTTCTCTTCTCTTCTCTTCTCTTCTCTTCTTCTTCTCTTCTCTTCTCCCCCCCCCCCCCAATAGACCAACATGAATGGGTGGGTGGGATTGAAACTCTCTCCTAAGCACTGACCTCAGCAGGATTGACCTCAGCAGAGTGGTTGCAGTTCTCTGTTGCCTTGCATAATGGATCTTTATTGTGATTTTTAGCCAATTAAATTTGCCAAATTCTGATGCATAAATTAATTTCTTATTCATGTTTATCTTTTCCGATGGCTAGAAGTTGGGTGGCCTATTTCCTTAAAGACAGAAAAAAACATAGCTGATCAACCATTTCAGAATTCAAGGATTGAAGAAAAACTCACATAAGCCATGCACAACAATAAGCACTTAACGCTCCACCGCCACGTCGATTTGTTAGTTTTTCACTTTTCATTCTGTCCACTTACAGACTGACAAGCCAGTTTAAATAGACACAAGTGTACACTGATTCTTGGCTTGGATAAGCAGTCTGCATAATCTATCAAACATCATTTTGACACAAGTTTTCTTAGGACCATAAGACTACCTTGGAAAATAAAAAAGAGGTAACACCACAGCAATCCTTAAATAGCAAGGACAAGCACTAGACAAGACTGCAAGTCTGAATTTCCTCAAAATTACTGATGTCCCACTGTGAACACAGGGAAAAAAACTAGAGAAACTAGAGCTTCTTTTTCAGCACATAATCAGCTGGATAGTTCTCTACAGAATCATCTTTTTATGCTGAATTTTTAGTGGACTTTCTCCTTAGGAAAGAGACATGTTGTAACTTTTTATTCTAGGAAAGGCAAAAAAATGTTTGAAAATATCTCACTTCTTTCTTCAAGTATATACTAAAGATGGAGATACACAACCTTTCTTTTTTCTTTTCCTTTGCCCTTGTTCCCTGCCCCCCTTTATATTTTTTGTGAAAATAGCAGAATAGAAAGTGAGTTTCCAGAGTCCAGCAGAGATGTTTCAGGGAGCACAGTTAGTATCTGTAGGTGACCAGCTGAGAGATTAATAAAGCCATCTGAAATAGGAAATTAAAAACCATAGGGATAACACTATGTGGGTCTCTTTCCTACAGAAAAAGAAACAGGCACATCCAGTGGGCTTTCCCTGTAGGAGGGACAAGGGAAATGTTTTAACAGCATAAAGTGTCTTGGTTTCTATGCAGCTGCTGAAGTTTTGCAGGGCTGCCATTCTCTAACCACTTATATGTCTCAGCTTCTCTCTCCTTTCTCTATGTTTCTTCACAATGACAGAGTATTGTTATTGCTGCGAGAACCAAGAAAATATTATTAGCTTTATGTTCTGATTTTCTGCTATGGTTATGCGTAGTAAGAAAAGAGGAGTCTGATAGAAACAAATGTTTCCCATAGAACTTTCTAGATGTGGAAAATCCTGTGTGATCCCTTGTTAGTAGGGGTGGCCACTGCTACTACACTACTTGCACATCTTCCTTTCCTTTTCCTCACACAGTGAGACTCTGCAGAGCCAGGAAGGGACTTTTCAAATTCCTGTTACTTCTAGTAAAATTCCCTGTGGTAATATGCTCTTCACTGAAAACATATTACAGTTATCTCCCAAATGCAAATGATTTCTTGATTTTTAAAATTTAAACTTAACTATGTAAATAGGGAGTTGTGAAAATTCATTAACTGCTCTTTGCACAGCATTCTGCATATATAATATAAAGCAGTGAACATGTACTAAGCAGGGAACATGTACTAAGTATTAAATATGATAATTCGAATGAGATAGAGACAGAGAAGACTCACAGACAAATATACAAAAGCTAGGAATGCCCTGCCCTAAAGTTTCAGTATCATCACCAAGGTTTAATGTTGTGTAAAAAATCCTTTGAATTTAATACAAAATTTGTACATTCTTATTTCTAATGATTCTAGAGAATTTAACATAAACATAAAAGAAAAAGGTAAACTGTTAGTCATTAATTTCATCCTTACTGAGTTCTAGTGGATCTTTTTCCACAAATACATTGTCTGAGACCTGAAGTGGACTCAAATAAGCAGCACTTATCAATCATGAAAAGCAGGGTACTCTTTAAAGCCTATATTTTATGATAGCATTTTTCTCTGAATAACTGATTGCTGCCCACATAGGAGTGCAAAAGACTTTGCCCCAATCCCCAAAACAGTGTTTGTATAGGGGATTCTACACATCAATGGCAGCTCTGATGTGAAGAGGGAAACACTGTTGGTGAAGAAACAAGACAAGCTATGTGGAAGGCCATGAGTCATTGCTGTTGCAGGAGGACGGATACCTAGTGCTTAGAACTAGGATGGAAGTAAACTTAAGACCAGGTCTGTTTGCAGGACCTATCCATGGACAGGTACTGCATAGCATATGTGAGAAGGAAAACTTGCTCTCTAATTTCTGGACTAATGGTGGATAAGGTTTGAACTATATCTCTAGTTGAATCCTTAGTACGTCGTGTGGGTAAGTTGCAGAAACACGTTCACAAAGTATGGGGTAGGAGTTGTCAGTAAGGATGCTCAGAAATATGAACACAATACATACTTGCATTTTAGGAGGGAACTTGGACTTAGACAGACATGCTGAACAGCATAAAATTTTGTATCTGTAAGGCTGAAATTATTGGTATTCTATAACTTATTGAAGACTTACTCAAGTGTTTTTCTGGGGACTTCTGTAGGCCCCAAAACATTGAAGTCTAATGTTCTTGGAAGTAATTACATTTTCTGCTTTGACTATAGCTTAGACAGTACATGCTTATATAGTGGCTGCCAAATCAAAGTATTCTAAAGAAAGCTTGTAAAGACTTGGAAACGAAAAAATCTGCATGACCATTGGTTTCTATACAGCTTTGCTTTTCAGAAAAAAAAAGCTATTATTTACACTTTAAAAATGACTACATTTATGCTAAATATGAGTGATGCAGTTTATTGCAGGTGGCAACTCAGAGAGACAGGGAAATAAAGGGCTGTAATTATAGTTATAATTATGCATAATGATATGCAGACTACTACCTTAATACGCAGCTCCCTCATTGTGCAAATGGGGCACAAAACACCTTTGTCTCCTTTGGGACAGAAGAATTTCATCTTGAATGGGTCCTTTGAGAAACACTTAGGAGGTGTGTAAATAAATACTGGACCATTTATTTACCAATGTGGACATTATGGTCTTTTTCTCTTACTAAAATTAATGCCATATCATAGTCTCCTTGAGAACATGACAGAATTTGTCTAGTCCCAAAGGTGACTTTTCAAACACTGTTAAAAAAAAACTGCTGTAGGGATAAGGAGGCATAATGAGGCAGGGAAGCCAAATGAAGCTCAGCGCACACACTACAGCATGTTTGATTTAGAAAGTGAGTTTTCACCTTTCCTGTCAGAAATTCCCCTCACATGAAAACAATGTGTTGAATTTCTGGATCTTTTCTCTCTCCTGCCTGAATGCGAGAGTGGTCACAGCTTTTTCATCATAAAACAATTTCCTTTGGGAAGGATGAAATGTATCTACCATTGACATTGAGTAGTTCCAATGGCCGCCCCGGACTCAGACCTATTTGATAGCTCATTGGGTCCGCAAAAAGCCAGGAGAAGATAGTGTGTCCTCGTACAGAACTCACTATTTCATATTATTTTTGAAGTAAAAAGTAAATTGTGACTTTAGCCGCTAGGGACTACACGTTGTTGTTACACAAGGAACTGTGGCTGCTTAAAGTCAAAGAAATTCCAGTAGAATCTGCTCATGACCATTTTTCTGTACAGTTAGTTTGCTCAAGACCATGTTTCCCATTAGGCTAGAAAAGGAGATTGTGCCTTGATGTACCAGGTATAAGTATAATGTGGACAACCTGGGACATCTTTATAACAGCTGTAACTAACACTCGTTTAACAGCACATTTCTTGAAATATTCCAGCCTCACACGTAATAAGTGAAATGAGCACCTCCACTTCATTGGAGGTGATGAACCTCACAAACTTCAATCAAGGTCCATTGGAACTACAGGAGACTTTTCACTGTGCAGAAAGTACCTCACAAAGTCAACACCCATACATGCTATATATGATTGCACATGACATACCTGATTGGCAGTGCCTAGGACAAGATTTTACCTATAAAGGGTGGGTGTGAGCTCAGACAAAATGTAAAGCAAATTATACTTAAGAAAAAATCCAGTAGAGTCCCTAAGAAACTATCTGGAAAATCTCATCTTTTGGCCTTTAGTCTTTCAAACAGTGTGGCATCTTCAAATGAAGATCCCACTGCCGTGAAGTTTAATAAAACTTAATTGTTAAAGGACACATACCAAGAAGTTTGAAATGTAAAAGACATCACATTCATTATTAAGATGAAAAAGAAAAGTCTTTTAGGCAGCAGAGACAGAGAGAAACTTTTCTTATATTCACAGAACTATACACAATGTCATAAAGGCAAACTAAAAAAAAAATCTCAGCTAGAATTTTATCTGATTTATTTTAATTTCATGATTGCTAATATATTTTATTCTTGCTCCACCTTTCTCATGTATTTTCACCTATGTGAGCTGAAAGGTAACTACTGCAAGATTGTTCATTTTCTATCTTCAAAATAAAGACAGCTATCCTGGAAACCTGGTCTTCCAGCTGTTAAAGAGTAAAGAGATCTCCATCTGCTGAGATGACTCGGTGGAACAATCTCCATTCAGTTTGTCCTTCCAAAGTCAAGAGTGCGATTATTCTATAATTCTCTCACCTGATTAATTCTTAACTATGAACATAATTACACTCTCCAGAAGGTAAATCACTCTTATAAATCAGTTGCTGCTGACAGTTCACTCTTCTGCGCTCTAGCACACTGCAGCAAAGTCAGTCTGAGATTGTAGAAACAGATGATTGTTAAAACACAGATTTTGCAGAAGGTCTACTTATTAATGAATTACAGGTAACACGATACTGCAAGAAAAAAAAAGAAAAAAAGAAAAAAGGACAGAGTAAGGGACTTATAAATCCTTCAGCTACTGCAGAAACCTTTTTTATCATCAGAATGAACAAAGAAAGCAGTCCCTGAGTATACACTTGTCCTGCTGCAAGCTGAGGTGAAGAGACCATTTGACATTTATGAACTCTAATCTACTATTACCTTGCCAAAGGCGGGCTTGGAACTGGGACTGGCTTCAAACGACAAATCGAATGAAAACATATCAAGTGAAAAACCTGCAAAGTCCATATTTCTCATATTCTATTCCCTCCGCCCCCAGATTTAGCAAAGACATTTTTTCCTGGTTCTAGCTAGTGATCAATTTATGCCCTAACACATAAGTATTAACAACATCATGTGACTGCAGCTCCGAGTTGTATGAAAGGCACTCCAAGGGGCTTCTTTTCACATTCAGGAAAGGTCAATCTTTAATAACATTTTTTTCCAATATTTCTCCATTTTTTCTCAAGTAGCTATAGATTAGAGCCCAGGCTTTGGCTTAAGAAATCAGAAACTTTTAAATCAGGTTTTCAGAAAGATCCAAGACAAGAAGAAAACTTACATTGTCCATTATGCACAGAGCAACAGCTCCCACTGCCTAATCTTGGATGCTGGAAGAACTTGCTACTTTTGTGTCCTGAGGAATGTCTTCTCAAGTCACAGAGGGACAAACCAGCTTGACATAATGGTAGATACTGAACTGGTTCTGGCCTTGAAATGATTTTTTTTTTTTTCCATAGGAGAATATGTACTGACCTTTTCTGAATAACCTTACATATTTGTTTCCTCAGTATCAGTGGGTTCCATGGAGTGATAGGCTAGAGAAAATTCTTATGATAAATCTTTTGTATCTTAGCATTTGATGTATTATCCACTTTATTGCATCTTCTTTCTGTCTTTTCTGTAGAAAGCTAAACAATAGACTTTAAATTCTCTTTGGGTACAGAAGAAATGACTACCATGAGTGCTTTTAATTGTTTCTGATTCCTTTTCCCAGTCCTTTTGCATGTCTTTGGTTTCCCTAGTGAAATGAAAAATTACTATGAGATAATGAAACCTTTGAAAAATATATTTCCAAATAACTGGGCCAGAATTACTATTGAAATCAATGACACTACATCAGGGATGAATTTATTATCTTACATTTATTCTTTGTGCGTAAGTCCACTATCTCAAAACCATACTTTGAAAACGAAATGTAAAATAAATGTGCCACATTTTCAGTTAAATCCAGGGATCTATAACATACATAGCTTAGAGACAGGCTTCAAATGAGGCTTGATGTACAAGCAATAGGTTAAAGGAGATATTTTTTGAAGGATGAAATTCTATGCAAGACATATTTAAAAAATTTAAACTTTCCAGGCTTTATTGTCTACCTTTTTATATTGCTTTTACATAGTCCTATTTGAACTTCTTTAACTGGCTAGAGGATAAAAGTTTAAGGAAAAAGAGTGAAAAATTATCCATTATCTGTATAGGATTAGCTCACGCCAACTTTACCATGCCCTGAAAGGTACATTCTTTAAGTACTTTCTGTACCGTTTTGCCATACTTGGCTCTGAGCTCTACACTCCTGAAAGCGAACTGGTGTTGTCATAGCTGGCTTAGTTCAGAATTACCTTGTATACACTACTAGAGCTACTTCTTCACTTTAGTGTAGATACATCTTTAGCTTATATATGGATTTACTTAACTAGACATTTAGTCATAACTTGCTCCTAGGATCACTCTCTGCTGTACAGAGCAGCTCTGTATAGCACATGTTGAAGGAATTGTGAATGTGTAAACCTCCAAACCTTTATATGATAATGAACTTCAGCTTTGTTCTTCATCTTGTGTAATTTCTGAAATCTCCCAGTATGCCCAAAAGCACAAAGGAAACTTGTGATAAATCTTCTAGGAAATTCATAAATCAGGTATTGAACATCCACTTGTCTTATTATGTTCAGAATACAGTTCTTCATATTTTATCTTTTTTTTTTCCTCTTAGAAAAGAAAAAGACATTTTGCAAAGCAGTTGCTCACTTTTACTCACATAGCTTAACTTTACAGCTAAGATTTTGGCTCTACACTCAACTCAAATATTTTATGTGGGTGGGAGGTTTCCTTCAAACCAACATACTTCTAAATAAGATTAACATAGAAAAAACAAAACAAAACACAGAAACACCACACTTTTTTCTTTTCTTTGAATGATGCGTTATGCCAGAAAAAGACAGGAACGAAACTTCTTTGCAAAAGCAAAGGTATGAACTGCACCAAAACTGAAACAGACCATTAGTCATCTACAGTTCTTCTTACTTAAAATTTTGTTTTCCAGGCTACAAGATGTGTTCTTCCTATAGTACAATACACTACTTAATGTGATCAATATTCTGTGAAATAAGATGCCAATAGAAGTCTATTTCTTCTTTCTTAGCATGTCAATATTTGGACAAATCTTTTCCAGCTTTCCAAATCTGTAAATGAAAACAAGACCTTTAATCTTTCTATTCCACAGAGTTGTAGAAGTTTGTTGTTTTTTTTTTCTTTTTCCTCACATTAATTTAGAAAATGAAAACCTAATGTATACCTTAGTTTCTTTCAAATTTTTTTTGCTTTCCCTTTTCATGAACTTTCCCTGTTTCTACTGAAAAGGGTACAACTGCAACATCGCAAAGAGGTTGTGGTAAAAAGCTAGATAGCGAGTATAGTTTTGACACAACTTCTGTCTTGTGATTCCAAATGAAAACTACTGAAGTTAACAAATTCTTGAAACTTGCCAAGCTCTCTCTACTCATAAGGGACTCTTCCATCTGCTCTCATCAAAGGAATGAAGTTTTTTTTAGTTCTTATAACCAGTTTTTAGAAGTCAGCAACACAGCTATGAAAATATAGTAATTTGCATATTTTTTGTCTTATATATATATACATATTTAGCTTCACATAGATGTGCTGTGACTCTGTCTATAAACCACTACTTTCATTTAATTTTCTGTAGACACAATGCAATGTAAAATGTGCATAGACATAATGCAGCCAAATTCTCACAACCTTTGAAATTATTTAGATCTAGGATTAATACAGATAGGTGCACTTCTGAGAAGCTCAAATTTGCATTCACACTTTTTTGTAAAAGGAGGTATCCAGTTCCAAGCTTTTCACACAGGATTGTCTTTAATTAGAAGGCAAATCAAGGTGAGAAATTCTTTTAGCCTGCTTATGTTATTGCACACTACAGTGGTTTGAATCATATTTTATAAACAATACCTGACTTATTTTAAGGTTCTATGATACCATATGTGCTGCACTCACTTGACAGATGGATATTGATATTTGTTCTCATCTGCATGAACACTAGCTGAAGCATATGCAAAACTCTTAATGATATTAAAGCTGTGCCAATTAAGATCATATTCAAACCTCTGATGAAACCTGATAGCATGTTTTACAAGCTCCACTCCTGAATTTTTCATTGTGATTTTGATATATCATTTGTTGATACTGTGTAGCTAAAATTAAAATTAAGACAATAGACATATTATAAAAGTATATCCAAAGACTTTATTCCTCAAAAAAAGTTAATTCTAAAGAATAGGGAAACCACTAAGGCACAAAGGGGAAATATAAAAGAAAACTATATTGCAGGTATGTATAAGAATTAGAACTGAATTGGAGTTTTATCTGGTGCTAAAAGGAAGTTGTTATATTCAGAACTTAAAATCAAAGAGTGCCTTTCAGGGTAAATATAAGAACAAAGCTCAGACACAGAGGTGTCTTCCCCACAGGGGAAGGTTTGTGACAGAGAGAAACTTCAAAAATAGAAGGTCAAATTCTGCCCCAGACTGTCTAAAGTATTTTTCTAATACAGGAAACCAGTTTAATGCTTTATTATACTGTGTTAAAATCTCAGTAACTGAGGAAGTATGTTACACTGGATAATGTAGTAGGCGACTCACATCCTTTTCCTGACTCAGTAACCAGGCAACGTAGGACATTGACATGCTGTTCTGGAAAAATTCTAGGTATCGTTCTGCAGAAAAAGCAGATGCTTCCTTCTATTGTCTTCTTTTCCTTTCACTAGAAGTTATTTCTTTCCAGCAAAGTAGGTGGTATATCCACACATTAGTAAAAAAGTCTACTATCTTCATTAATTAACAGCTTAGGGTAAAGCCCTTTGGCTTAGTATAGTGTAACTGAAATACAGGCATGCTTTCCCTTCTGGTGACTGCTGGAGAGACAGTAATCTATAGACAAGAACAAAGTAGGCACTGTTGAGTAGTAATATTTTCATATACTGCAGCAAGAGTCATCAGACTTCAACTGTCAATGCCCTCAAACAAGATAATTTTCCCCTCTCTGTGTCTCAGTTTAAAATGAAGATATTGAAAGCTTTTTTTTTTTAAAGAACTCTGAGAATTATTGGCAAAAATTACTGTAAAAGAGCAAGATATTATTATTTCATTTAGCCATACTTTTTTGCCAGTTAATGGTAGTTACTAAATCAGATACTGAGAAACTGATGACATCCTTGTTATCAGATTTACACAAGAATTAACAGGGACATTAGATCCCAGTATATACATGTATTTTGTTCAGTTGGCAGATTTATGCTACAGTCATAGTATGCATTACAGAGTAGGGAATAAACCCCACATTAACTACCTATTTCTTCTGCTTTGCTTCTGGTACCCACATCAGAGTTTGATTAGACCTAGTGTGAGCACTCTTTTACAACACATGATGCATATACACATTGAATCAGTGGCTGAACTGTAAAAATAGGCAGAAAACCCCAAAGACTTTCTGATACAGAAAATACACTTTGTTGCAGAGAGAGACTCTACAGAATAAAAAAGCTCTAGTAAAGACTCTACTCTCAGATTCAGGTCAAACTATTCAGATAATTACATAAACATTGCTGAGTTTAATTCCAGTGCTTGTCCCTCTTCTTGTCTCTATTCTCCATTCTCTCTCCAGCTACTCAGCCCACTAAAGTGTAACATTCTCCTATTTCCCACAGGAAATCTTTTCCAGACAGGTTGCTTAGCCTTTCCAAACCATGAATTTATTTTTTGCAAAAGTGACATCCTAGGAAGACCTGGCAATTTTTCCAAGTGTCTTCAAAATAGAACTTTGTATCTGAGCAGGCTCAGAAACTTACAGGTGCCTAACTACCATGGTATGTCTGCCTATCTGTTAAATAAATTATTCTAAAGCCTCCAAAAAGCCCATAGCTGAAGTCCTTGTAAACATTAATGAACAAGTTCGCACAATGTTGATCTGGGAAAGGTAAATAATATTTCCAGTGTAAGTTGCAAACTAAGATACTGAGAAGCTAATGAAATAAATTTATAGAATTAAAATAAATTTATTTTCCATAACAATACATTTGGCTTCTGGAAGAAGAAAAGATACCTGAAGCTTCCTAAATCCCAGTGTAGGATCTTAATTGTAGGATCTTAATCACAAGGCTATTCCATAGGATCACAGAACAGACACTGGAAACAGGACCTAAAAAAACCCCCCTTTGTCTCTTTCCACAGTGAATGTTGAGTTATGTGATTACACTTTCTACAGAATATATTGGGAAGAGAAGAGGGACTCTAAAGAGAAATTATCCATCTTCAGAGACTTCGGGGGGAGGAGGGAGGGAGGAAGAGAGACAGAGAAGGAGAGACTCTTTAGGTCTAGAAGTATTTTTACTTCTATAGTTTCTGAGAGGAATGCAAGAATCACATTGGCACTCAGCTTTTATCATCTCAACAAAGCATGACTCTTTTCGATTTAATTTGTGGTCAAAAGTTGAGGAGGGAAAGGTAGTGAGCTACACAGCTGCCAGTTTATTGAGTTTCTGCTAGCAGAGGTTTACATCTCTATATTCTATAAACGTTAATAAATATCTTTTTAATTCAACACATAAAGGTTCCTCAGTCTGTTTGCAGAAGGAGTCCACATATTCTGTGCTAGCCTTCATTGCTTTCCCACAGCTGTGTAGCCTCACTACCGTGCTTTGTACTATATCCACAGGATATGAAAGACATTATACTCATGCACAGAGTAATTCACATATAGAACAGAAATCAAGTGGGAAAATGCTAGTCTAAGACAGATTCTGAGTAGAATTCTACATAGCTACATTTTCAACTTCATTGCTTGCTTAACTACTGACTGTTCACTGGAGCATTTTTTAACATAATAATTGGACACAACATAAAATTGTCATTCTACCAACAAAATGTGAGATATAGATTACATTAGTGACAACACAGGTGAGACTGTTCAGCATAAATGAAGTTCAGAGACAGATAAAGACATGTAATCATACACTTTGGCATATATTGCATATATGAAATATTTTAGAATAACTATACTTAGCCTTCAAGTATTATCTGAGCTTATTTAATAGAAACAGAAATGTAAAAAAATCAATTTTGTCCTTGATTTCTCCATATACCTAAAGGGCAACAATGGTAAATCTGCATAATTTTTTTTAATGTCATGATGTTTCCAAAGCTAAATCCCTTGATTATTATTATTGATTTCCAGCAGCCACTTTTTTAATTTAAATGTAAATCTTTTCAACTTTACCCTTTGTATTTAGAGCTGCATCTCTTTATATCTATCGTCAGCAGTGTCAAAAACTGTTTCCCTAAAGAAGATGAATCAATAACAATTTACCTTGTAGTATTGTGCTAGCGCACACCTTTAATACATGGATTATGTCCTTTGACTCACACCTTGCTATAATAAAAATGTTTTTGGAATGGATGAAGATCAGATTGGATAGTACTAGTACTCTGGCATAATAGCCTGTATCTATTTATAAAATGAGAAATAATGACAAAGCAAAGCCTCTGCCAAGGAATATTAGTTTAAATAGATATACCTGCAGATATATAAGTGCAGAAACTAGAAATTCTAACCATCCAGCATAAGCAGAAACGCAGCTCCCTGTTCCATTCTTATATGCATTCATTTAAAATTAAAAATTAGTTTTACTAGGAATTCTGACAACTGTGAATGTTTCACTTAAAAGATTCACTAGCAGATGGAATGATAAAGTCAAATCCATTTGACCATATATTTTTGATACCTCTCCAAAAGCTTAAAATGTTATTCAGTGTTTGATATCAGCTTTCTGTTTTTCTTTGAGGTCCTAAAGACCTCCAGAAAGCTACAGTTATGATTACCTAAGCTTTACCCTGGTTGTGGAAATGTTCCTAACCTTTTGGAAAATTTCTATTTTTTGTTTGCAAAGACAAAACAAATAGTAGGATGTTAAAGAACAAGTCACAGAATAATTAGCAGATCAAGATGTGAGTAGTTTTCCACAATACCACCTTCTCTGTATAAAAATTATGAATCTTTAACAACCTCCTAGATGATGAATCTCAATAATCCAGTAGCATTGATTTAGTTCTCACCAGCGCAAAGCCAAAAATGTAACTGGACAAGTAAACTAACTAACTGCATGAGGAATCACAGTGCTCTTAACTGGAGCAATTTCTTATTTTCCATTGTTTGTTAACACTTTGAAATATTAGATTTCTTATTGATGTGTTATGGTTTTGTGTTTTGGGTTTTTTTTAAAATGAAACTGGAGATACCAGCACATTCATTTCGCGATTCTGGTCTGGACTATCATGTTTCTCTCACAAAGTTTACTGCATTTAGCAAGTCTTGAGGAATGTATCAAATGCTACTACTTTATGAGAACTCCTGCTGAAAAATGGCAGTTTTCCTCCACATCTGGCATGTGTTTGCTGTAGTAAACATAATGTGAGTGCAATGCTGCTTTTTTTAGTATTTAACTAACATTCTTATTATATTTTGAAGGAGAAAAAAGTCCAGACATGTTTGCCATAGATTTAATTTGAAGTTTCTCTTGTTTTCAATATGTTAGCAGGAGTGTCACCATCTAGAATGTTGTGACAATTTTTCACTTGTAAGTAATTTCGTAAAAAGACAAAAATGACCAACAAAAGCACCTGTGAGCAATCTATGCCAAAGTACTGTGGACCAAACTTTTCTAAATGTTGTTATTACTGCTATGAGAAGAAGACCAAATTTGAGTGGAAAAAACACAACAAGTAAAACCCACAAAAACAAAATAGGAAAAAACATAAAGTGGAAAGAGTGACTTTTTTTTTTTTTTTTTTTTTAATTCTTTTGACACTTTTTGGATTACATATTTAACCTCATGATACTGATGTAATAAAATCTTAAGGTCCCACTGAGGGCAAGCATGGGTTTCCGCAGGAACAATATCAAGGCTCACATAGATAATACCTTCATTAACTTGGATGTCCTGGAAAACAAAAAAGCTTACATAATCATATGCACATTTATAACAAATTCTGTACCCCTTTGTTCTGGGTCTGGCCAGGATGAAGTTAACTTTCATCGGGGCAGCTCATATGTTGCCTGTTTTAGATTTGTGGCTAAAACAATGTTGATAACACACCAATGTTTCGGGTTTTGCGAAACAGTGCCTGCACAGCCTCAAGGCTTTCTCTTTTTTTTGCCATTCTTCTTTTCCCTCTGTGCACCCCCAGCAAGTAGGCTGGGGGTGGGCAAGAACGTGGGAGGGGACACAGCCAGAACAACTGACTCAAATAGGCCAAAGGGATATTCCATACCATACAAAATCATCCTCAACAATAAAAAAATGGGAGTAGGGGGAAGAAAAGGGTTGGGGGGGGAGGAGGAATTGCCTTCCAAGGTGGCCACTGCTCAGAGACTGGCTGGGCATTAATCTGCTTGTGGGAGACAGTTGCCTTTGCATCACTTGTTTTTTTGTCTTTCCTTCACTTATTAAACCGTCTTTATCTTGACCCATCATTTTCTCACTTTTGCTCTTCCTATTGTCTTCCCCATCTCACTGAAGGCAGGGGAGTGAGCAAGCAGCTGTGTGAGTGCTTAGCTGCTGGCTGAAGTAAACCCACTACAGCACCGAGTAATTTCAACCAAATTTGATACATCCTACATTCCTAGAGGTTCCTACAGTTTCTGTACAAATAAGACCTTGCTATTACCTCTATTGACAGAGGAGCTGCAAAATGAACTTTCTTTTGAGCTGTCAAAGAATCTACATAGCACCACAAGTGTAAGACCCAGACTACAGGAAAACAAACCTCCTTTATGTCTTTTCTGACACTGTAACCTGTGTATTTGCAGTAATTTCTCCCATTTACACTATTTTTGCTCTTAAACACGTTCTGTTCATTCCTACATTGTAGGGTTGCAGATGGGATGAAAGGAACTTTAGAAGAACTGGTTTAGGTAAAACAGGAGCCATACTCTGAGGTCCATTACTTTGCATGCTAAACTTGGGATGCTGTGCTTAGAACAGAAAACAACATGAATGCCATTTGATATCAGACATTTATCTCAGGGAAGAGACACTCATAGATCCCCATTTCTCCACTGTGTCCAAGCTGCAGGGCCAGATTTATGTAATAACTCAGTGTATTGCAGAACCAAGTTGAAAAGATTTTTCAAGCTCCTTTATAGTACTGCAGTATTACTTGCATTTGTAAATGCAGCCTGAGTAAACTAAATCATCTAGATTTATCTGTTCTCATCTATGACTGTCTTGGTTTTGACTGGAATGAAGTTAATTTTCTTCCTAGTACCTGGTATAGTGCTGTGTTTTGGATTTTGGATGAGAATAATTCTGATAACACAGGGATGTTTTAGTTGTTGCTGAGCTGTACTTACACTAAGTCAAGGACTTTTCAGCTTCTCATACCACCCTGCCAGCGTGGAGGCTGGGGGTGCATGAGAAGTTGGGAGGGGACACAGCCCAGGGCAGCTGACCCCAACTGGCCAAAGGGATATTCCAGATGATATGACATCAGACCCAGTATACAAACTGGGGGGAGCTGGCCAAGGGGGGCACCACAGCTTGGAGATTAGCTGGGCATCAGTCAGCGGTTGGTGAACAATTGTATTGTGCATCACTTGTTTTGTATATTCTAGTAGTAGCAGTCATAGTATTTTCCCTTCCTTTTCTTTCCTATTAAACTGTCTTTATCTCAAACCAGAAGTTTTACTTTTTTTCCCGCTTGTCTCCCCCATCCCACTGCGGGGGGGGGGGGGGGGGGTGAGTGAGTGGCTGCATGGTGCTTAATTGCTGGCTGGGGTTAAACCATGACAGTGACATACTCTGCTTTCTGATGAAAATGTATTGTCACTTGAAATGGAGGTGTCAGGCTTATGCAGGTATGATGATATATGTAATTAAGTCATCTAAAGAGATCAGAAGAAGAGAGAGGAAAAGAGCTGACCAAGAAATACAGTCTGTGAAAGGTAATAGTGCCAAAAGGAAGAACACAGAAATCACCAAAACGTGACAGACTATGAGTCCATCTCTTCACCTTGTAGCACAGAAAGTGGAGGCGTGAAGACAGTGGGTAGTTCTACACTGAAAAGCCAAAGTGGTTTCTTTCTTATATTCCTCAGTTAACAGCTGACTTACACTTAGGTACCAGTGTATGCATCCATTCTGAAGGTAATAAATATCAAATATATTTCTTTAACAAAACCAAAACCACACCAAACAAAAAAAAGGCTTTGAAGGAAACTATTTCATAAGGAATTCTTCTTCACTGTTATGCATAATATCAGGCATCTTGATATTATTTACTAAATAGATACGCATGATGGGATAATTATGGAAAATTTACATAGCATGGACTAGAGGAAAGGGCAAGTGAGGCTAAGTACATTACGAGTATTATGTTGTCAGTGTCTAAAAAGAATAGGTTCAGAGCTCAGTCAAGTCACTTGGAAGGCTTCAGGGCAGAATAGCTAGCCAGTAAAAGAAGGAACAATATAGATTTCAGAGACAAAGCTGACAGTGTGAAAGACAATATAAAGATTTTAAACATTTTATGATGTTACCCCATAACAACAAAGAATAGTGAAGGATTCTTCTATTTATCGTCTGCAGTATTCTTTATCTTCTCTACCTCAACTACATAATCATTAGAAGAGGAAGAATCTATGAGGATTAAAAAATATTTTTTATATGGTCACTGTTATTTTCTGCTAATTCTTACATTAAAATGCCATTTTGACAATATTAAATTTTCCTGGAACATGCAGAAGCAACTAGAGGTTCAGTTCTGAGAAATTTTATAGCCTTTATCAATTTTGTTATATATATAGATACTGTGATTATAATATAATAAATTATAGTAAGTATTTCCCAAATTTATCAGTAGAAACGAAAAGCTTAGGACCCTCAGAAAGAAGGTTATAAAATAAAAAGTAATAGTATGGGAAACAGAAGAGAGGTCCCAAAACCATTGAAGGAGTAGATGGCAGTATGCTTTATAGCTGCTTGAATTAAGACAGATATATTTTTCATGGTCCATTGCAGAGTCAGAGGAGGGTTATAACCCTTTGTTTAAGAGTAGATCTGAAACAAAGCACTATACACTATCAATATCCAGCCTTAAATCTGAAGTACTGACAGTGAAACCTCTGCAGGCATGTAATGTAGCTACTTTTTATTTACTACACAGAGTAGACCCTAAGACACTGCTAAATTGGATCAGGTGATAGGAAGAAAAATTGAAAAGGTAAAAAGATCAGCAAACTAGAAAAATGAAATTGAAAGAAAAAACATATAAAAAGGGAGGAACTAATAAAACAAGAATTTCCTCACATATCTTTGCACTAAGCCTTACAGTAGCTGCTACAAGGTTTCTGTTTTTCATTTATAAAAGGTAATACTTTACAATTTGTGGATTATTTTTTTTTTAAAGTAGAATATCCAATGTATGAAGATAGGCCTGTGGCAGGTTATATAGGAAAAAGATATGTTCTTGTCACTTCATCATATTTTGCTGGGGTATAGAGGCTGTTAACGATGTAAAACAGTGTTTTATAACTTTGGAACAAAAATCAGTGAAATGGAAGGAAAACATGGTGAAAGTCAACAGAGGTAACAGAGCTGCTGATTTGCCTCAGTGTGTCTCTGATGGATGGGACAGGATGCATGTTGCTTTGAATATTCCATTTAATTTACTGAAATTATCAATGTCTTCTACAATGACATGCAAGAAGGTGATGAACTTATTCTATAACCTGTTCTTTAACTTGTAAATGCATGCAGGGTACAAGAGATCCGGAAAGACAGCAGGTATAAGAGCTGTCTAGGGCACATCTAAGAGGTTCAGTCATTTCTTATATATCTCATAGAATGATACTGATTTTGGAAAAAATGGAAACAAAACCAATCTCAATGTTTCTGTGTAGGATTCGGCGTTCGGAAGATCTTGCGATGTCACGGAAAGTTAGAGGGTTAGTCGCAGCCTTGTGATGTACCTGTAATCCCACCTCCCCTTGTTAGTATAAAAGGAATTAACTGCGCAATAAAAGGCGGAAGTTGGCGCTCACACTGTGTGTGTTATCTGTCTCTTTCCCTGGTCCGGGCCGACCAGTGATCTAAGCGTGGCACCTTGATATGTAGCGAACGCTACATTTCTGTATGAACATGGGATACATCGTAAAATGACCAAGATTCAGCAGAAGGAAAAATACCACCCATACCCATCCTTCCAAGTATGAAATGCTCAAGCATCCCTAAAGAGAACAAAATTGAAGTAAGTGCAGAACGTGAGAAATTTATAAAAGAGATTTTTATCAGTAGGAGCAACTTTTTAAATATTACTAATGGCAAGATCCAGTAAAAGTCTTGCAACATATACATTGAAAATTGGAATTTAGAAATTACCACTCACCTGTCACAGAACCTTTAATGGTGCCTAGGTTACATCCTTGTCTCATTTTTTGACTGTCCAATATGTTTGGGACTAGAGTTGCACTTCTGCACATGCCCAGTTGCCCTAGTTTGGGCAGTTAAATACCTACTCTGGAAGAGTGTCAGGTTTGGCTTTCTCACAAAGTGGAAGCCAAGGAACTACTAATGCCTCTTCTTAACTTAGTGTTCAAGAGAAGGTGATGTTGCCATTGCTTTCTCCACGTCTGTTTCATTTTGTCCCAACACCAACCATACCAAGCAAAGAAAATTTTAAAACAAAGAAAATGTAAAAACTGAGTTAATAAATATGCTAACGGCATAACATCTTGACACTTTGGAAAATACATATATGGATCCTTCTATTCAGAAGTGGGTTTTGACCTATGGACAGAAACTCAGATCTGACCACTTACATTATTTGAGAAGAAATATAAAGTGTGTTTCCAACTCTAAATGCTCTTGTGTTCACAGATTTTCAAAATTATTTTGCTGTAAATCTGTGAAGAATATGTGAAATCAAATTATTAGTACTATTATAGTACTTTTCTAATTCCTTGAGACCCCCTATAGTTAGAGATAATGCAGATTGCTTCACTACAGAAACTAATTAAGTCTTCCTTAGATGAATTTTACCTTCTAGCAGTCTCTAGTAATAAATAAATTCATCTTTTTTGGTTTTTGTTTTTGTTTTTTGTTTTTTTTTGTTTTGTTTTTTTTTAATCACAGCAAGAATAAGTAGTTTCAAGACAAACATTAATCAGCTGGTGAACCCCAGTATTATTCACTAATCCATGCCATATCCAATCATTCAAACATCAAATGCTACAGAATTATTCTTTTACTACATGTTATTCTCAAAGGGGATATTATTTCTTATTTGCGTTTTCATTACGTGAATGCAATATAGACCTGTGCTACAACTAATTATTTAAAAACTTGCACCTGCAAGTACCTTTTCTTAATGTGGGCAAATAAATTGAGATCCAGTCATCCTGTAGCCCAACACTGAGAAGAATGAAGAAGAACCATCTCCTGCAAACACCTAAATTGACATAGACAACCAGTATGCTTTGTGTAGCTACAGGACTTAGAAAAAGGAGAGAAGGCTAGAGGGTGAGAGAAAAAATAAGCATTCCTATAGTATAGTCTCCCAAAGTTTAGAAATAATGCAACTGGAATAAAAGGGTTAAACATTCTCACGTAACTGGGTGCAGAGCCAGGGAAATGTTGTGACACAATAGAATTATAAATTAGGTGTTTGTTCTGAACTTATTGTAGCACAGAAAAGAGTACATTCTAAACACTAAGTACTTAACAACTAATGCTGACTAAGATGATTGTTAAGTATGTCAGAAAAAATACATAACTGTTAAGTTATACTTTCAGTATATGTTAGATGTCCTTGATAAAGGCACATGAAATCTCTGAAGTGAGGGGCTTAATTCATGAACACACACACAGAAAAAGGGCAACCAAAATCTCCTGTTCATTCAAGGCAGGAAGCTGTCTCCAAAGGATAGTTCCAAGAATGCAGACAGGCATAAGAAAGAACCATAAATTAGCAGGTGGAAAGAATGGCACACAAAGGGCTATTAAATGATTTTGTGATAGCTAACTTCTCAATAGAGTTGAGTGAAGCCCAAATGCCCTGTGAAAGCATTCATGCATAGAGAAGATGTATTTTTGAGAGAGTTGTAGCTTGGGGGTGAGGGGTGAAGGGGGCATTAATTAGAGACTGTTGCCAGGCGAGATACATGAGGTAAATTCCCCTCTGATGTGGTGTCTCAGTGTACAGACAAAAAGCCCACTCACCTCAAAGACATTGCTGTAGTCCTATAAACATGTATTAGTAGTGCTATTGAAGCTGTTATACATCCTGCACCTTTTAAGGGGGGGGGGGGGGGGGGGGACACGACACGACAAAAAACACCCAAACAAAAAAACCATTACAGGAGCAAGGAGAAAGAGAAGGTGAAAAAAAGATGGAAACACATTAAGATGCCAGAATGTAAATAGTTTCCTCTCTCCTGAGCCTCTTATACATATATCTAAAGTAAATGTAGTCTCTCAGTGAAGCCGGTGATCTTATCTCATGTTTTCAGCAGTCCAATGCAGCCCCAGAGGCACACGAAAAATTAGTGCTTATTGCTGTTATCTTTTCTTACCTAAAGAAAATGCAGCATTGATGAATAAGAAGAAAAACATTGTGCCTGTCTGATAAGACAGCATCCCTCCCAGCATTCTGTCTCTGTAAAGTGCAAATGAACACATGGGAGAAGGAAGAATTGAAAGTCTCAGTTTTGGGGTAAATTCTTTGAAATTCTGAATATAAAGAATTTGAGGTAGGATCAGTAAAAGCCTAAAGCTACAAACCTTTGGAAAATTGTATCCAAGGCATCCAAGAGATGAAGTGACCTACATCAGCAGTACATTCTGAAAATTCTTAGTGTCTCCATTTGATATTTGCAAAGCAAAGGTAAAGACAAAGACAGATTGGGCCAGCTGTAGATTTGAAACTGTAATTTGTGTTTACTGACAAGAGCGGTATGGTCTACCCTTTCAAACTGAACCTCTAGCTTCAGACAGAAAGGATTAGAGAGCTGTAGCAAGAATGATTTGCAGACATGTAGCTGCATTTGTTGACATGACAGGACTCATTAAAGTCAGTTGCATTACTTTTATTTTTATTTTCTATAAATACAGGTTTTCATGGAGTTCAAAAGAAATACATATAAAGAAGATTTTTTTTTAAAACATGTGAAAAATAGCATACTCTTGCTGAAGGAAAACAAAACATTTCTTTTTCTGCCATTCAGTTTAGCTGTATTCACATTTATTTCTCAGTAAGTTGTTTGCTGAAATCCCTAACAGGGATGGTGAGACATAAAGAAACACTGTCTTATGAAGTACCTAATTCTAGATACCAAATATCCTCTTCTTAGGTACATATAAAGTAGTCATCATTAAACAATAATGGTCTAAGTGTATGTGAATGGTGAACTGTAAATATACTCTCAAAACTCACTAAAAGGCCAATAATAACTTGATTTTCTGAAGCATTGGAGGGAGCAAAAACACCTGTTTAAATTCTCTATGCTATTTACTTTGGATGAAGGTGGCACAGTAGGTGACTTTGCTGTCATTGTAGTTTGTGATGAGTTAGTGAAATGAATTCAGTGACCCATAAGGTCATGCTGAACTCTCAAAGCACAACCAAAATGATTATTACACTCCACATTCTATACCGGCATGTTAGAATAAAAAACACTGCAACTTTGTAACCTGCATGTTTTCCTGCAGAAAATTAATATAATAAAATTATGCCTATCTCTACAGTAAGGTTTTTTTAAAGTTAAGTTTTAAAAACTTCATTGTAAATTAGTACCAAAACCAATATTTCTGTGTTTGTCCAGATATGCATTTAAATGCCAACACCTAAAGGAAGTCGGTGAGAGAGATATTTGGGGGGGGGGGGGAGTGTGTGTGTATATATATTTATTTATTTATTATTTATATTTTTTTTATAAATACATTTTGGCATATATATAGTGTGGGGTTAGGAATACAAGATTGCCAGGACTTAGCCTGAAGAATAACTGTAGTTTAAGCCTTTTGCTTGGGGCTGCAATCCAGTTTTTCTTATTTACTTTTATACATTATTTATTTATTTATTTATAGGCATTTTACAGCATTCAGCACGTCAGTATTACATTGTGCAACACTGACACATTATTTTGCTGTCAGTGCAACATACAACGTGGAAAGGACATTAAAATAGTGCCCAAAGTGCCTCTAACAGTTGGTTCAAGAACAGAAGCAAATAATTAGATTAGATCATCCTATACAGCATATCTGTCATGGTCTATTACTATGAACACAGAAAACTACTAGGCATGAGTCTTCACTTGAGTTACAAAACAATATAGAAAGTCACAGAAAATTTAAATACAAGATCAAGAAAGTTTTGACTGATACAAGATTCTTTGTCTTCATCTTGATCAGTTTTAACTACCTTGGATCTTGAACATCATGTTATATCAGCAAAATATACCTCTTTCTCCCTCTAGCTACTATTAAAATAACTACTTGGCAAGAGATTCCTTTATTATTATTATTGTTATTAATAATTCTATGTAATTATTTTGGGTCTTTGCTCCAGAATATGAGTTAGCAGAATGGACGTGAAGTTATTCAAAAGCCAATTAGGCATCACTTGTTATAACAAGTTTTTCTGCAAATATACTGCTTTATAGCAGCAGATCAAACAAAGCAACAATGAGGAACTGTATATTTATGTTCCTTTGCTCTTTGGGGGTTAGCAAATTTAGGAACACTGCAGAATTTCTATTGAGCTTTTTCCTTGTCTCCAAAGAATGGGACAGTTGTTACCTACCCCACTTCTGCCTTACAGCATTCGAGCTACTACTTAGAAGGAACAGTGTTACAGAGGCTTATAATTTTGAACTTACCTGCAATGCTCTTAGCTATTCCAGTTATAATTTCTGACTCTAGCAAAATTATGGTCCTTTTATTTTCTTTTTGGTTTGGCCAAACTCAGCTTACTGTCACACTTGTTGCAGTAGTGTCTGTACTTTAAACAGACTTTATACATGAATGTCTCATTACTAGCCAAGATCCAAGCTGCTGTCTGGCATCTTTTGGGACAGAACAGTCAGCTGTCCAAAGCCACAGAGGCTTCTGAAAGCTGTGGAAAAGCCAGATACTGGGATGCCCAAGTGACAGTTCCTTCTGTTTCAGAGCAAAAACCAAGCACTCAGTGTCTGGGACTAGAAAGAAACAGTCTCTGTGGGTAGCCTGCTTTAACATCTCCTCAGAAACATCTGGTGCTTGCCACCAAGGCAGAAAGAATTACTGATCAGATGGAATATAGGGTCTGATCTATGTCTGCTCCTGAAGCGACGTGCCCTCAGCCATCAACAGGGAAAGGGTCAGACCCACACAAGTGGATGCAATATTCAGAGAAGCATGTTGTTATCCATCGTTTTTTAATCTATCTGCATTCAGTACTTTCCAGCAGGATGTATTTACCTGTGTATGACATTATGCTGATCCTTCATTTCTACTTTTTATACAGCTGTATCTAATTACAAAGGGGGTGGCTAAATCAAGCACTGTGAATGTAGATAGTGACAAGCTTAATGGAGAAGCAGAGATAACAAAATTCTTTATTCTCCCAAAAAGCACATGACATGTTAAAGTTATCAGACTACATCAGGCTTAAGGGACATTAAATGTCAAGAGAGCAGACATACCATAGAAAGCTGATGGGAGCTCCAGGAACCTTTGGTATCAAATGTTCTCCTCTATAATAATGCGCGCTGACATCAATCTCAGGACTGCTGCTACAAATGTGAAAGAAACTCTTACAGTGTACACAGATTAAAGTTGTAGAGAAAATCAGGGCTCCAAATCAAAGCCTTAGTGTTCTGTCACTGAAACCTCACTGCCAAAAGTGCAATGTGTTACTTATCAAAAAATAGAATCTGTAGCATGGCACTCACACTTTCACATTTTTGGTGTTATCAAGAAGGTTTATACTAGAAAAAGCTATTTTTCCTTCAGGTTACTGTAGCAGAATCTCACCTTTTTTTTCCTTTCCTGTTCTTTTCTAAAGAACAATTGTTTACTTCAGAGCAATTGGCTTCCAGACAGAGTAACTTGCTCTGCAAATACAGTAGCACTTCAATGCTTGTTTGCAGCTCCCAGGGGGGACACTCACGTATAAAGAAAAATAAACCAAAACACACTTATGTTTCCATGTTGCTTCCGCAAGTTGTTCAGGGATAAAAATGCACTTGTAGAATAGCATCAAAATTTGTAAACCATGTGATGGCAATAGGGTCAGATAAGGAGCCACCACAGACATGGATAAATGAAATACAAACCTAAGTTTTAACATGTAAAAGCTGCTAGGATTTTATCAGACACTCAACTCTGACTGACTTGTTTAGACTGTTCTGAAGACATCTGCCAAAATGTTTTAAGGTACTTTGGTGATCTAGACAGAAGTATCTTATCAGAAGTGATTTATACAACTAGAGACAGATTTCTAAAGGTATCTCCAAGAATAAATTTTTTGACCAGTGTAGTAGGATTTACAAAAGCAAGAATGTAAAGTAGAACTCAAAAAAGCACTTTAAATACCTGCAAGCTTATAAAAATGGAACTATACATCTGGACCCATTCAAACAATCTGAAGAAAGTAAGCAAAGTATATACATCGCTTATATAGTCACTGGGGAAAATTAATGTCCCTAGTCACTGGGGAAAATTGGTGTCCCTGTAGCGTTCGCTACATATCAAGGTGCCACGCTTAGATCACTGGTCGGCCCGGACCAGGGAAAGAGACAGATAACACACACAGTGTGAGCGCCAACTTCCGCCTTTTATTGTGCAGTTAATTCCTTTTATACTAACAAGGGGAGGTGGGGTTACAGGTACATCACAAGGCTGCGACTAGCCCTCTAACTTTCCATGACATCGCAAGATCTTCCGAACGCCGACCCCTACATCTCTCCCCTCCCCATGACGAGTTGGCTTCTATTGTTATGAACAATTCCACACAAAGAAATAACTATATAAAGTGCCATGAGTAGAAACATATCTCTACAACTACTTTAAAACACTCTATCTTAAACACCCGTAAATGTCCCATTAACCCTGCAGAGCAAAGAGCTCCTTCATAGAAATTCACACAAGAGGTAGATTGAAAATTAAGACTTGGAAAGATATAATTCTATTACTCTATAAGGCTTATCGTTGGTGCGCTGATGTTAAGGCTTAATGTCTGAGGCACCTAGATTCCTGGCCGCAAGCTCCAACAGTTGGATCCCATAAAGGCATGTATTAATGGACTCTGAGAGGGATGTCATCCGGATACCCAAGGTATCACAAGCCAGGACAGGATGACAGCAATCTGTAAGAAAACTCAAACACTACGAGGTTAAGGCAGGACAAATCATACGACTAGGAACCCATTTCAGTAGCCCTTCAGGTGTTTGTACACAGGCATACCCTCGCTCACGCTATGTTTAATCAAAGTATGCTTAACACACTTTTTACCTAAAGCAAGTTCTACATACAACTACTGGCTTTATCAATAAGTGGATTCCGCACTGACTCACAGCATTCTTTAAGTTCTCAAGGACTTTCCAGTGAAATGCCTCCTTTTTTTTTTTTTTTTTTTTTTCCCTCCCCTCCAATTCCTCTCCCTCTCGTCTGCAGAGGCTATAGCGCCGCAGGCAATGGCTGAGCCAGCACAGGCTCAGCAGCCACAGGCAAAGGCTCAGCCGCCACAGGCTCAACAGGCAAAGGCCCAGCAGGCAAAGGCGCAGCCTGCACAGGCTCGGCAGGCAAAAACTCAGCCTGCACAGGCTCGGCAGGCAAAAACTCAGCCTGCTCTCCCGGCAAAGGTGCCTGATTTCCCTTGCCAGGGGGTGGTTCCCCCTCTACCACAGTTTTTAACCCTCGCAGCTTCCCGATTTCCCCCTCCGAGGGCGTTCTTTCCTCCCATTCCTTCACCTGACGGTATAAATCTCCCTTAACATCCCTGCCTGGAACCCAGTCCAGGAGACACTCCTCAAGTCCTTCCGAACCAGCCGCCGCAACCCCCCCCCGGACACTGCGGGGGGGGCTCGTCCGTCCCCGCTGGTACCGTCTCTATCGGAAAAACCCCCATCTCTGCCGCACCCTCCGTGTCCACGCTCTCGGTCAGAGACGGCCCGCTCTGTGAGCCCCGCTCCACAGCCGCCCACCCCGCCTGAGCGTGACTCCCTGTCCTGGGCACTGCCTCCCGCTGCTCCTGAGGCGGCGCTTCATCCGCAGACAGAGCAGCTCGCGCCGCCGACCAGCAGCCTTCCGTCCTGCCGGAACTACCCCCCTCACACACACTTTTCCCCAACTTTGCAATCGTTCAGCAACTCCGCGCTCACCTGCGAGCGCCGACTGGAGCAACAGCTCCCGAAGCTCTCCCCAATTTGGGGGACTTCATACTTCTGTGGGAGAACTCATCCCTCCCCGGCGCCACATCCATAGGATGCATTCGCCGGTGGGGCCCCTCCTAATCGTTCCGCGGGCACCCACCTCATTAGCCAACTCTTTCAACACCTTAATCACTTGCGCAAGTTCCATCGTCGCCATGGCAACCGATCACGTCGGGGTCACCACTATGTAGCGTTCACTACATATCAAGGTGCCACGCTTAGATCACTGGTCGGCCCGGACCAGGGAAAGAGACAGATAACACACGCAGTGTGAGCGCCAACTTCTGCCTTTTATTGCGCAGTTAATTCCTTTTATACTAACAAGGGGAGGTGGGGTTACAGGTACATCACAAGGCTGCGACTAACCCTCTAACTTTCCGTGACATCTTCCAAACGCCGACCCCTACAGTCCCTAAGAGAACTTTTAGGATCCACACTTGACACTGAATAAACTTACATATCTGGTGAGTTCTCCTGCAGCAAGGTACTTTTATATTACTTTTTAGGATCTTGGTGCCTAAATTCAGTTTAATACCTTTTTTCAATTACCCACAGTACCTTTCTGGAAATCATACTTAACTGTCATGGATCTTGGTGATTATTAGATAGGGAAACCATTTAGGTAGTATTATTTCTTTTTAATCTGTTTACAGGCTCTTTTTAAGGTTTGTTTCTCTCTTTTTTTCTTTTTTTTTGTTTGTTTGTTTTTTTGTTTGTATCCCTAGGTACCTAAGTTCCTGAAGGACCTTCTCTAGGAATTCAAGTCCTATTGTTTGCTAATGACCTAAAATCCACATATACCACTGCATTTAGGAGTCTAATGCTACACTGGTATTACTATCTATGTACCTCTCCCCATTCTTCTAAACCCATGCATGTGTTCTATATTTGTAATTCCTGGACAAGTCAGAAAGCAGAGGAGGACAAGGAGGGAGCATTTAGCTTGATCTCTATTTCAGATCCCATAGATCTTGTGGACGTGACTGAACAGGCGTAACTCAAAAATTGCTACCCATTATTCTCATTGGCCTTGCACCTTTTTCTTCCTACTCCCATTTTCAAGCTTTGCCCTGTGCCAAGACATTTCAGGCTTACTGGCCCTTGAGTTCTCGTCACAAAAAATGTTCACTTAGTGGGTTATGAAGCAGTTCATCTGATAAAAAGAATAACTTTTTGAAATTTCTGTCTGGAGCAGGAAACTGGGAGCAGGCTGAAGAAATGGGCTGACAGGAACCTCATGCAGTTCCACAAAGGGAAGCGCAAAGTCCTGCACCCAGGCAGGAGCAACCCCAGGAACCAGTATATGTTGGGAGCTGACCAGCTGGAAATTAGGGAAGAGCATTTGGGGATTGCACAAGACTTCCTATGGGGTGTTTAGGGGAGGGATGAATGTCGGTAAGGGATGGATTTAGGTGATTTGAGAGGAACAAGTGTGGGAAAATAGGATTAAGGAGATAAAAGAGGACATCATGTGTAAATAGTTGGCTGATGGGTACAATTGTCTGGCATGCTACCTATCCTATCTTCATATTAAATTCCTCTCTATCTCTTTCCTGGGTAAGGGACTCTTACTCTCTCTAACGTATGTCTGTATGGGGGTCCGGGTGCCAGCAACTGGAATCAGCCCACAGGTTGAAGGCAACTGGAGGGACCTGAGTGAGTGAAATCCAGTGCCAGCCATAGGACTGGGACCAGAGCTCAGAGGCCCAGCTGCCAGAGACTGGATCTTATGGGGGGGGGCGCAAGCGAGCATATGAGCACTAGCGAAGATCACGCCGGACTCTCTGGGGAGTGGGTGAAGTGTCTGAAGAGCCAGGGAGGGTGGGGGTGCGTGTCTTTAAAGGTGAGACTATGGGGGAATTGACTACTGGGGACCAGGGGAGTCCCAGACAGCTTTGGGGGGATGGGGGTGGGGGGGTGAGTGTGAATTTGAGTGTGAGTGAGGGGTCTGTACCAGCAACTGGAGTGGGGCTATGGCATGGCCTTGAGGCTTGTATGTCCATTTGACAGCAACTGGGGAGACTGGGATCCAGGGGCAGCTGCTGGGCAGCACAAGTGTCTGAGCCCAGCTGCAGGTGGGATCCATATTGTACGTGTGTGCATTTTCAGTCTTACTATGCACCTCTACTTTGCTCAGCCAGGTAGGGGAGCAGGATGAGGCCATTGGTGCTGTTTCTGTTCATGTGAGTGCTCTGTGTGTCTTCCTGTCTCTGTTGATCTGTATGGACAGGCACGTACAGTTGTGTGCACGTGTGCCCTGTGTGCATGTGCCTACTGGGAATACATGCTCAGCCTCACTGCTGGTGGGACCGGGGGCATGGAGCTGCAGCAGTCTTGCCTCACTCAGCCTGTCGGAGCTGGCACAATATATTTTCCCCTAGCAGGTACCAGCCTGGAGGATACATGAGAAAATCCATCGATGATACATGGATGAAACCAGTGGTTTAGAGAGCTGAGATTCTGGCAAGTGTAGGTACAAGGAATAAATTATACACTGTTGATTTAGTTTACTCCCCTCCACAGAAATATTTGAAACTGAGTCCCCTATCCAGCAACTTTTCTGTTTGCCATGAATATACAGAATGTGGGACTCCAGTTGCAAGGCAGAACATTGATACCTTTCCTTTAAGCTCTACATTGATTTTTGCATCAAGATTAGGGAGAGAGGGAACAGGCTGAAAACCAGTGGCGTTTGGGTGAACTCCGCTGAAACATCCTGGAACATGATGTGCAGCCAGAAGGCAAACGCTAAGTGAATTCTTTGATCATAAAACCTATCTGGTGCCAGATAATCCTTTCAATAATGTATGAGCCATGAAGAAACAAAGCATTAAGAACAACATGACACCCAACCATGTTGCAGGGGAAGATTCAAGATTAACTTTTGTTTTCTCCTCAGGTAACACACCTTATAATGCCATTCATTGAAGCTCAGTGCGGGATGAATAGGAAAGAGGTCTCCTGACACGACTGTACTGCTTTCTGACTGTTTCAGCCTGTGCAGCTTATTTTGGTAACCTAACTTGGGTTTTCTTTTTACTTCGGGTCTTCTTCCAGGGAACCCTTACTGACCATGGGCTGTCGCTATCCTGAATTTTAGATTTTTGAACTAAATCATCAGAGCGGAAAGCCCACACACTTTACATTTCTGAAAGCGTTCACAGCCACATTGAGTACATATGGGAAGAGAGAGAAAAACGTTATGAATTTCAAGGGATGGAGTATTTCAAGCACCGAGTTAGGTAAGAGGAGCACTAGGCTTCTTAGTGACGATTTACCTACCAGACTGCCCATCTCTTATGGCAGCTTAGTGATCACAGCTGTGTCAGGCTGTCTGGGAATGACTTAGAGCGTTCTGTCATAATTTTTAAGAAAGATCTTGAATCAAATTTGCATGATGTAGACTTTGCTGATGTCACCATGAGCTGTTCCTGTTCTTCAAAATAGCACAGGAAATGTTGGAGACAAGAATGTTTTCAATATTCTTAGAAGAAAGAACAAACAGAAGAGTCCTAATGAAAACAGTAACATACATTCTCATGCCAGACAAGGAGTCCTCTGTGGTACCACTAAGCCAAATGGGCTGAAGACAGACTGTTAAGCATAGAGGATGACAGTCACTTTATTCAATAACTTCGCTTGTTGGCAGAACTTGATCCTGATATTTCAAAGTGGCTGGAAAAATGAAAAATTCAGGAGAGAGGTTTTCTGAAAAGATATCATAGAAACATTGGCTTTTAAAATTGTAGATGTAATTCTAAAAAAAATTTAAACCACTTTCCAAAAGTTATGGTTAACTAGACAAAAAACTTCAAAAACAACAGCAACCGCATTTTATGTCTGTGGTAAGTGGACGATGACGCAAAACTTGGTGAAGAGCTCATGAGGAGTGTACAATAAGCCAGAGGTATTAGAGCCAACAATTAAAAGTGTAGTAACAGGTTTAGAGCTGTGAATCAACAGCACTCATAACCAAAGAATGAAAATGCCACCAGTAGGGTAGGGATATAGCAAACTGAATGCAATAAGACATATTACAGTTTAATATACACATTATTATGTTGCTGTTTTAGAGGTAATACTTTTCTAAAGGACTCTTAATTATTCATAACATGAAAAATTAACATGAAAAATCCTATTATGTTCCAAGATACAAAGAATGTAAGCAGTAAGTCAACAAGCACCAGTATTTTGTCTCCAAGTTGAATTTTTTGTTTAAGAAGACTTGTTTCAGTTTCAGAGAATGATCTTGCAAAGAGGACAATAAACATTTGTTGCAACAGCAAAAGACTGAAATGGTCCCTTTAATTGATGGCATAGCAGTTCAAACGGAACAGTTTAACTTTTTGAATTTTTTATATAGCAATTTTTCACAGGCAAGTTTCATCAACAGAAGTCCAATCTTTTATGAAAATGCTGCTTCATTCAGTCTATCAATCAGATGAGAGCTTGCACCTCTCTGTGAAAAAATCCACCTACAAGGCTGAAAGTTGAAGATAGATAAAATATTAGGGCTTCCAAAAGGAAAAAAAAAAAAAAAAGTTAATATGCCAAATAGGGACAGGTGATAACACCAATTCAAGCCATTCAAGTTCAGTAAGGGAATCCATTATATATATATTTCAAAATGATTGATTTTACTGTGTCCCATATTCAATCCAGACCTTGAAAGAAAGGCTGCAATTTGATTGAAAATATTGAGAAACATTCATAACATGACCAAACATAAGAGAAATATATGTTCATGACATGTTTTGCTCTATAGTTGCAATTTCAACCACAATCGACTGATTACTTAGCTTCATCTGCTTTAAGCTAACTGTCATATGACAGAAACAGCACTGAAGTCCGTTCAGAAATATCTCTGTTTATTCAGCCAAACTGAGTGTCAGCTCTTTTCTGAAGTGGTGAAGTTGATAGAAATTGTTTTAGAGATACTGGCAGCACATGCTGGAAATGAGAACTATTTCAGTGCTCTCTGCCACATTAAAAAATGGCTTTGATCCACAATGAGATAATCCTGACTCACATGGTATGTGATTTTATTCCTACAAAGTATAGCACTTGCCTAGTCATTACAGATGTTGTAGGAGGGCTCACTTTTGAGTAAACAGAAGTGAAACTTGCTGTCTGGAACTTTACTGGAATTGTAAAACATTTTTCATTTTTTTTAAGGAATTACAGTCTCACTGTACCTTATTGGTTTTGTTTTGTAAAATGACTACATTTTGAAGTGAAATAAACACTCTTTTACCCCGATCTTAGTTTTTTAATTTATTAGTTGGGCTGCTACTGTAGGGCAGGGGAAGGGAAAAGGATGGAAGACTGCAGGAGAAAAGTCAATGGAAAGTCTTTTGAGATTGCAGTCATCTCTATTCGAACATTATGTTTTGTGTCTACAGAACACAGTGGTCCCTGATGGAATCTACATACTTTAATTAGCAATCTCCTTTCACAATCTAACCTAAATCTGCATTGGCCTGAATTTAAGGGACACATCTCACACAATACCTCTGAGAGGGGACAACAAATATCATTGCAAACACTATTTTTCTAAGCATTTGCAATAAGTATATTTAAAAAAAAAATCTATAAAGAAAAAAACTTTGTTGCTTGTTTACATTTTATTTGTCTCTTAAAACCAGACAGGGTAACCTGGACAAAATCAAGGTACTATACAAGCTGTAGAAACAAGTCATAGGGCAGTCTTATTTCCAGGTAAACAGACCATATAAGTGAAAAAGGAAAGAAAAGAAAAAAAGATGGAATTGATGCTATTGCTGAGAGAGTTTCTTTACTACTCTTTCCTTTCTGTCTCCCAAATCGTGACCTTGTATGTTCTGGTGCCATAAATACCCTATTGCAGACAAGAACCTGTCCAATAAGCAAGCCATAGACACGGGATTCTGTTATCAAGGATGCAGATATATAGAAGCTTTGTGATTTCAGTGAAGTCAATGTGTTAGCTTGCTCGCTGGGTACAAAGGCAGTAGTGCTCGCCTGAGCTCTGGGGATAAGTCACCAGTTACAGTCTGTGTGGGGCAATGGAGATTATCAGAACTGTGGAGTGGCTTCTGAGCAAGAAGAGACTGAAACTATTTGGTGCTCTTCAGTTTCACAAAGGAATAAATAAAAGAGTGAATATGGTAGAGGTCCCTGGAATCATAAAAGACATGGATAAAATGAATAGGAATGGTTATTCACTATTTCCTATAGCATAAAAACTACGAAATGCCAAACTTAATACACTAACATTGAAACATAGTGTTATGGTGTTGAAAGGGGAATTCAATGGGGACAGAATTCGTTTTGCATAGACATGAAAAAGGTAGAAAATCATGAACAATTTTTTTCCAGAGAAATATTTGGATTGTTTCTCATTTTGGAATGAAAAGCTTTCAAAGTGTTCCACCAGCTTTTAAATATTAGATTAAATAGAATATTACATGCATAATGCAGTTTTTCTGTAGCTGTGACACTTTTCTTTGTGGAGTTGTTGACTCTGCTATGGAAGTCTTAGACAACCACAAAGAGCACACACAAAGAGAAAAATACTTATGTAATTCAGTCAATTCACCTTCATACACGAGCACACTGACAGTACAACACTTGGATTGAAATCCACATTATTCAACCCCCCATAATGTGAGAGTGTTTGGTGTTGGTTTTGTCTATTTATATAGGTGAAAGTCTGTTTACATAACAGAATTATGAACAGTGAGAGACTGTTTATATCTAAGGTTGTGTTTTGGAATCATTTCTACTCAAGAGCTCAGTAAAGTAGAACAGCAATATATTATGAATCTTTGGTATGTGTTAATGCAGCTGCTTATTTCATAATGAGAAAGTAAAGTGCCAGATAAGCTGTATTTAAAGTTTTTTACTTGAGGAGGTCAATATATTATTCTGTACTTTCAGAGAGTGATGATCTGATAAAATTTCAGCAATCTTGGCATAAATTATATTATACATGATTCACATAAATTACTATTAATATATTTGCTGAGTTACTTGCAATTTGTCAAAAGCTATTTCCACTTATAGTTTAAATACTGTGCAAAAGAGATATGGTGAAAGTAGTCATTTTGTGTCTATATGAGAGTGAGTAAATGTCAATTACCTTTTCTTTCTACAGCTGCATAATCAGAGAAATTTTTGCTGTTATAAGAATGCTTCCTTTTCAACCTCTCCTGGCTACCTCATATGAATGAAACAAATATTATTTTCATTCTGCATCAAATAAAGTGAACTCCTATAAATCTTTTTATGAATTTTATTATGTTAAAAACAAGACAGTAGATTTATCTGAAAATCCTTTAATTGATTACAAAATTGTGCAATAATTTTGCAAGCAGGAAGGAAAACCTACATCTGCAATTGAGTCATGATAAGTACATGAGAAATAGCAAAAGAACTATTAAAGGTACTAGATACATAAAAGGGAAGAAGGACACAGGTAAGAAAAGGAATATAAAAGTAGAAAAGAGGAAATGATAGTAGAAGAATTCATACATATCTTATAGAAAGGAATAAGATATGCTCTTTGGTAATTCTAGAGATGCATTCGAGATGTTACAGAACAAAATTAATCAACCTTGCTTCCATGAATACAGAAACCCTGTGTAATGTTTTTATGAAATAGAGGTTAGTACAAAAAAAGTGAAAGATTTATTTGTAAACATGAGCATTTTACATTAAAACAAAGAAAATCTTTTACATTGGTTCATCAAAGGTGCAAGAATATTAATGTTCTCTAGCTACAGGTTCTTACTGTTGGACTCTTGGTCTGATACTCTGAACAAAAGTGGCTAGAAATCAAATTCTGCTAAATCAGTGCCACTGCTCAGACCAGCCTCATGGCCATATCTCAGGGCAGCTGATTTTCAGCAAATATGCCAGACGGCATAAAATACACTGTTAGAGCATTGGAAAGAAAAGTCACTGGGCTTCAGGTTTTTCTCATTACCTTTTGAAAAAGGGCTGTGAACAAACCAACAATAAAACTATGTTTGTGTGTAAGATTAAATACAGGATATTATGATTTTTACCTATATGTATGTATATCACAGCTGATGTACCTGTATGCTCTATCTCTATAATCATGTGCATGACCTTATCTGAATCACATGATGCATATCATGCTATGCTGAGAATTATTTCTTTTCTCTTCTATAGTAGGGGTTCTTTTCCTTTTCAGATCTGCATAATGTAGGTGAAAAGATGAGATGCACATGATTTCATTCTGAGAAGTGTTCCTCTCACAGTGGTTTATGTTATCTTCTTGTTCTTCTTTTTCCTTGTCCAATATAAACAAGAAAATTGGTATGCATTAAATGGAAGTTTTCCCTATCTCTTTTGACTAATGTTGACCATCAAGTATTATGCATAAAGTCTAATTAGTGTGTTGATTTCATTCACTATCTTTGGAAAAAATGCTTCATTACTATGCTAATAGAAATAGCTCTCCTTTCCATGCTGTCCTGAAAGACTATAATATGAAGCCACTAAAAGTCAGATTCCTTCCTAATTTATAGCCTGTGCAGTCCTATCCAAGTCTCTGAAGTTATACCACAGAATTGGGCTATTAGTGGCTCTACAGTGGTTTAAAACTCAGTTTTCTACATAAGCATAAGGCAGTATATAATGTATAAAACTCAGTTTTCTATGTTAGATTCTGGAAAACAAATTATGCTTTCCAATCATTTATTACAGGTGGCTGGTAAATAAGGTACAGAATTTTTTTTTTTAAGCTCAACAATTATTAAGAACTAGTGCAGATGAGCCAGCACAATTTGTATAAAATCATGCCATTGTTCCATTTGGATCATATCAAGTAATGACAAAATGGACAACAACAACACCTAACAATTATTTGGTGTGGTGCAGGGAAAGCAAAATACCACTTGTCTTTTACATACAGAGTGAGGAAAAAGGTGCAATGAAAAAGAACCATCAGGTTGCATATATAGATTTCACAGTCACACAAATTACAATGCCAACAGCTAAAGGCACAATCTGCATTTGATTTTGCCATCTCACCACTGTGAACCCTTCAGTAATAATCTTTCCAACTAGCAAAACTTGTTTTTCCTCAGCTATCATGAACCGGCCCAGCTGACATCCATAATCTTTCTGATAATGTATGCTGCTTTAATACCCTAAGAAAGGATTTTTTTTGTGTGCAAAGATTGTTGAAAATCAGCCAAAATGACCAGTAAATAGATCTGTATTATGGAGTGAAATAAAAACTTTAATTAACCTAAAGTTCAAATATCTTTCTGCTATTACTCCATTTTAATAATACTTTTTTACTTTTAGATATGCTTAAAGAATGATTATTTAGCACAGGGAAATTAGAAACACTATTCAAGAAACAAACAAACCCAGCACATTTAACTGCATTCATCCCAATCCTGTGACCAACTCATTGTTACATTTAAGCTGAGCTATTTCATTTCCTGAGGCCTTCTCCCCAGGGATCCTACTTCCCAAGCCATTTTCTCAGAGCTATGCCTGTATTTTGAAAAGAAATCTGCTGGGATAAGAACTGAGAAAATGAAATACAAGGCAGGGGATCAGAAAGTGTGAGTATGCATAAGAGAATAAAAGATGGGAGCAAAAGGGGATAAATAAAACAGTTGGATGAAAGGAAACAAGAAAGCACATGGCTACAGGCTCAAAAAGAAATTTCTCTGCCAACTCAAACTCCTGAGGCTGATTACAGGATACAAATATAAGCAGTATTGCTCTTGGAATGGAAAAAATAATTTATTAAAATTTGAATATTCCAACACATAATTTATTTTTATTCTTCAGCATTTCAATTTTCATACCAAGTGGAATCAACTTTCACCTGTTACTTGCATCTCAGATTTGCAGCATTTTATTTCTTCTGAAGTGACAGATGTTATTTTTTGAAGTTATAGAAAGGAAATACTCTAAAACCAGATGTTCAATGTAACACTTAAACATCCCACTTTTGAGAGCCTTGATGACAAAGAGTTCTTTTTCTTATTTTGCAAAATTGATATATTATATATGCCAAACACCAAACCTACTGGAAACTGGAACAGAAGTGCCAAATTATTTTTTTTTCAGTATACAAGCCTTCAAGATTTCAGCCAGCATGCTCTATTCTGGACTTATAGTAACACACTGATCTAATCTAAAAATCTGTTGTGTATATTTTGTATCATGAATTATAAACGTTTACTTACCACTTGATAAGGAATTAATAGCTCTAGGCTGATTTTATCCCATGTTCTGATAAAAAGGAACCTAACAATGTTACAGTGTTAGTGTATGCTTGAATTCTAATGAGCAGATACCATGTCACCCACATGTACCACTTGCTGTCCCCTGGAATGGATTATTGTTGCTAAGAATGTAAAAACTGGTTTAAGATGCTTAGACCATTCCACCAAAGGCAAAAGGAGAACATGCAGATATATACATGCTGTGCCATGTGTCCTGTAAAGGACCATTATTTGCCCCTACAGTGACCTAACTCTGAGAGGTTTTTTAAAAAGACTGTCCTTGGGTTTGCACCAGAAGAAACACAAGTTTCATCGCAAACTCCCCAGGAATTTTTAGAATATTGTGTGTATTGACTAATCACATTTAGACATTTGGAGACAGTCTTGGAAGGTTTGGGGATGGAAATCCTTAGGATTATATAGAATCAGAAAATACCAAAGCAAGTAATGCTGATCTCAGACCCTATACCTGCAGCATAGCCTTGGGTAGCTGAATAAATCTATCTTTATTTCAGATTTCCTGTATGCTGTCTGGGTATATTAAGGCTTGTTACCTGCTGCAGAGAAGCATAAGGAAGGCTAAATTAGTAAAGCATCTGGATGCATACACAAGCAGCTATTGATTTTATAGGCACCTCATGTACATAACTATAAGTCTAGGTGGAAGTTCTAAAATCTATTAATTATTAAAGAGTAAAAGGCGACAGAGTAGGTTTGTGTAAGCTGAAGTGGTTCACAGCCATTAAACGGTACATCTTGACTACCCCTATCCCCGCCATTCAGCAACAATTGGGCTTCCTGGAATGTCACGGAAGAACTCCAATGAAATTGTTAATTGTGTCTTGCCAAATCCAAATGTTAGAGAAAATTCTTCTGTGACAAATGGATCAAATCATTAAACCACATAAGGTCCAGAGGATGTCCTACCTGGACTCCAGCTGCCACTGCAGAAGTGCAAGGGGCTCCAACAAGCTCTGTGTCCTAGCTGCCAGTCCCCTATAGTTACCTCTGGTACCCGAGAGGGTGCCAAATGGCACCCAACACCTATCTTCAGGCAACTATATCATGCCCCATTCTGCTTTATCTATCACAAGGAAGAAGTAGGACATGAAACTCAAACTTCTGATGGTGGGTGAAATGGGAATGTGACAGAGTGAACTTTGTTTGGACTTCACTAAAGAGAAGCTGCTACCAAAAGTTTCCTAGATTAGGTATAGGCCTTCACATCAGAGGTCCTAAATTCTCCCAAAAGCTACTTTTATATCTATCATAGACAGGTAATGGAAACAGTCATTTATTTTCATCAGCCCTTTGGACCCAGTGAGTAGATAAAATAATAAATGGGACAAAAATGTAGGGTTGTGTGGAAAATGCTGAGTGGGTAATTCTCCCTCCATCATGAAGTGAGGAGGTGTCCATGTGGGTCCTACTCCCAAGACCATTCCCAAGTCTCTCTCTGTATACATAAGGAGGATGAGTTAACACCTTTGCTGATCATCTTGCCTCGGATAAAGCAGTCTAGTATGGACCCAGCACTTACAGAACAATAAACCTCTCAAATTAAAATGCCATAGAGTAGCAATGGAGAACTGTCAGCCTCTGGAAAAGAGAAATTCTGCACAGCATTAAGCAATGCATAACAACTGACCCAATATTTTGGATATTCTTCATGGAAAATCTATTTGTTGTTGATGTTTAAGATAAAGGAAGACAAAAAGAGTAAACATTGTATTTTTCCTCTGTACAACTTTCACTTCCTGTTTTGACTGGGACAGAAAGTAGGAAACATTGAAGGCATTTTTTAAATGTTTATAAATTGACCGGGACTAGAAAGGTTGAACATACCAAGTGAATAGGTCTCCTGGAAGAATTTCTAAACAAATTTTCTGTTTTAAGACAAGAACAATTCCAATTTTTTATTACCGTCTGTCCTAGGAGTAGCATCATAAACTAGGTATAGAGCAGAATTCTCAAATATTATTTCTTTCAGTTAAAGGCTTTCTTTAATAGTCTATAGAATTCAGTCCCAGTCTTGAAACAAATATGGCCTTCCAGAACAAAACTTTACTGAATGAATCCCCCTATTGAATCTTTTTTGAATCTTGTAATCTCCCAGTTACATCTAGAAATGTAGAGTTAGTACCAAAATACCATAAAAAATGACATTCTTATATGTCTGCCCTGATAAACCCATAAAATATGGAAGTATTTTAAGAAATCCTAATAAGATTTAAAGACCAGAGAGTGGTCCAGATAAGTGTCTAAATTTTGGATGTTTATCAGAACCAATCTGTCATATCTAGAGAGGTTCATGCTTCTCTAATTTCCCCTTGAGAAATATTTTCCATTACAATGTGAAATTGTCCACATAACCAGGATTAGATGCCTCAGAGATGACAGTCACCTTTTAAACAAGAGGAACCAAAAGCCAAGATTTAGCCACTATGAACAAGTTATATATTGCACTGAGTCTGAGATTACTGCATTAAAGATAGATACATTGAAACATGACACCTGCACAGAGCAACTGCCAAAGTCAGAAATGCTAGGCTGTCATTCTGTAATATAAATTTTTATTGATGCAGAAATTCCTAGATGAGACATTTCTAGGTTTTGATGAAAATGATAAAGCAGCCAAATGGGTTTGAATATGGAATAGCTCTTTACCACCCTTGTAGGCTTGACTTTTTGAAAAAGTCTATGTTACTGTAAAGAGTATGTAAGGTCAACAACACCTTGCTAGTCTCTGCCAAAAATGAAAGGGTATAAAGACCCTTACTTTTATTAAAAAGGGCAGAGAGATCCTTCTTCAGAAACAGACTTGATTTTTCTGATTTTGCTATCCAAAGTAATGTCCAAGACAGCTATTTGTGTTTTAAGCATGCCACTAATTCAGTTCAACAGAGGTCTAAATATAGGGTATTGCCTACACTACAACATTTGGGGGCTGAGAGGAGAAGCAAAAATGGTTTTAATGTAAACAATCTTCTGGGCCTCGTTTTTTCCTAATTTTACTGAGTAGACTGAATATATTAATTTTCCCTGAATTTTCTATCATCTTTAAAACTCGGAAGATGAAAGATTGAAGACAAACCTGAAACCTCACACTTCATGCTATTCCAAAAAGTCCAGCAACCCAGCCATAAAGGTGCATGAGAATTGACTGAAAGATCAAAAACAGAAGGTGGTTTTCTGCAGTTTTTATTCACAAAATTAATCACATTCTCACTCAAAATATTTTTCTTACTTCATACTAATCAAATGTTGTTTTAAAATTGGCTCTACTAGTTATTTCAGATCCATGCATCCTTTTCAGCTTTGTGTCTGTGCAGGGTGAACACTTGTAACCCATCTAAACAGACTAACATTTTGAGAAGATTATGTACTATAATCTCTTACAGAATACAAATGTCTTTCTCACTTGCTTTTGTTTTAGCCATAAGGCATATAAGTGGAGAATGACTCATTTTCTTTTTGTAAAGAAAATATAACACTAAAATAAGTATTGGAGATGTCAAATCAGCATAGCAGAAGTTGAGGAAAAAAAGTCTGTGAAACTTCATTAAAAAATAAAGAGTGATTTTTAACTATCAATTTCCTCTTTAAAATTTATCACAACTGTCAAAAATTCAATTTTAAGTTTAATTTCTTTTTAGTGCTGTGTATTAATTTAAGGATAATTTAGCCTGTTGAAAATGTGCAGTTTGCGGCAGTGCAGGTTTCCTTCAGTAACTGTGTATCTCACATTTCTACTGGTTTCTAGCAAAGTCCAAAGGGAAGGAGTAAAGGTAAATTACCATTGGAACTCTATCTGATGACAGGTGATATTACAAATGCTACGAAAGATTTAGCAGTAGGAAGGTGATGATGGAATACTGTCAAAAGGCTTTTTTAGCTGCCAGATAATATACTGGGGCATTGTTATTGTCATAATTAAGACAGAAATTAATTGATTGCTAGAGAAGCAAACAAGTCTTTAAAGCTTCCCAGGTCCATAGTTACAATACACCTAATTTCATTGTTTCAGTGCATGCCTGAAACACCCCATTATACAAGAAACAGCTACACACATGAACATAGCCTACCTCAAGAGAAAAAAAGGCACCTCAAGTGCTTTCAAGTGTCTGGGAATGGAAGCCAGCAACACTGTCAAAGCTTGCATAATGCAGTTCACGATGTAATTACTGTCTTAAATTCCTGTGGAATATACACCAGTGCCTAAAAAGTGGTAAACCTGAAAGAAAGACTGATAAGGTCTATGTTTTTGAAATGTTAAAATAAACAACAAAATAAATTCTAAAAGCCTCTCCCAATCCTGCTCTTTCCTTCTGTGAAGAACTCAGCATTCCTACCAAAGATTCCAAGGAGTTATTTAGGTAAGCCTAGACAATTTATTTTTTTTTATTTGTGTATACTTTTTCTCTGTCGTGTGAACGCAACTATAACAAGATCACTCTTCAGTAAGTGTGGTTCCAGAATACGTCAACTTTATTAAGATCAATGTGATCTCTAAGGCAGATTAGGCCATACAAAGCTGAAAGTTGAGTAGGGTGACATACTCAGTAATAGTACTAAAACAAGAAGGTAAAAGGCAAGGAAAGCCCACCAATGAGTGCAAAGTTCTCAGGTAAGAAATCAGTGAATCATTTCTACTCATAAAATAGACAACATATGAAAACTTTTGTAGTGACATTTCCCCAAATGTTTTATTACTGCTTACACTGAGATACACATGATCAGAATAGACCAGATTTTTATCTCAGTCTCATCAGTGTTGCTTTGCAAAAATCTGATTATTTCACTAGAATCAGGACTTATTTATTTTATTGATTTATTTTTAGTCATGTCAGTATGCAGGACAAGAGCTGTGTGCTGTTATTCATGGAAAATACAGCTTCGTGTTACATTCTCTCTTTTTAAAAAATAATTTTAGGAATTATAAATAAGAAATTCAGGCACTATACTCAAAGGAAAACTGGAGAAGATGATTTTATATTAAAATCTGAAACCAACCACATTAAAAAAAAAGAAGAAACTTCTAAATTGCTGTTTTCTTAAAGACTTACATCGCCTTATTAAATCTGGAACCAGTGAAGAAGAATGAAGCAGCTGTTAGGAGTCTGAACAGAAACCAAACAGCCTCTTAAGAGCTTTATTGTTTTCTTTTTGTTCTTAGAGATTTATTTTATTTTATCCCATGGCAGTTTAGGAAAGAACAAGAGGAAAACATTTGCTGATGAGAATGAAAACAAGCATCAAAATTGAAACAACTGAAATGAAAACACTGTTATTGTTTCATTTCTTTAGGATACATCTTCATGCAGAACATTGGACACCTGTCAAAGAGTAAAGAGATACTGATGAGATTCAGAGCCAGATTTTCAAAGAAAAAGTTCCATGAGCCAGAGCTTGATTTTCAACTTTTCTGCTGTACGAGAACTCTCCTTTAGTAAAGGCATTAATAAAGTCTCTCTCCCATATCTGGCTGCCTATTTTCATAAAAGTCACAGGAAATTTGACTGATGTGAGAGAAGCACTTTCTCTCGCATGCAGAATTTGACCATCTATGCCTTGTTACCTGAGCTCAAAAAACCCTGTGTCCTTGCATTAACATTCAACTAAAGTAGTGCAAATTGCAACACAAGCAATGAGACAAGAACAAAGGCCTTAGGAGGGGGGTCCTGGAGATCAAGTATGTTCAGAAAAACATAATCACAAATATAAGTTTGCCTGCCTTTCCATATTTGTTATGAGACATGCAGACTAGCTCCTGAGCACACAGTACCAAGCCCAATAGCCGTTTCATTAAAATATTCTTATTGGTTAAAGGAAGGTTGGTGCTTTGGAAGAATTGCAGCTTGCATGATTGCATTCTATGTTACTAACAACCTTAGAAAAGATTTGATCCTTAGTGCTGGCTGATAGGTGGTAGGTGGCTTCCACAACACATGCGATTTGCAGACTAGCGGAGTGGCTGCTTGAAAGATAACTGTTCTGTTTAGCTGCAATTTTTTCATCATATTTATGAATTCTGTTAAAAAGAGTACACATAGTAATACTAATTATTTGTAACTAATATGCTAACAAATACAGTGATGTTACTCATGAATATGAATGGCAGAGGAAGTAACAACACAAGCAGAAGGTCTTGTAATGCAAAAGAAGACATGTTGCTTAAAATAATGTTCCTTATATAGATGTATATGCAGTAAATCTATCATGTTTTCTAGAAAGGGTTACAAATATTTACCAAATAAGCTTTGGGGGCCTTGAACACAAAAGTTTTTTCTGTTTCTGCCACATTTGTGGTATATGTTGGGGCAGGAATAGTTGTATCAAGGAAGGGGAAAGCAATATGTTAGAGTCACAGCAAAGCCAGTACACTGCTGGTAAAAGCAGGCTGAGTTTTATCTGAGGAGCAGAGCTGGATTTTGCTGCTTAAATTTATGCTATTTCCATGTAAATAACGGTCAAAGATCTTAGCTCCTGATGGCTGACATTGACTGTGGGCTGACTCAGCCTACATAACACAAAAAGAGGGCCAGAAAATGATAGTAGATGCCACCTTGCACTGTAATCTTTCCTAACTAACAAATGTAATTGATACTAAATGGACTACAGGCATTTTAGAAACCAATAAAAATTCAGAAAAGTTAGGAAAAATAGGATTAGTAATGGAGTGAGGAACTGAGAAGTGTTTCTTGTTTGCAGCAGCAAAATGTATCAGCTGCAAAACCTACTCACAGTACAAGAATGAAAGAGATAAAAAATAAAGATTACTGTACCAACATATTCATCAGGTTGACATTACCTTAATATAGCAGAATATTCTTTCTCCAGCAGAGTGGCTGATGTTGGCAGTACTACAGTAAGGCTGGCAACTTACATTAGTTCATTTTGCTTGTATTCCTTTTGGGAATATGCATGCTGTATCTTGCCTAATTTGCTTTGCATTGATATGGCACAAAGATACAAAGCATAAAAATGAATCCAAGCAACAACCAGATACAGCATATATTAATGGGCTCAGCCTGGAGGGATACTAGAGCAGAGATGATGCTGTACTGAAAACTGATATGGACAAACTGACTAAATAAGAATATCAAGATATTTATATAACATTAATCCATTGACTTGAGAAGCTGAAGGTTCCTGGGAGACCACAGTTTGTTCTAATAAGTTTTATTCCAGCTGCTGGGTTAGTATGAAGCAGAAAGTTATTATGAGGGAATATATGCATGTGGAAATATCAGCTTCTGCCTCAGGTAATTTAAAACTTATTCACAGCCTCTTTATTCTTGTTTATAGAAAAAGGATAATCCACCTAATGAGTCAACCCCAGTGTTTTGAGGGCTGTTATTCTTCCCATAATTTGAAGGACCAATTTAGATATGAGGTGTATGAGACCACATTTAACACATTCCTAAGTGGATCCAAGCTGTTATAAGTGACTTACAGAGCAGAGCAGGAAGTACAATTTACACCAGGTAGTGATATTTCAGTGCAAAAGTGTCATTTTATACATGTCTTCTGACACCGTTTTTCCTTTTCTAAAGCAAAATCTTCCTTGTTGCAAACTGAAATGTGGTAACCATGAATACAGTTCCAGCCTTTCGAACTATATGAACACCCCTGCAAAGAATTAAAATCAAAATCATATTGTCTTCTACTCACTGGAGAAATCAACTGCCTAGTCACAGAAAGGTCATGGCAACTTTCAAATTATAAATGATTCACAGGATTTGGAATATTTAGACTATTTTAATTGTTATAAGGGAAATAATTTGGAAGATGAATATTTGGAAGCCTCACAACCATTACATAATTTTCATAGAAAGCAGAAGATGAAAGAAACAGTATCAGAGTGAGAATTAAATGAAGATGATTATCTGAAAACTAGAGCAACTCGAGCAATTGAAATAATGATGTATCCAAGTACTTTCCAATGTGCTCTGGAGAGACCCAAATCTGATGTTTCTTTAAAAAATGCCCTGGATATGAGCACATGTATGCAAGGGGAAAGGAAAAAGATATTATTTTTTTTAACCACACAAATTAGATAAATAAACAAAACACATAAATCCTGTCCTACTCAGAACACAGGCTTGAAATTTTTCTGTTTGAAAGGCCTACCCCTCTCTGGGATCTCTTGAAGTCATGCACTTATGCCATGACTGAATAAACACCTCAGCCTTGGATGACACCCTTCCACTGAAAAAACTGCAGTGGATATTCTTGGATAGAAAATATTCCAACCATCCTAAAAATTATATTTTCCAAAGTCATTCTAACCTGCAGTAAAGCTGACCACTATCAGACTTCCATCCTCCTCAGTGATAAAGACAGGTGCTAGCCTGCATTTACCTTTGAAGCTTTATCTAATACAGCTATTCTACCTTGATGAACTTGCTGTCCAGACGAGGTTTTTTATCCACATGAGAGAGACACAGCAGTCTTAAATGCAGCCCTCTGACAGGTGAAGAAGTAAAATTGACTTGACAACTTTGCACTGCAAATATAAGCCACCCTAAACTCAAAGAACATCAATAAATTCCACAGGACTCCTGTTCAAAATAAATCTAGATTTTTTTGCAGTTTCAATTCATAGACTGCTGCACTGAAGTTGTCTTCTTGCTAGAAATCACCAACACGTCACTTCATTTTGACAGACATGGCTGAGAACTTGGCCTGAAATTTCTTCTGGTTTCAGTCATTTGTTGTCTATTGCTGAAAAATGAATTATTTAACTTCCTTCCAAGCAAAGGGCAGAAATTCGTGACTGACATGTCTCTCTTATAATTTATAATTTATAACAAAGAAGTCAGATTTTCAGTGATAGGCACCTGTTGCACTTAAAACTAGGTTTGCTGATAGATACTATGCATGGCTGTAACAAATCAGATTTCCCAACACCTGAATGCTGACTAGCATTATTTATAGCATGTCTTTCATTTTCTCCTCAATAATTTAGTGCCAAGTGTTGGTCTCTGAATGACTAATAGGAACCCAACCAGATGGCAATCAGGATAGTATTCTGATTAAAGTTGATTTTAAGAGTGCTAGAATTGAGTTTAGCAAAATACTATGATTGAAGTTATAAAGACTTTGGATTTTCTTTTTCTGACATGCATACCAGTCTTATATGTGTCTGTGGTACTTTTATCACCCTATTCTTACAGTATTTTAATGCTGCACACTTTACCCTTTTTATAATAGCCTAAAAGGGAAAGGAAATGTCATTATGCTCATTTTACTGGTGTGGCAAGAATTGAAGGGTAGGAAGATTAAAAGTGGGATAAGTCTCACCTCACTTTAAGTATCTAGTCCAAACTACTTGTAGGAGAGAGAGGCTCTCTCTAAAGGTGGTTCTTCCTATGCTAAAAGAGGTGGAAGAAGTTGCCTGCTTACACTGCCTCCAGTGATTAGGTAGATCTAGATTAATCAGGTAACTTGGTTGGTCAGCCTGCCTCGTTTTCATACCACTACAGGTAGGCAAGAAAAATTCCACTAGATGATTTGTTCAAGGTCAGAGAGAAAGTCTACAGCACATCAGGGAACTTCACCTAGATATTACGTTTCTCAGATTAGCACCTTAATTGCCAGACCAGACTTTCTCTTTAAACTTCCGTTAACTTCTTTCTGTGAGACAATTTACCATCACTGCTCAAATCTTTGACAAAGAAAAAAGATTGGTATAAAATCTCATTTCTCTTTCATTATATGCTGCAGTGCAGCCTGTGATTAATTGGCTTCATTTTCACAGTTTTAAAACAGGGACTTTATGAACTTTGGAAATAAAATACTGAAGAAGTTTCAAAAAGAAATTAAAGAAAATGCCTTAGAATTCCTGTATATATTTTCTGTCAGTATTGGAATTGAGTTGCATAATAGCTATTAATGTTAACACATTCATTGTGCATGCTGGTGGGCTGACTCAGAAAACCAAGGCTCAAAGATTAGAGCACAGAAGGTGTTTTCTTCAGAGAGTAATGTCTTTAAGAAGAAATCTACACAGAAGACCTGACTCCCTGCCAAAGTCTTGTTCCCTTACCTCCTCTCCAGCTCTGTGATCTTAAGTAAGTACCAAACTCTATCCTGTTTGCAATCTCCAATTTATCATTTTCGCTCTATTCACCTGTGCAATAGGAAGCAGGTAATGGAGATTAGCTTTGTTAGCCATTGCCTTGATTGTGTGTTCAAAACTATACATTCAACATTTTCAAGAGAAGTGTATCTGAGGCTTCTTTCTGTACAATACTAATTATTTTCTTTTTCATATTTATAACTCTGTATAGTGGTATAGCTTCAGTTGATGAATGCAGGAGTTCAATATTGGGTTATTGATGACATTTACAGCTCAAAATTCCCAAGACAGTATCCAGTATGTCCTTCAGATATAGCTCTTGCTTCCTTTGAGTAGCATTTGAGCAGCATGCATGCAGGTATCATTTACATTTACACTTCAGTCTAGAATACAGATTTTTATGTTGCTTACAAATGTTTCAATGACTTATACTGTACTTGGGTTGAAATGAATGGCAAAAATCTCTTATTTGTGTTAAAGTGAACCTGATAATGTGGGAGGGATTCATGTCACCTAACATTAAACAACATGGCGTAGACATAAGGATCTAACTCCGGGAATAGTCCTTGGAAGAAAAGGCAATTGCAGGAAAATGTTCACTGGAAATATTTTGCTTCTTTACATTTGGGTCATTCACCCCAAATGACTATTTTTTTCTTCAGCCTTTTTAAAAGAGCTCTGGACAGATACTCTGATGTAGGTTTTTTCATTACAGGTGCCTACACTTAAAAACAAAACAAAAAAAACCCAAACAAAACCAGAACAAAACCCTCCCCTTCAATAATTTGGTTCAACTCAAAAAAATCAACAATAGTTTTGTCCTTGGCTTCATTAGATCAGCTTCTCAGAGACAATGGAATGCCTTTGAATGAACAGAAAGTAGGATTACATGATAAAAAGGGTCACTAGCTTCTCAGAAATCTGAAAAAATTAAGACCTCAGTAGATTTAATATTAACTCTTATGAGAAAAACCTACAGAATAATAGAGGTATAATCAGAAGTTCTTTATTTGCTAGAAATTCATAATTTTATCCTAGAAAACCATCCCATGGAAATCAATAACAAAAAAAATCTACTGAATTCAAGTATGTGTAACATGTTTATACATTTTCTAATACATGTTAATATTTTCTCTTCCCACAACTGAAAAGATGTGAATCCCAGTTGCTATTTTCAGGCAAAGCTAAGCTGCAAGGAAAGCTATTAGCAGCAAGTGGAGCTAGCAATTCCTCTGGAAATTGGGTACCTTAATTGTCCAAGTTCAGTGCTTTGAATATTGAACTACATGCTGTAGTGGTTAAAGCGCTGACCCATTCAAACCAAATTCTTAAATGACAGGGTCAATGCCACAGTGAGTTGATAGGGTAAAAAAAGAAGAAACTGCTAAATGATTATAGAATTCTAGTATTATGCACAGTTTTATTATGGCGAGATGCCCAGGGCTCATAAAAGATAAATGAGTTTTGAAGTGGGGGGAGAGGAGGAGAGTGTTGTTAAATTTAATAGAAGTTCTTTTTTCTCCTTTTTTTTTTTTTTTTTTTTTTTTTTACTGGCAAGGGAATGCGAAAGACATCAAAGCAGTTTTCAGTTTTCCTATAAATCTATAAGAAAATGAATTTCAGCAGCAACTTTTCTGCTTTTATTACTAAAGTTCTTTCAGAACCTGAAAGGGAGTATAATTCAGTGCTTTTCAAATTGCTTTGGAGAAATATAATAAATCCAATATATATGGGAAAAGTTTATGAGCTTTTTTGTATAGATAAAACATATACAGTTACTGGATCCTTTCTCTGATTTATTAAAATGGTTTCAAAAAAATAGCTTAGCAGATCTGCCTGTGAGCATTTCACTTTGAGAAGTACTCATTAATTTCTAGACTAGAAGCCCAACAATATGATATAGCAAGTTAGTTAAACAACACTGCCATTGCTTTACTTAAAAACATGGGTAGAAGTATGAATCTGTGATCAAAGATCAGTGGAAGAATGCACAAATGCAGAGTGCTGTCCTTGATCATGACAGCCACAGTATAAACACATTATTGCCCAGTTACCTCTAAGTTCATTACTTTGAATATGACTTTTTTGCCTGCAGGAAGAAAAACTGATTTGCCAAAGTTCACCATGATGTATGTGGACACAATTCACTTCATATTTCCACATGTTCTTTTTTAAGTCTTTTCTTACAAGACCTTGCATAAATCCTTTTCTGTTTGCATTGTCATCTGATTTTTGAAGGCTTTGCACTTCCACAAGTGGAATATGTATAAATGCAATAAGGTAATTCATATCTACACTGAATAATGAAACATAAACCTTCCTCTGAACCATCTACTTGGTCAATGCTTGGGTCCCAGACAAAACATAGATATGATAGCATAGTCCTTCTAAGGACAGATTATCTCTGCGTAGCTAATTTGTCTAGGTCTAGCATTGTGCTAAAATGGCACTGCAGTTTCTTTGATGTGGCTTAATATTTCGCTTTAGCATTACCTGTTCCTTGGGATGAATCACAAGAATTGTTACATAGTGCAAATACAACTTACGTGGTGTTTTGTATGAGGGAACTCATACCCATAAGGGCTGCCCAGTGTCATTGCTCCATACATTTCTTTCCAACAAAAATCCAATGTTATTTTCCATCTGCACATGATATTTACCTATCCAGTCCCAGTCAGTTAAGCTTTCTTTTTTAATATAAACTCTGCTTGAAAGTCCCAACACAATGAATTAATTGTGTGGAAATTAGCATACTAATAATGTTAACCTGAAGGTCATGAAATAGCTAAAAGTGACAGAACAGCCCCCTTCCCTTCTCCTTTCTCCTGCAGGGATTGTCCATATTGCAGTAGATATATTCATAGCTTAATCTATAGATTAAGGAAAAAAAGGCAAGAATCCAGCTACCCTCTCCAGTACTTGTTTTCTTGAAAAAAACCCCCACTGTAATTCTGCTGTTGGAGGAACTATGGCACAATGATATGAAGGATATGCTGCAAATCTGGGAACATAATAAAGGAACTCATCCTAATTAACTGTTTCTTCCTGTGCAGTGATTATCTTGGTACAATCTAATGCTCGGTGTTTTTCCCTTGAACTGAAAGCTCTCCAAAGAATCACAATTCACAATTTTGAGAACTTTTACAGAATGTAAGATATATTACTTCAGTGTTAGGAGTCTGACATGGAGCTCACATGACCTGAGGAACAACTTTACAAGTTTGTGGCAGTTTCATACAAACAAATTCTGGCAATTGTCGAATTCTCAGAATTGCACCCACTTCTAACTCATAGGTCAAACACCAATGTGACATCATTCACTTACATATGTGGCCATTTCTTTTTGGAAATATAGGATCTTTCTTTCTTGAGACATAAATTTCCTTTCCTATGTGGCTTTTCTTTCCCATATTCCTTATCTTTAACATTATTGTGTTAACAAAGGATAGAATTCTTCACTTTGTATCACTTTAATTAGTTCTGTGTTCCTAATACTGCATTAATTGAACATGTACACAAAATGTGCAGTATGTAAGTCCTTTTTCTTACATGAGGCACATCTCATTGTGATAATGACTTATGTGTTATGTTCATGTTAGCAAATTTTCTGTACAATAATTATGCACTGAAATTGACTTTCCCACCTACCTTAAACATACTTTATATCTTTTGATTTTGAATATTGCTAGTAAAATATTAATAAATATATCAGCTACATTCAAATACATTATAAATGAACAAATATGCCAAGGCACTTCATTTTAAAAGAATGTTAGCAATATTCCATTATAGTATTCTCTTAGATCTTCCTACTTGTGTTTTTCGAAGTACCTGCAGTTATTGAAAACTTAGAATGACAAATAAAACCCTTTATCATGACTGGAAGTTATGTTTTATAGAGTACAAGGTATGATTTTCTGAATTGAACCAAGGTGACTATTAATCATATGACAAATTGCATAAAAGGTATTTTTGAATTCTTTAGAAGACAGCTTGCTCAAATATTTTTGTTGCTTTGTCCAACTTTGAGTGCCTTAAGTATTATGCAAGTAGGAGTGCTAAAAAGTAAAATTTTCAATTTCAAAATGGATAGGTCACCAACTTTTCTTTGAATATCTAAGCTGTTGTCTTCCAGTATGGGGGAGAATTTATCTATAATTCAGTTTTCAATAAGTGTGGGTTAGATCAGTGTCCAACTCTACGGGCCTAAATCAATGTTTTAAGAATCAACTAATATAGCATCAAGAGAAAAAAGCCACATCCAAGTAACAACTGCAGGACTGTGGAACATTTCTGATTTAACAGGCATTCTACAAAACTGTGAGGTAGATTTGACAACAGTTCAAATGCATTGTGTACACATATAACATTATAATTGCAAAGGAGATTTGTAATAGTGCAATGGCTATGGCTGCATCACTTCAGGGACTTTGTGAGCTGCACATCTGAAAGGTCACAGGAACATTTTGCAGTGCTCCAGTTACCAAAAAAAGTAATTTAAAATGCAAAGCACCTATGAAAATATGTTTAGGAAGGAATGTTGTTAAACCTTCCAAATATATCTTGATTACAAGAATGTGTTGGCCTTTTACTCACACCATGCTGGGTATCATTACTGTCGTAGAACAAATTTCAACGAGAGGGCTGGAATTATGCATGCAGAGAAAGGGTAAACACCAAAATGTATTTTACATATTTTTTACAAATGGAGTCAGTTAATGTTTACTACTAATCTGTGATTTTATTGAATAGGTCTAGAAATAACTTTAGAGACTGACAGACAGACATATTTTAAACACGGAACAATCCTTGCACTATTTTAATTGTTAATTATGGCCAGCTTCAAAAGGAAGTGTATTCTTTTGATGACAAACATTTTTATTAAGACTTCATAGCTTTGTTTTTTCTCCCTCCATTGACAGAAGATAATGAGATGATAAGACACAAGGTAATCTAAATAGAAGTAGCAAAATCTGGCCCCAGATAAGAATGATTTGACTCCAAACTAGGAAATTTTACCTTTAGGACTGGGCTCTAAGAAAGTAAAATAAATGAACAGAGTGGCAGTGAATAATCCTATCTGAGTACATTATGGATACTAATATTTGCAGATAGGAAGAAGAGGCTGGCACGTGTTTCAATGAACAACATAAATAACAGCATAAAACATATGCAAAAATGCAGTGAAATGGCAATGCAGTGAGGCATACCTAAAAGGATGCATCCACTGTTCCACAGTGTGTTACAAGCATTTAACACTAGACTGAAACAGAAAGACCTCTGAGAAACAGCACCATCAGGACCTATGATGAGTGGTCTGTCTAGTGCAGGAGACCTCTGGTTAGAAAAAGGATGCTGCTGTAATTTGTAATCCTAGAGAGCCAGCTGTCCCTCTACAGTAACTTCCTTTACATCCAAGAAATACCCACAGGAGTAAGATACCCACAGGAGTAAGGGTGCTGATGGATTTCATAAGGAGAAGCTGCATGAAAGAGGGAATGAGGGCAGGATTCCTTGAAAGAAAGGCAGACTGTTTCTGAAACAACAACTCTCACTCTTTTCCTGATAAGCAGAGTTATTGTCTAAGACCTCTTGAGAAAGAAATTATTTGCATCTGTAAACCTTGTCACTAGTATTCCACAGGTGGTCCGATTAGCACCCTGGCCAGCATCCTCATCCCAGTCCTTTTCCTCTTGGACTCTGCAGCAACAAGAAGTTTAGCCTCAATGAGATAATTAGTTACTGAATTTATGGGGATATAGAGTTAAGAGTATCCTGGGTTACAATATTCTCCACTAAGATAGATAAAGCTTGGTATTATACAAATCATATCAAACAAATCAATATTCACTGGTTATGGAGGAGAAAGAAACAGTTAAAAAGAGCTGTATTCTCTGAGATGAACAAGAGGATAACCATGCGGCAGAAGGTACAGAATGGACTTGAACCTGACTCTTCTTTTTCCTGGCTGGTTGTTGTAGCCAGCGAACCATAAGCATTTTATACCGCTGGTGATACAGGTGATAATCTCTACCTCTAAACTTGTTTTCTGGAAAACAAAGAAACAAACTGATCTCTTAGAAACCAAAACCAGAAGGATTAATTGAAGGAGAATGTTCAGGGTAGATTAATCAGATTTCTGATATCTTCTCAGATTCACACATGCAGTGCCTGGTTGTCAAGGTTTGAATGATTTTATATGATCACTGACTAACTCTAGGAAGCTGTATGTGGAGCATTATCAGCATTAGACATTTTGTTATCTGTTTATTCATCTGTTCATTCTTTAGAGACTAACTGTTCTGCGGTACTCTGTTGGTACCCAGGTTTAGGCTAAGCTATGTAGTTAAGCCCTGAAGTTTCTGTGTCCTTAGCTACATCTGGCAATAGGAATGAAATTCATATCACTGATCTTTAGCTGTTGAAAAGTTAGTTGTCTCTTCAGTGCAAGTTGTCTCACTTCATTCTATAATCGAAGGAAACTAGTATCCATCTTCTGTTAGTAACTGAGCTGGTCTGTGGAATCTATTTTTGTATGAGAGGAGTTGCCTTTAGAAGACACCAGTTTTTCTCAATTAACTGTACATAACCTGCTGAGATTAGACACCTTTATCAAATTAATCCTGAGGTTAGATTGCACAAATCCACTACTGAAGTATTATTCTGCTTCTCAGTGTAACTTACTTTTAAACAACAAAAATTAGGAATTAAAAATTGGTCATTGTTTCCTAAGATGTAAAATTTGCCAGTTGCAAAGAAGCATGGTTAATACATGTAATTTCATAAATAAAATACACATAGGATTTTCTGAAGCACTTAGTTTAGCATACATGGTACTATGATTTAAAATGTAAACATAGTTCAGAACAAATCTGTTAAGAATCAGTTAATTTACTATCTGAAAAATTAGTTGTAAGTGAAGAACTGACTTTACTAAAGAGGTCTAATAAAAGCTGGTCTTTGGACTTAAGCTACTCAACATTTTGTCAATAGATAAGACTTATGTGTAGCATTATTGTATGCAACATTTGTAGATGATAAAAATATTATAAGGACAATGCAATCATAGAGACAACATAATAAGTGAAGCATTTAAAGATATATGTCTAGGACATAACAACTCAGTATTTGTATTAAAAAATTACATGGAGGAGGGCTGTCCTAGAAAGCTGTAATTATGAGAAGAATGTAAAATCTGACAGGTCATTTTACAAAACAGAAAAAGTCCATCTAGGTGTACTAACTACAGAGACAGGGACTTGAGTCCCTGATTTGCAATAGCTGATGTTCGGGAAATTATTTTGAGAAGGCATCAATATATATCAACCTTATTCTTACAGTATTCCCTAGGCATCTGGCATTTTGGCCAATATAAAAAAAAGGTTACTGAAGTAGATGGACCTATGATCTATCAAGCACAGGCAGCATGCATGCTGTTGTGTCCTTTAGCTTTGCTCAGATGTGTTGTAATTTAATTCATCTATTGAATTCATGAATGGAACTCTCTCCATAGCAACAAGTGCAGACAACAAATGACACACATACACCTCCACCCCCCAAATAAGAATCATACAAAGAGGAAATGATCCCTTTATTCTTTCAGTAGTGAGGAACTTTTTGTTTGTTTGAAATAACCTTCAAAAGAAGAAGGACAAAAAAGCATACACTTGACCTTCTGCAAAGTGACAAGACAGGTTACACATGTTTTGAGATCTATCTCTCTGTATTCTGGACCCAGTTTATGAACAGTAACAGTTACACAAATTAAACATAAAGTGGAGGAAGTCCACTGACTTCCTCCGTTTGACCTGAAGAACAAATACTTACCTGTAAACCATAGTAAATAGTTTATTGGAAGAAACCACTGACCTCAGAGCATATCGTAACTTATCCTTGTTCATTAAACAGTAACTTTCAAGTACTGCAACTATGATTTACCCAGTATCTCAGTATTAAGGTTACAGGACTTTTTTTTTTTTTTTTTTTTTTTTTATTTTATTTTTATGGAAATAATAATAAAAAAGAGTGTCAATAACATTATTAGTAACATTTAAGGAGAAAATACACAGGTGGTATATGTTTTCAGAGGAGCCAAGATTCTTTATCATGTGACCTGAAAAGAGTTCAAGAAGATGCACGAGTCTTCAGGAAAAGGTAAAAGCATAAGCTATGTAAGATCACATAAAACTTTTCTGAGCTAGGTAGGTATCCCCAAAACCAAATGGAAATAAGTGGTCTCTTCCCTAAATTCTCCTCCAAACTGAAACAAAGCAATTCCTTTTAATTCAAATCTTTTAATTCTAATTTTATATGCTTATCAATTGTAATAATTTTGAGCTTTGATCTTTGCACCTGTTGCTTTGCCAATGCAATGACTTTAACTTGATCATTGCATTTTTCCATCATCAATTAGTTCAGTGAAATCTTGGTAAATTTACACTAATATAGATAAGTTTATGTTTCTTTGTTATGTTTTTAGTAAAATGCATAAATTACACAGCACAGGTTTATATTAATTTTCAATGTACACCAAAAAATATGAGGGCAAAGATCACCTCAAGAAATCCGCTTGGCTTCCAAGTTCACACCTAAATCATGGTAACTGTTCAGTTCAGTGTACACCTCCTGGGAGATAAGGGTCGTCTACTAAATTACTAAAATGACCTTGTGTCAGAAGAAGAACCTGTAGGTTAAAATTCTTTTTTTTAGAAGTGTGTAATGAGATAAAAACCATAAGTAACTAAATAATGTGTAGTAATATTATCATGTCAGTAAAACAAGAGTGTTTACTAAGTGTCCACCCCGCTCTTACTTCACCTTTTCTCCTAGTAAGGAAGCTATTTTCCACTCAATGCACAAGTTTAATTCCCAGCACTTATGACAATTGGCAATCATACAGTCACACACAGAGAAACTTAATCCATAGGACAGTAATCTAGGAGAGCAGTAAAAGCAGTTTTAGTAACCTAATTCTGAAAAAGTCACTCAGGCAGAGTTTTGTAAAAGTTGAACTAATATGTTTTAAAAGCATGCCAAGGTTTTAGAAATTAGTCACAAATGAGCAAACATTGTACATGACTTTCTAAACAAATTAAAATGTCAGCTCTATCCACTGTTACACAAACAGTTTGAACATATTTACAAAATGGACTGCATGGGAATTTATTCTTAGCAAACAATTTGTAGACATGAGCAAATTAATTTTCTCACTGTTTCAGAGGGCTTAGTCCAAAAAAAAGAGCTACCATTTCTGATGTTTTTAGAAGATTGGGGAGCAAATTGGTACTGATTAAACAAGGAATGATATTTTCCTGCAATTTGTTATTAATGATATTTCTGGCTTACAAAGCTACCTTGCCTCTCTGAAGCCAAGGAACAGATCTATGTGAAGTCACTTGATCAGCTCGTGGTGTTTGTTCCTTCTTTTACAAGTTTTCTAAATTTCACTGGCATGAGGAGGGCTGATTTCTTCACAGTCTTTGAGAAGGTAAGGGATATACCTAAGAATTATAACAGTGAACAGGTATGCTTCCTTTATCAGCAAGCTGATGGTACAAGTACAGAAGGAAAGACTACAAGGATTCACAAAAACATTAAGCTCAGGGCTTCCTGTCAGTAATGAGAAAATGAATTTTATAGGAAAAGGATCCTGGGGATAGATAAAGTTATAAGGAAGCTAGGGATATCAGAAAGGGCTTTGTAAAAGGCAAGTCAGAGGTCTCTGGACACTTTGATAGATTGGAGAACTCCGTAGCAGCTTTGTGGACTGTGGATCCAAGTATTAGCTGATGCAGATTGCAGGGGATGAAGATGAAAATGAAATTAGATGATGTATAAGGCAAATTATCTCTCTATTTACATACAGAAACTTAGGAAAACTACCCTTCCCCAGGGCAAAGCTAAACTTTGTGAGCTCACAAATCATAAGATTTTATTGTCCATATATTTCACCTCTCCTTTCCAGAGATATACAGAGAGAAACCTGAGATAGATACTTGTCAAATAATGCCCAAATTTTCAAAAGTCCTCCTTGCCACATGGGGGTTAAAACCTCATTGTTTAAAATGTAGTAGAGCTTCAAAAATCAAACAGGGTAACACATTTGAGAAACAGCGCTTTGAAAGAGATAATAGGGCTATAATCAAAACTAAACCTTGTACTGTTTTTTGAAGTGGGCTTCAAGAAAATAAATAAAATAGAGCAAACACAAACATTTTTAAAGGACATGGAGACGAACTAGAGGAGTCAGCCATGCATTTCGGAAGAGAACATGTTTTGACACTCACAAAACATTTCCGAAATGTCATTCTGTTTCAAGAACTTTGATCCTGTCTCCAGTCAGCTAAGTGTTGCTTTGCTGTCAAGAGGTTTAATTTAGATACCATTATTGCTGGATGCATATATTTCTTGTGAGGACTGAAGGCCATGCATCAGACAAGATTCAAGTCAGCTTACTAGAAGGTGCTGTAGGCCACTTTCAAGTCAGAGGACCCAAGGAGATCATCTTAACACAGATGCAAAGGCTGGCAGGGAAACAGATCTCAGGAAAACTGTTCTAAAGATCAAGGAACATGCAAAACTCCTTTTAGGGTAAAAATAAAATAGCCCCAGTCAAACAGTTGCTCTAAAGCTTCTAGCAAAAGTTCTACTGCTGATATTCTTCAGTTTGGAGTAGTATTTATGCTTTTAAATTTATTTTTCTATGATAAGAAGGAAGAAAGGAAGCTTTGTACAAAATAAAGTACTTTGATTCAAAAGACAATTTTTTTTTTTCAAATATTATTGCCTTGTTCACAAATCCAAATTTATAAAATTTTGTAATGATTATGCCTGTGCAAAAAAGACTACCATATTTTTCAGAAAGAGTTTTGAGGGCAGCAAAAAGACATTTTTATCATATTTTCTATTTATTTTCTATTAAAAGAAGAGAAAAAATATTTTTTTCATAGAAGTTATTTAAGAATAATTTTTAATGTTATTTTAGTTCTCCATTTAGTCCTTTCATAATCAAAAGCTAAAAAAAAAGGTTTTTGTCATTAACTATTCTACAACTGTATTTACCCTAGATCCTGAGTATTTATTGATTCAAATAGTGAAGATCAAAATGTTGCCCAAGAAAGCCAAGATGTTCAATAAATATTTTCATTTTATAATTTAGGTTAGATTACCTTAATCTAAATTTTAACTTTATTGCATAACTAAATGTCAGGCCTGTGAAGCCAAAGAATTTCCTTACTCTGTGTTTTGAAAGCATAAGATTTGCCATAATATTAAGGAGGTTTTTAACATGGAAATTACTCCTTATTTTCTTACTGCACTACTTTAATATTACTCTATTCAGTTAAAATTGAATTTTTTCTCTGGTGCTGTGTCACAGTTTCAGCCCACCTGGTAACAAAGCACCACGCAGCCACTCGCTGACATCCCCCCTCCCCGGCCATGGTGGGATGAGGAGAAAATATAAAGGCAGGCTTGTGGGTCGAGATAATGACTGGGAGGGATCGCTCACCACTTATGGTCATGGGCAAGAGACAGGCTCAACTTGGGGAAGAAACAAAATCAATTTAATTGACCACCAGTCAAATCAAAACAAGGATACTGAGAAGTAAAACCAAACCTTAGAACACCTTCCCCTTAACCCTCCCTCCCGGCTCAACCCCACTCCCGGTTCTCTCGGCCTCCTCCCCCCGGCGGCACAGGGAACAGGGGTTGGGGGCTGGGGTCCGCTCATCCCACCGGGTCTCTGCCGCTCCTTCCTCCTCAGGGGGAGGAGGACTCCGCACTCGTCCCCTGCTCCAGCGTGGGGTCCCTCCCACGGGAGACAGTCCTTCACCAACTTCTCCAACGTGAGTCCTTCCCACGGGCTGCAGTTCCTCACAAACTTCCCTGGCGTGGGTCCTTTCCGTGGGCCGACCTTCAGCCACACACTGCTCCAGCTCGGGCTTTCCCATGGAGTCACGGCCATCTTGGGGGGCCCCCGCTCCCCTGCATGGGCTGGGGGGGACGGACAGCCTGCCGTCTCCCCATGGGCTGCGGGGGCATCCCCTCGTCCGGCGCACCTCCTCCCCTCCTTCCTCACTGGCCTCTATATCTGCAGAGGGGTTCCTCTCACATTCCAATCCCCCTACTCACTGTAGGTTCCCCTTCTTAAATCTCGTATTCCAGAGGCGCGACCACCATCACTGATGGGCTCGGCCTGGGCCAGAGGCGGCTCCAACTTGGAGCCGGGGGAGCTTCGAGCAGCTTCTCACTGGAGCCACCCGTCCCTGCAGCCCCCTCCCCTGCTACCAAAAAACCCCCTGCCACAGAAACTCATAACAAGCTGCTAAGAGTAATTCAAGAGAAATTCAACACACAATATTCCTTGACTGCAAAGTCAAGAGGAAAATGTGGTTTACTTGGCACAGTGGAAATTCAAGATTTCACTCTGCTAATTTACAGATGATGATTGTCTTTGTGGAACTCACCTTTTTGCCTCATTACTCTCTACAGCTCCTGAAAGTTCACCCTGCTCCAGGCAGCCCAGAGCTGAAATGTAAGAGATTTCTTCATAAATTCTTCCCTCTGGCTGTACAGGAGGTTCTTCCCTCATCACATCCAGACCTGCACCAAGAGCCAGAGTTCCTGATTGCCTGAAGCACTCACTGACTTTCTTGAGATCCTGGAGGAAACCAGGGAGTATTTTTCTTCACCAAAAGCTTAAATGGGAAGATGTGGAGTGAAGAGAGAGATTTGGGGCACTGTAATAATGGTCAGAGCAGAAGATAATGATTGAACAAAATGTAAATAAGAAAATGAAAGATTTCAGATGTCTATAAAGCACCATAAGCATAAGTGTGTTCAGGTCTTGATACTATTGACCACTGTGTATATAGCCAACGGTGCCTAATGATGTCACATGTTTTCAATAATGAATGAGTGGGATTTTCTTCCAGAAGAAGTAGTATTGTTTGTCATAGGCAGTAACCACTTGTTAACAAAGATACTATTTTTATGAAACTGTGACTAAAAACTGCAAAAAGGCAAAGATAAGAAGATAAGAAGAATTCTTTTCATGAATAGCTTTTTTAAGATTTCCTGAAGTGACTGGTGGATGCCTGTACAAGGTCTTTTAAAATTTCCATCTCTTTTTCACTCTTTGCTGGCACTATGTACGTTCCCTCTTCACCTGCAATTTCTCTCAAGTGAGCAACCCTACCAGCACTATTTTTTCTCTTATTTAAAGAATGTTCTGGAAAAATACATCTGTCTCCTCAAATATTTGACATGTGTAATACAGTGCATTGAGATTCAACAATTTATTTTGTCATATTTTACCTTTATTATTTTTCTCCCAAGATCAAGCATACAGTCTGAAAGTGAAAACATATATATAAAGACCTTGTGTGCATGGGGATGCCCTAATTTCAACATTTCTTAAATTTCAATTTCTTAATTTCAGTCTTCCAGAGAGGATGAGTGTTTGGCATACAGAAGACACAAATAGAAAAGTTGGATGTTTGACATGTTTCCTTAGGTAACTACTAGAACTTGAAAAATGCTTACCAATGTGTTAAAATGAAAAAATTAGTATAGGACTTGTTTGTTTGCTGGTTTAGCTTTTAGCTGTTTCAACCTGCCTACAACAATCATGCTGGAAAAACTTGATGCTCAAGCAGCAAAGGTGGTTATGTCACATCAGAATTCACTTTTATTTCCTTTTCCTAATTATAGAAAATGTTTTTTATACAACAAATACTGACCTTAGCCAAATCAAAAATCAACACCTAATTTAAAGTAGTGGACTTCATAGAAATTATTCTGTAGACTTCAAAATTCTGGAATTTCACCCTTGCTGTTTTACTTATCTTGACAGGATATGGGAAAACAACTTTCTAAGGTCTGCATTCTCTCAGCTTGCTATCCAGAAGTTGCTTCGGATACAAACCTATGGCCTTCTATAAAGTCCCTATACTAATCATTAATAATGATAAATATATTTTCCTATCATTTTCTTGATGTGTTCCCAGAACACAGGATTATTCAGGAAAAGAACTCATATGATCATAAAATACAGCACAAGATATAATACTTTTCCTTGTAAGGGCCTCCAATAATCGCCACTGGACAGGAGGAAGACTATCAGCCACCTCATTATCCTGTGATGTGATATTCAATGATGATGTGTCCTCTGCAATTTAAAAATCACAAAACCTCTCATTCATATACTCTCTTTTTTTCTCTCTTATATTTTTTAAGAGGGAAAATTCTTTTGCCTATCACATAAAATTTGCACTGTTTGGTTTCCATTTGATGCTCTACTGTGGCTGGAACACCAATTTCCACTAGAATCTCAGTGCATCATGAGTCACCGCAGCAGGGGGCATCTTCAGATATTTCTAAGCCTATTGGCACCTTTGTTAAAAGGTCATCATTCTTGCTTTCTATGACAATCTCCAGACATTTGGTTTTGCTCTCAGGGATTATTATTCTTGTACACATAAAAAGCACCACGTGTTTCACCATAGAAGCAATTTGATCTACACACTAATCTGTGAACAAGTGAAGAATGCATGGACCAAATGGCAAAACCCCAACAAACAAGATGGGTTTATGTAGTGAAAGGTACCATTATTTTAGGACTGTCATGAAAGAGTTTGTGCTGTGTTTACTGTGCCACTAGTGACTTTGATTGTAAATACTAATTTCCTTTTCTATACAGCAGCTTCAAAAAGGTAAGTAAATTATGGTTTAATTTTTACCCAGTCCTTCTAATAAATGTGAAGAAAATCTGACAAACATCCATGGACGGAAACATGCATGCTGGTAATTTTGTTGAAGAGTAATTTCTGGACAAGAGTATGAATTAATATGTGTAATGAAACCTTGTATTCTGAAGTGGAATGTTTAATATTCTGCATATTTGCATTTAAAACATTGAATTTTCAGAATGCAAATCAGATATTTTGATCAATCACATGTTGTAGCAAGAAGGAAGAAAGTGCCAAATCCAGCCTCAATATTTTCAGAAGGCAGAATGCTCAAAACACACAGCAAAAATTCTCCAAATATTAAAGCATTCTCAACATTCTTAGCACGTCTGTGCTCTGAATGAACATTTTATTTTCTTGTCAGTGATTCAGAATATCCACAGCTACTCTTCAGTGACTAGGAAAAAATCATGCCAACTGGGATAAAGCTTTATTTTAAAGTTGAAGGCATGAAATAAGCACTAAGAAGACAATTGTACACCTGTTTTCAAAAGTAAAAAGGCATCTCAGATCTACTTTGCTTTTGAAAATTTGGCCAAGGATCGTATTTCAGAGGCCCAATAGTTTATAACTTTATTCCCAATATTCTATCCTGTATGCCTAATCGGGCTGCTGCACATTTGCATAAGCATGATGCTTCATGATTAATGGATAAGTCACAGCATGGATTCCTGAACAAATTCATCTGCGGATCGTCGTCCCCATCCCTACTGCAAATAACCAGTGTGCCTAAACTGCAGTCTATCATACCTGTAGATATAGCTATGTATCAAAAATCAAACTGTATAAACTTAATTATAAAGCTGTACTGAGTTGTAAACTTCTTTTATCTAGAACTGTTAATAACAATAAAATGTTAGCTCTTATAAAGCCACTGGCAGTTATACTTCCTGTGATTTATGAAATTATTTTTTTTAAATGTTAAAATTAAGTGTCAAGTCTATAGCTTTATTTTCAAAATTGAACCAGATTACAATTAAAATGAAGACTTTGTTAAATTAATAACCCAATAATTACTTCTGTGCTATTACTCTTAGGGTAATGTTAACCCAGAGTGAACAAGAACTTGCTGTTCAAACAGAGCAACATGTTAGTAATTCAATAACATGTCCACTCACAGTCAAATTAAATAAGAAATCTCCTGAAAATGTCAACAAAGGTCTGATGAATAGAAGCCAGAGGATGCCACAGTAAGGGTGCCAGGAAAATGTAAGTCTAATCTTTGACGGTTAAGCAGTGCAGACATCTTGAGAGACTACAAGCTGATACATGTTCTTTTTACTGCAATTCCTTGCAATAACATGATGACTCATCTTAAGGGATCTTCCACTCAAGCTTAATTTGTTTCAGTCGTAAAGACAAAAAATTCCACTATTATTATTTAAAGACTTTTTCCTACTGTCACAAAAAGCATACACTGACTGTGCTTTATTTTCATATATTAACATTAACATTATCTTCGCCCAGCAGAGAAGGCTATCAAATGCAGTATTATTGGCAGCATCTCAAAGCAGGGTATAGAGAAGATCATATTTCGTGTAACTGGGAAAAGACAGAAACAAAATAGTTTGAAGTGCCGAGGAGTGAAACCCCCATGAGCTATATCAATTTTCTTTTAAATTGATTATTGTAAAATTTTACAAGAAAAAATAATCAAAGGTTTGCCTTTTCTTTTAAATTCTTGTTTTCGTATAGCGACATCTAAATTCTACTATCTCACTGGTGAGCAGTCATTGGTGTCGATGATTCAAATCAATGGGATTCAAAATAGTTTTGAACATTATTAACCTGCAGTTTAACACCAAGAATAAAAACATGACCGTTTTAAACATTCTACTTATAGAGAATTAATGTGAAATTCCATTAACCATTATGTTTACATTATTCAGAATTTAATAAAAATACACAAGATTGTATACATGTATAGTCTTTCCTACAAAAATAAGCTTACTCTCTAAACTAAATATAGTGTGCCATGAGGAAGTGACTTGTGCCTTAATCAGATAAGTGCTGGTCAAAACCATCTATTTTTGGAATGGACATAAATAATAAGCACAAAACAAGCAGAAGCCAAGATGTATAGCTCTAGAGGAATCTATTCCCCATCCTAAGTAACAAAGCCAGCACAAAACATTTATATTCTATGATTCTTAAGCAGCCTAAAGGATCACCTATGCAGTTTGAATCCAGTTTGTCAGAATTATCCAAGGGTAGGTTTCATCTCATCTAGCTCTACAGTGTAAACTGTTTATCTAGGCTTCTTTAGGGACAAAGTGCTGTGTCCAAATGGAAAGTCACCCCATTTACACTACATTTTCTGGCAGACCTTCTCTCTAAACAGATACTTAAATCTTAGTCCACCAAAAAAAGTTGAAATTACAGTCAGCCTGCATGCACTCTCCTAATGGTGGTTCCTGAAAAATCCACTCTTCCTCCTATCAAACTCCCTGCTATCTATATATCCATACATAATAGAAAAGGTTCAACACTGCAGAAAAATTTTGCCAAAAGCTAGTATATTTATATTGGAAAGTGAGGGAATTTCCCTTTCCACCAATTTTCTATTTTCCCTTTGAAATTGGGATCTTTCAATGGGTTGAGTGCACTTGTGGAAATAAAGCAAAGCAATCTGCAAAAATGAAGTTTTCCCTCTAAGTATATGATACCACCGCTTTAGGGCTTAAAAATATTCAAAGCAGGGCTGTAGTAGCTCCTAAGAGATCATTCCTGCACTGTTGTCTCTCTCTTTATACCAGTTTTTATGTGGTTAAATCCACTTCACCAATGGCACACAGTCTTTCTGCATTATGTCCTCTTGAAAGCAAGTTCTTTTATAGTAAACATTATCCAAAGATTCTATAGGTAACATATGGAAAGAAGGGGTTTTTTATTTTCTTACCAGTAAGACATAAAAAACCGATAAGGGTTACATTATAATACATCTTTGGGTTACAATAAAGTAGATTTTATTTTAATAACACTGATATCTTGGAAACATTGATTTAATTGTTTGTATTTTTTTCTTAATTTAATAATATTCCTTGTGTAATAGCAATAAAAGAGGCAGCCCACATTCTTCTGGTGTGAATTTTGTGATTAAATTTCTGACAACAAATATGTGACATTAATGGCAAAACTGATAGGGTTGTGACTTCATGTACACATAGGAAATTAATGTGGAATTACCTATGCATTATGTTTTAGTTTTCATGTATCCACTGACAGTTCTTTGCTTTAATATCTAAATGAAATTAAAATTAAAACTACACTACTTTAAGGGTGACGTGAGAGATTTCACTTTTTTAACAAACTTCTAAGTAGTTGGGAAATTCAATCCCAACAGCATGATCAAAAGCTGTAATTTTTCTGTAAGATCTCTGGAAGGAAAGTCTAGGAAGTATTTTTACCCCCATTTTAAAGGAATCTATTTTTTCTCAAAACCGTATATAGGATCTGCAGTCATAAACATATGGTATCTTCACAGGAATTATTATTATTATTATATGCATATTAATAAAAATTTGAAGAAAATATTAGATAATTTTAAAATATTTTTATACATATCAACCAATATAAATATATTCTGTATTTATTTGAGGCTTTAGAATGGAAAACATAAACATTTGATAAATGTTCCAGGTTGTATTTGTATAAAAAGACATGCTTGGCTCACAGTACACCCAAAGTTGTTTCAGCAGCAAAAAGTCTTACAATTTTCATTAAAAAAACAAACTAACAAACAAACAAAAAAAACCCAACCAACAAAACCAAAACCAACAAAACTCCCAAAACAATGAGTAGAAGTTGAAGCATGGGTTGCTTATCTGTGGATTTATTCTCCTAGTTTCACTAATATTCTAGCCAGAAATGTTTGGAACTACTGATATCTTTCCAGAATTGTATGCACATGTAACAACGTGGGACCGTATATGTAAGAAAAAAGGAGCAAAGAAACTGAAGTTCCTTGTATTACGTATGTGTTCTAACACGGTTTTGAAATTATTCTCTCAGTAGAAAAAATTGGCGTTGCACCCTAGAAGCCAGGTTAATAGAAGATTCAACTATGCTGATTTTGAGAACTTACATACTTTGTAATATATTATGTCACAATGCTCTGCTGCTGGCTTACCTCAGGTTCTCAGTCACTTCTCTTGCTGCCTCAGTTGGAAGTTTTCTGCTACTGCTTGGCCAGCTATGCAGCTAAGGTCTTACGAATCTCTTATGTGTACCAGTTTCACCAGTTTAGTATGGTATTGGGACTTAATTATCCACACATCAGTCACTCTGCTGTATGTTATGTCTCAAATACGATATGGGCAAATAAAATGTTTTTGTGTAGACAAAGGAGGGGGGGACTGTTCATAAGTCTCAGTCTTGAGAATTAGTCATGCTCACACTGTCACGGAGTTTCAGCCAAATGCTCACAGTTCACCACTAAGAAATAACAAGGAATAGCTTCCTTAACCACATTCCCACTCTAATTAAGGGAGGGGGCATTTGAAGTACTGGCATTCAGTACTTCTTAGTTAAATATCTGTCGATGGATCACTTTAATTCTAGCTAACATGTTCTTAAAAAAACCCCACAACCAACAGTGGTTGAAATGCCACATTTTTTCTAAGTGATCTAATTCAGGGATTGACATCTAGCTAGAGAGTTTTTCCTAATGTTTCCCATACCTCTCCCACATGAGTTAATTTGTGCATAAGTATGCATCTGTTCCTCACATTGGTTAAAGGAAACAAGTCAAAGAAAGAGTTGCTTTTATCTACAACAAGTAGAGGTATTGTACAGAACTATTTTTTGGCACCAGCTGTAGACTGATATGCCTTAAAATTATGCTTGGGCAAGTTTAGACTCATGGTAAGTCTAGTTCTCCATTGTTGGAACCCATATGTGCTCACACAAATTAAATTCAAGTAGATGTTATCTTCATGTATCCTTCTTTTCTTCTTGGATGGTATGATACACCGGGTCAACATGGCTTCCACTGGATATGGTCATGAGCCATTAAAGATGTCAAACAACTGAAATCCAGCAACTTTAATGGCAAAATATTGCCATAAATGAGAAGTTTTATTTTATGATTTTTATTATTTTTTGAGTTTTTACTTTTCTAATCGATAAGCCCAAGGAAAATGAAACTATTCTGTTTAATCCAGCAATATATCAACTGTTCTGTATGATGACATTAAATGTAGTATCACTGCACTCATGCACACATGCATATTTCAAGTTTCTGAGATAGAAATGACAGGCTCTTCCAGGAAAAAAAGAAAAGAAAAAAAAAAAGAATTGATGATCTGCATTGTCTTATGCACTTGTCTGACACTCCAGAACAAAATGTAATTCTTCATTAGAAGCAGAAATATTCCAGTGATCTTTTGGCCGTCTGTCTTCTTTTCCAGAACAGTCTGTAAGCCAGTAAGAAACAAAATGCTCTCCTAGAATATGAAGCAAACAGAAGTATCAGTAAAAACCATATAATGCAAGAAAGGTTTTTTAGATGACTGCTATTTTTTCTGAAACTGAAGTTCCTAGGAACTCTGGGGGATCCCATTCTTCCTCTCAGCATCTTAAAGAACCACCCCCTTCCTCCCTCATGAAACCTCACAAAACTAAGGAGACAAAAAAGATTATACAAACTGCTTTAAATGAAGATGCACTGGCTATCTGCAACTCTTTCCTTTAGTATCTATTAGTCTAACATGAGAAGAAAGCAACACATGGCTTGTTTCTCACTTTCCCACAATTCCTCTGCTTTTCTAGATGCTTCCAAAAGCTGTAGGTACGTGTTATATTTAACTGTCACTGTAAAACTACACAATGTGTACCTCACTTTTCTTTCTGGGAAAGATTCTGGTTACAGATGTTTAAATCAGTCCAAACAACTATTTTTGTGTTATTTCATTACATATTGAATATTCAGCATCAGTATTTTCAGCACAGAGCAAGTCATCATGTTTACTTAGTGATGTCTGAATTCTCTCCTACATGACTTGCTGATTGATAGGCTCGGAGAAAGCTGTCTTTTGAATACTTATAGGATTTATTCCTGAGGCAGATAATATTTCTTTTCCATTTGAATGTACCTGTTGTCAGTAGTCAGGATTTCACAAGAAGAGATAATCCCAAAGACAGCTTAAGCCAGACCACAGAGAGGTCTGAAGGTGCAGTTCTAATTCCTGAAAAATCTCGCAATGAGACTTCAAAATAAGAAATGTGATTGCAGGCTTTAGTTGCTAAGACTGACAGCTATGCTTGGAACAACTTGTATTGCTTTACAAACACTGTCTTCATGCCTACACATAGACAACTATAGCAAGTTGCCTAACAACTAATTAATGAGCAATACAATATCATAACACCTAACCCCAAACTCAGGGAAAGGGGTGCAGCCTTCTCACCTAATAATAGTGGAGCAGTTTTCCATGTGCACCCAAGTCTTGTGGCATCCAGAACAACAAGGACTGCAAGGCAACCTGATGCTGGGATTTTGGGGACAAAACTCTCAAGTGTCCAGTTACAAAGAAGGAAAATGCTTCAACATCTTTCCCAGAAGGTTCAATCTTTTAAGAGGACCACACAGGAATGAAAAGAACAATGAATAAAACTATCTACTTATTTATATCACTTTATATCCATAAATTCAAATTAATCTATGAGCACCATGGAGTCAGCTGAAATGTATTAAGGAGAAAAATTACTAAAAATAGCATTTGTTATAATTATTATTATCCTCTGCTTTATACCCTTAAAATATTAGAAGCCTAAGAATTCTCTACTAGCTTTCATTTGACATGTGGCTGACAGTTTTCAATGATAGAAGATGGAGGTAATCCCTTTATTTTGTTTTTGCAAAGGCAAAGTTTGAGGATTTTTTAAGATGGTAGCAAACCTTTTCAAAACCTCTGAGTTCTTGGTCACATCTTACCTTTTCAAGTTGTCTTGGCACTAGAATGAGTTCTTCTTTGCTGCACTCTACTTAAACTTAAGCACCTTTGCATGGGAGAGGAATGCAAAAACAGGTTAACCACAGTTTTGAAACAAAGAGGTTTAGAGGTGAAGCTAAAATGCAATAAAAATATGAACCACTTCTAGGTCAAAAAATGGTCCTTCACCAACACCAGTAAAAATCAAGCATGAGGCTTATCTGATTACTGTGAAGGTAGCTGGAGTTTTATAAGTTGGAGAAGACAGTACAATGAATGTTGCCTTGTAACACCCTGACGTGCACATACACTAATGCTTGCAACATGAGGAATGAATGTGAATTAGAGCTCTGGGTGCAGCTGCAGGGCTATGATCCTGCTGGGATCACGAAGATATGGTGGCATGGCTCCCTTGACCGGAGTGTTGCAGTGGAGAGATACAGGCTCTTTAGGAAAGACAGGCTGGGAAGACGAGGAGGAAGAGTAGCTCTATATGTGAGAGAACAGCTGGAATGTATGCCTGGGGATGGTTGATGAGCCAGCTGAGAGCTTATGGGTAAGGGTTAAAGAGAAGACACATAGGGGTGACATTGTAGTGGGTGTTTACTACAGGCTGCCTGACCAGGAAGAACAAGGGGACGAGGCCCTATACACAGCAGGTAGGAGCATTCTCAGTTTTGCAGGCCCTTGTCCTCATGGGGGACTTAAACCAACTTTATATCTGTTAGAAGGACAGCACAGCAGGGCATAAGAAATCCAGGAGGACGTTGATGACAACTTCCTCACCCTGGTGATAGATGACCCAACAAAGAGAGATGCTCTGTTGGGCCTCAAACTCACCAGCAATGAAGGGCTCATGGGGGATGTGAATGTCAAAGGCAGCCTTGGTTCCACTGACCATGAGACAGTGGAGTTCAGGATCATGAGGGGAGAGGGGAGGGGGGGGAAAGCAAGCTTACAACCCTGGACGTCAGGAGAGCAGGTTTTGGCCTTTTCAAAGATCTGCTTGGTAGAATGCCATGGGTTAAGGCCCTGGAAGGAAGAAGGGCCCAAGAAAGTTGGTTAATATTCAAGGATTACTTCCTCCAAGCTCAAAAGAGTTCCATCCCAATGAATAGAAAGTCAGGCAAAAATGCCAAGAGGCCTACATGGATGAACAAACTCCAAAACCAAACACAGAAAGGAATCACACAGATGGTGGAAGCAAGGACAGGTAACATGGGAGCAATACAGAGACATTGTCCGAACATCCAGGGATGAAGTTAGGAAAGCCAAATCCCAGCTGGAATTTTATCCGGCCAGGGATGTCAAAGACAACAAGAAGGGCTTCTATAAGTCCATAGGTGACAACAAGAAGGCTAGGAAAAAAGTATGCCTGCTGCTGAATGAGTCAGCAGGGACCGGTTACATAGCATTTGGAAAAGGCTGAGGTACTGAGTGCCTTCTCTGCCTCAGCTTTACTTGCAAGACCAGCCTTCAGGAATCCCAGGTCCCAGAGGGAAAGGCAGAAGCAAGGAAGACGTAATGTTGGTGGAAGCTGTTGGTGGATGTACTCTTCCCAGGTCAGGCAATACTTAAGCAAGCTGGACATATATAAGTCCATGGGCCCTAGTGGGATACACCCACAAGTGCTGAGGTTGCTGGCAGATGTCATTGTAAGGCCACTCTTGAAAATCTTTTATTGATCATGGCAACTGGGAGAGGTGCCCTAAGACTGGAGGAAAGGAAATGTCACTCCTGTCTTCAAGAAGGTCAAGAAAGAGGACAGGCTGGAGAGCCTCACCTTGATCTCTGGGAAGGTGATGGAGCAGCTAAGCCCGAAAACCATTTCCAGGCACATGAATGACAAGAAAGTCATCAGGAGTTGTCAGCACAGATTCACCAAGGGAAAGTCATGCTTGACCAATCTGATAACCTTCTGTGACAGAATGACTAGCTTGGTGAGGAGACAGTGGTGGATATTCTCTACCTAGACTTCAGTAAGGCTTTCAACACTGTCACCCCTAAGGTCATCATAGAGAAGCTAATTAAGTTCAGGCTGGATGAGCAGTGAGGTGGATTGAAAACTAGCTGAATGGCTGGGCCCAGAGGGTGGTGATCAGTGGCTTGAAGTCTCATTGGAGGCCCGTCACTTGCAATTTACCTCAGAGGTCAATATTGAGTCCAATCCTGTTTAACATCTTCATTAATTATATGAATAATGGGGCAGTGTGTACCCTCAGCAAGTTTGGCAATGACACAAAACTAGGAGGAGTGGCTGAGATGCCAGAGGGTTGTGCTGCCATCCAGAAGGACCTCCACAGGCTGGAGAAATGGGCTGAGAGGAACTTCATGAACTTCAACAAGGGGTAAGTACAAAATCCTGCACATAGGGAGGAAAAACCTCATGCACCAATACATGCTGGGGGCCACAAGGCTGGAAAGCAGCTTTGCAGAAAAAGCTCTGGGGGTTCTGGTGGACAAGTAGAGCATGAGCCAGCAATATGCCCTCATGGCAATAAAGGCCAATGGTATCCTGGGCTGCATTAGAAGTGTTGCCAACAGGTCAAGGCAGGTGAACCTTCCCCTCTACTCAGCACTGGAGCTACTGGAGACAGTCCAGTGAAGGGCCATGAAGGTGACTAAGTGACTGGAGCACCTTTCATATGAGGACAGGCTGAGAGAGCTGGGACTGTTTAGCTTGGAGAAGAGGAGGCTTGGAGGAGGGATCTCATCAATGTCTATAAATACCTGAAGGGAGAGTGTAAAGAAGACAGAGACAGGCTCTTTTCAGTGGTGCCCAGTGACAGGACCAGAGGCAGTGGGCACAAACGGCAACACAGGAGTTTCTGTCTGAACATCAGGAAACACTTTTTTACTGTGAGGGTGACCAAGCATGGGTACAGGTTGCCTAGTGAGTTTGTGGTGCCTCCATCCTTGGAGATACTCAAAAGTCACCTGGACATGGTCCTGAGCAAGTAGCTCTAGGTGGCCCTGCTTCATCAGGGGGATGGACAAGACAGCCTCCAGAGGTCCCTTCCAACCTCAAACATTCTGTGATTCTGTGAACACAGGGAATATGGCACACTTTTTCTTTTTTTCCAAAAGCATGTACAGATCAATGATAGACCTGAGATAAGAATGTATAATTTAATTGAAATTAAAGGATTGCATCAGGTTTCCCTGGGTCTGAATCACCAAAGAGTTAAATTATGTGCACTTTGCTTCTGAAGTCTTAAGTTTCTTTGAGTCAAACAGAAAGACTGTACATGTGAAAAACACTTGTATTAAATTATGTATTTGAATGAATGTTAAGATTTAATGATGCAAATGTTAAGTGCAAAATTATGCATGGTAAAAGAATGCTGTGTCAATGTACTGAAATGATCATTTATTATAGCATAGCAACAAGCAGTGCTTTCAAGCCTTCAAAGTTCTATAATATTCTCATTATACTTAAAGGGGTCATCTGAAACTGAGAGAACAGCTGGCTTTTCAAAAGACAAAAGGCCAAGTGAAAAATAACTATTGCTGAAACTTCAGTAGAATGAATATTTTAACATTAGGAGTGAATGAGCTGATAGTGTTTTTCATTCCCGAGAATGCTAGGGTTACTCAAATGTTTTATAAACTGCACCAAACAACATGCTATGTGGTGTGATCAAGAGATCACGTGTGTCAGAAACTGGAAGAACTTACTCTGCACACCAGTTTGCGAGCATAGAACATATTATAGGAATGACCACGTTGACGTGAAAAATGCTGTTAGCCCCGTCTTCTGACTCTCAAATAGCCAATAGTAGACATTCGACAGAGGAGGATTATCAAGGGCAAGATTGTTTCTGTAGTATACCCAGGATTTTGTGTAAAACAGCTTCTACTGGAACATCTAATCACTTTTGAATCCTTATGAAATGTTTTCATTCACAACATTCTGTGCTAATGGTTTCTACAGTTTAGTTATGCATTACATGAGACTTACCTTTTGTTTGTCCTGGGCTGGTGCCTGATAATTTTGCCCAATACCCTTAGCTCTTGCTCAGTGAGAAACACTGAGTAATCATATGCAGCTCCAATCTCTGGCTAAAGATCAAAGAGCTGTTCTATCACAGAGTAATGCAGGGAGGAACTAAATACTTCTCCCTTGCTTATTTTGTTGAGAAACTTACAAGAATCTTGAAGGCCATTCAGTCTGTAAGTTAGAAATCAAAGAACCATCATGTTCTGCAGTTCAACTTTGTTGATCTTGGTTTTAATTCCTTGGGAAGGAAAGCTAAGGAGAGAGAGATCTCCGCACACCTGTGTGCAAGTGTTTTAAGTGTCACGTAGCCAAGCTCTTTCTTACAAGCAAAGAGGAAAAAACAAGTTCCAAAACTGAAGAACTCCTGACTTTACTGAGCTCCTGACTTTAAAAACAAGAGAGAACTGAATACTTGGGATTACTTTCCTACCAAAGGTTCCTCCTGCCTTTTTAGAAAGAGGGCTTTAAAGACTTCCAGAATCTGTTTTCCTTCCAGAATCTGTTTTCCACTAAGACTACTTCTGAGAAAGCCTGCTACATCTGTTAAAGTTGAAAAAAAAAACCTTTTTTTATAGTATCAATTAACCTATAGTATGGAGGCAACTAAGAGAAAATCACTATACATGTGAGTATACATATTGATGTAACTGGCTGTCTCCTTTGCAAAAGAATGGGCTAAAATATAACTACTATTTGCAAATAGACAGTGATACTATGTGATGTTTTGTAAAGATCAAAAAGTGATCTGGAAATAGAACTCTAGGCCAGATCGTACAATGTACAAGAATTTGAAAGAATTATGCATAGAAAATTATTTCTGTTGTGTGTACCTCAAATTGCCAAAGACACATAGAAAGTAGTTCATTATGCTGCTGACTCTGAGTCCTCATCTATATGTTTACCCTAGTGTTCTCTAGCTGTCTTCATGGTAAAAAAAAAAAAAAAGTATTATTTTTACATAAATCCTGACATAATGATGACTTATGTACTATGCAACAAATAGTAGAGTCTGCTGCTCTTTCAAAGGATAAAATAGCCTTGTTATTTAGAATATGAGTAGCAATGTGAAAGGAGTTGAACACAGATATAGGATTTAAAAAATCAGGAATAAAGTTTGGAATGTTAAATAATCTTGAATTGTCAGGAATTAAGTGATTATGGCCTCTACAAACACCTCTTCATTAACTAATTCTTCCTCAATGCCTAGCCTACTGTTTACCTTCTTACTCTACCATAGGTCTCACCTATTTCATCTGTCATACTTCCCTCTTATTTTCTCCTTTACCTTCTAACTCAGTTTCTTTCTTCCTCCTGTGTAGCCTGATTCTGAATGTATGGGAGCCACTGGGAGACTTGCTGGGATAGCCTTGTATGTTCTTGCATGGACATAGATTCCACTTTCATTGTCTCCATTAACCATTAGTTCTCTGTACCAGCATCTTCTTCTGTAGTCCCTTTCTATTGATATTCATAAACTGGTCCCTCTTCTTAAATTTCACGCACAAGCTACCTTACTTTTTGACAATTACTACTTTTATACTGTAACACTGTAATATTGCAGTTGCAGTATGGCAATTTTAATAGAGACACTATGGATATAATTTCAGAGGAATAATAGGAATCATTCCTTACTGACAGTGTATCCATGTGCTAATAGCTCACCACAACATAAAATAGTGGAATTCTAAAGACAAATTATTTAGTGATGTTCATGTCACCCCTGACTAATTTGTATCCGAAGATTTGGGTATTTAGTAGTAACAGATTTAAGTCATGCTGCTATCTCTTCTGCCAGTTTACATCACCAGGGAGATACAAGATGAGAAACGTCTCACTTTCTCTGAGCTGAGCCAATTTGAGGAATAGTGTTAATTGTAAAGACTGGAGAAAAACATTAATAACATTCATTAATTTCATGATGAATGAAGAATGTTAGAAGGGACAGAATGAGATCTAAGAGTAGTTAATCTGTTAATATTCTCTTTTTAACATTGCTACTATCAGACTAGTTCACTAAAGGCATTGATAGCTGACAGTGATTTGAAAGATTGTCGAAATAAACCTGTTGATCTTTTGGAAAATTTCTGCTCAAACTTTTTGTAATGAAAAGTTTTCCATGTAAAAATCTCAATTTTACCACAAAACTTCAAAATTGTTTTAGGGAATTCTGAATATAAAATTTTATCTTGGGACAAGTGGATCTGATTCTTGACATTTTGATTTGTAAAAATGAAATTTTAAAATGTTTCAGATTTTTTCAATATTTGTTTGCCCTTGTGTTAGTCACTACAGAAGCGTGTAGCAGTTTTAGTTAGGATGGCCCATAGCCCTTTTCTACAGGGAGGAATCACTGATAGAATTATATTTCCAATAAAGTACTTCAGTTTCCCCTCTGGTTAAATGCATGACTAAAGCTCCTAGAGCTTTATACTATAGCTCTATACTCTGAGAGATTTAGCTTACCCAGCATTTGGAGTTCATAGTGCATATGGAATTATAATAAATCATCATGGTATTCAGGTTTGTATCAAACTGAGAAGAAAGCAAGCATCCAACAGTAGCTTAATGAATAAAAAGAAAATATTATAATTGCAATAGTCATATACCTTAATTCTCCTACTTTGAGACTTGTTTAATGTTTTTAAACATCTTCTCTCTCTATCTTTTTTTTTTTTTTTTTTTTTTTCCATCCAGTCACTTCCCTGATGGAACTGTGACAGTAACTAAGACTGAGCTGCTGGACAGCTGGAAATCCCAGACAAATAGCTGTTACTCTTGTGCACCTCAGTTTACATGCATGCATCATCCTTCTGTCCAGGATATCCCAGACAGTCGGCCCACAAGTTATTTAATTTTAATATGGTAGCAGGTATGATTATAAAACCTAAAATTAACAGGTTGCTAAGAGGAAAGTTTTGCAAGCTTCCAGTGCAGGAAGAAATTTTGATACTTTGCCATTTCATTCTAATTTGGGATGAAAATTTACTTTCCTTTGGGGAAAAAAAAACTCTGTCCCCTACTACTTGTATTATTTTATTTAAAGGTGATGAAAAAATTCATAAATCAAATGTCTTTAATTATGAAAAATCCCCTTAAGCCTCTGTTTCTAGGAAGGTGATATTTTTACAGTTCTTGTAGAACTGAGTAAGCAATTTTGCAGTAGGGCAGAAAACTTCAAGCTTTGTATGGCATTAGATACAATGAAAATAAGAAAAATAGGGGAGATGCAGGAAAATTTCTCCAGTCCATCCACTTTAGGCTGACTAGGGATTTAAAAGCAGATTTCTGACATCACTGAGAGTAAAATTGACATGCTGTAGTGAGGATTACACCTTGGCTTCTCCTCTGCCATATATTTGGCCCCTATCTCAGAGTGCTCCCTTCAGGATCAGGATCAGGTTGCTCTGGTGTAGCAGCTCCAAGACACCACTTCTGAGGACCTTACTTTGGCATGTGGCAGGTCTCAGAGCCAGTCTGAAGCCAGCAGACTCAGGCATCACTTGACTATGTTTGAAGATGTCAGGATGATCTTAGTAATGGAGGTGCCCAGATAAGGTCACATAACAAGTATCTAACAAAGAGTTAGTGGAATCTAGCTTTTCAAAATCTCGGGTTAGCATCTTAATATGCTTTTACTTGTGGTTCTTTACCTGTTTTGCATTTTATGGATTTTTGTTAACTGTTATATAAGAAATATTTTGTCAATAGCCCGAGAAAACAACAAAAAGAACAACAATGAGAAATGATATATGTATTCAATCAAAGAGAAAGTGAAAAACCACAAATCACACAGATCTAGAAAATAATAACCCGAGTAGAGAGAAGGGATGTTAAAATAAAGAGCATGATTATATTGTCTAAAACCCTGTCAAGACATGTCTCTGAAAAAGTAGATTACTTGAATTACCCCCAAAGAGGAAAATCTGGAAAATTACCAGAAGAGTGTTTAAGAGTTGAACACAGAAATGTTTAGCAGGACAAATATAGTTACAAAGCCCATAATATACTCGTGGAAGTTCACACTGCCAAAAAAAAAGTAGCTATGGTAACATTACAGTAAATAACCTACTTGGAACTTTCTTACCCTTCACTCAGGCTCAGCAAGTACCTCTCCTACTAAAGGAGAGAGACACCTGAAAAAGGCAAACATGTAAAGTCAGCATAATTTTGCAATGGGTTTCCCAGAGTCAGCAGGAAGAGATCGAAAGGATAATGGGTTTTTATAAGTTTTGCTAGTTTTGAACCTTATTTTCAGTACCAGTGCTTAGAAAACAGTCACCATCAGCTATAGGGATTTCAGAGAGATTGATAACTGGATATTTCTATACATTTTGAATGTCATCCCAAGGCCAGCTTTGCTATCTTCATTCAGTGAGCTGTCACATACAGTCCAGGTCCTGTGCTTGTGAACTATATGTGTCTTTATTGTGCCTGGTGCCTTAATGTGCAAGGTGCCTCAGATGCATCCCTGTGGTCATTTGGCAGCTGGATCATAAAGTATATTGTGACCCGCTATTTTCAATGTTTGTATCAACTGCAAAGCAGAAATAAACATAGTGATTACAAAAGGCAAATAATACTTGTTTTATTGCCCAGTGAAGGCAAAGTTGGGACAATAGCAGACCAGCTGTTTGGCATACTTCCTGGGATTTAGAATCTCTAACAGAGACCTAAGTACTTGTGTGTCCATTTGTGAAAATCAGCTTGGCTGTTTGTGCCACAGGCCTATAGCTGCCAGCGTTTGTTTGCTCTTTATGCTGGGAAGAGTGCCAACTTGCCTATACATGCTAGATAAGCAAAGGCAGTGAGCACATTTAGGGGAACGACCAGGGAAAAGGCATTTTCATTTATTTACTGTTAGCACTGAAAAGCAACTAGGAGTGAAATATATCCGCTGCCACAAGCATGAGAGGGATGGTACCCTGGGAATGGCATTAGGCAGCCAGCAAAAAACTAGTTTCCAGTCTGATGCCTCTTACATTATGTGCTGCTTTTCAAAGTAAAGCCACAAAAAAAAAAAAAAAAAAAAAAAAAGAAAATGCTATATGTCATTCTTTAGGTACCTGTAATGTAGCTTCCAATAGTAAAATTTCTACCTCCAACAAAATAAAATTAATGGATTTACTAAAGAAGCAAAACACATAGCAATAGATATTAGCTGTATACTTAGTCTGACAACTCACTTTAAAAAGAAGTTAAATCTGATTTCAGATGAGTGAAGTTTATGTTAAACTACTCGTGAAACTCCCACAATTTAAGTGGTTTATTTTCAGAATGAAGTCCCTGATATGACCCCTACAGTTCTGTTTTCATTATGGCATGCAAAAGAACTAGGAATTTGTCTAACAGCCACTTAAATTAGCTCCCTCTATGTGACTGCATTTTGATTCCTTCTCATCTGATAGTATTCATGGATATATTAATAACAGTTGTTTTTCTTACAACATATTTCAGTCTGTGTCTGGCCTATATGTATTATTCTCTTATGATTCCACTTGCAAAGAGGTGCCATGCCTTTAGACCAGCAGAAAAAAAATATTCGAATTTCATATTTGACTTGAATGTATACAGTACCATCATACATAGTTGAATTTTACAAAGAACTATACAGATATTTGGGTCAAGAGGGGAAAAAAACAAACAAACAAACAAAAAAACCCAAACCAAAACAAAACCAAGAGTTCAACTGGAGTAGATCCACTGAAAATAGAGGATATATTATGAATATAAAAAAATAATACATTGTGTCACAAGAGTTAGGGAGAAGCAAATATAACTTTTAAGTGTAAAAATATTGATTAATTAACATTTTCAATTGCTGATGTTCTTATGTGGTAAAAGAAGTGCTTGTGAGTGGAGAGCTTTAAGAGCATTTCAGACCAGAATGCCAACATACATAGTGAGTTACGTAACACTGGTTTCTGGCAGTCTGGTGCAGTATACCATCCAAACTGAGGAGTAGCACATATATGTAACAAGTAGTCAGTTTTTGATTGTTTGAGGGCTTTTTAATTCTTTTTTGATAGCAAGTGAAAACTGTCATCATTGGCTGAATGGTAAGTGGATGCATTGCAGAAGCAATTAAACAGTATTTACTCTACTGCGTGGTTTTTAAGTGGTGAGTAGCTCCACAGATCTAAATCCTAAACTTAAGCCAGCAAGACAGTTTCAATTGTGTTATAAATTAATTATGATCTGCGTAATCTCCATCACAGAGAAACTTCAGACCTAGTGAAAGGAAGAGCCTAGAGCATGCCTTGAGTGCCTTCCATCTCAGCCACTCAGCTAAAGAAAAATGCCAGACAATGAGTAAAAACGGAAAAGCAGACAGAGTTGTATTTTAACCTTTGTCTTTGAGCACTTCTCTTTCCTTCTTTCTTTCTCTCTTTCTTTCTTTAATTCTTTCTTTCTCTTTTTTCTTTTTTCTTTCTCACTTTATCTTCTTACTCCCTCTTTTTTTCTCTGCTGCTGACACAGAACTTTTTTTCCTTTCTAGTTAATTATACTATTTGCCTCCTACCTGGACTGCTACCTCCACCAAAAACATGTAAAGACATTTACTGACAGCATACAGTTCAATTGCCTTGTTTGTTTCCTTTCTTATGTCCACCACATCTGTTTATACTGTAGGTTTTTGCAAGGAACCACTACTCCATGTTTGGTCTGGCAAAGCTAGAGTTTGGTCTTACTTACTTCCTAGTCATAACAATAATAAACATATTAATAATAACAGGTATCATAGGCATTTAAGCAGACTTCATTACCATTTCTTGACTTCTCACTAAGTTTTTGTTACTTATGCATGAATTATTTTTTTTCCCTGTTGAAATAACTTGAGTGTACATTAAGTAAGTTTGCTGACGATACTAAATTAGGAGGAGCTGTGGATTCCTTTGAGAGTAGAGAGGTTTTACAGAGAGATCGGTATATCATCAACCATGTGAAAATTAACAAGAGCAAGTGCCAAATTCTGCACCTGGGATGGGGTAATCCTGGTTATACATACAAACTGGGGGATGAGAGGCTGGAAAGCAGCCCCATGGAAAGAGATCTACGGGTTGGGGTTGATGGTAAGTTGAATATGAATCAACAGTGTGCCTTGGCAGCCAAAACGGCCAAATGTCTTCTGGGGTGCATCAAGCACAGCATAGCTAGCCAGTCAAGGGAGGTGATTGTCCAACTCTCCACTGCACTGGTGTGGCCCAACCTCAAGTACTGTGGGCAGTTTTGGGGGCCTCAGTGTAAGAAGGACATGAAAGTATTAGAGTGTGTCCAGAGGAGGGTGACCAAGATGGTGAAAGGCCTCAAGGGCAAGACTTAAAAGGAGCTTCTGAGGTCACTTGGTTTGTTCAGCTTGGAGAAGAGAAGGCTGAGGGTGACCTCATCGCAGTCTGCAACTTCCTCAGGAGGAGCAGCCCAGGGGCAGGTGCTGATCTCCTCTTTCTGGTGACCAGTGATAGGACACGAGGAAATGGAATGAAGCTGTGTCAGGGGAAGTTCAGATTGGACGTTAGGAAAAGGTTCTTCACCGAGAGGGTTGTTGGTCACCGGAACAGGCTCCCCGGGGAAGTGGTCATGGCATCAAGCCTGTCAGAGTTCAAGGAGCATCTGGACAATGCTCTGAGTCAAATGGTTTAGTTTTAGGTAGTCACGTGGGGAGCAGGGAGTTGTGTTCAGTGATCCTTATGGGTCCCTCCCAACTCAAGATATTCTATGATTCTATGAATTAAAGAAAGAAAAGGAATTGATGTACAGAGCTGGCCAAATTAAGAAATTAAGTGGTAGTAAAGTTTTCTTAAGGTGTTTGCTTATTAGATTGTATAAATAATTTTAAGGCCAAAGGCCTTCGTAGAACATTTATTTGGACTAGTTGTGTTTTGACTGGTCACAGAAGTCAAAGTGTTTTAATGTCATTAACTGATTAAACTGGTGTTTAACAGCTGTTTTCAAACTACAGAAAAATAAATGAGCGAAGAATTCTTAAATATTGGAGATTTTCTCAGCTAGCAAGTATTTTATTTCACTGCATCTTTTTAGGAACTTTGTAAACTTTATTAGGAGCCAGATGTCTTAAAAGTACGGTTAGGTATGCATTCCAACAGTCAGGACTACATATAAGATCACCCTCAACAATAGACACACCAACCACTTGCCTTAAAAACTCTTTTGCCAGTTTCTGGCAGCTACTCAGCCCAAAGCTAGAAGCTCTGCTCAACATCTGGGTTAAAGGTTGACCCTATCCTGTGTCTTCTTGCAGTGCCTTTAGAAGTCAGTCAGCCACTGTTGGAAGTCTTCCTGTTCACCACTTCCACCACATCTTCCTGTTTTGATTTCCAACACTCTCTTGGCCTATTTCTTCTCTCTACTGTGTGTAAGTGGAAACAAGCAGGATTCCCTGAAAGTTGCACTGGACGTTAAGGAAACACAATATGAACAAAGTTATAGGGATTCAGGAGTTCTGGCAGAAACACAGAATAGCTTACAGCTATAGAGCTCTCGAAGGCTAGTTCTCATCTCTGTCTTAGTGGTCTAGGCCTTGCTTCCATGTTTGAAGGACAATATTGGTGCATGCTCTGGTGTGCCATTTTAAAGAGAAATGTAGTTATACATTCCTTGTTCATGATATAGGAATCTAAACTTCCCGGAGAGATGGAAATCACAGCATGGTCTAGGTGGGTGACTACTATGGGTTGGGATACTAGACTATATGTGGTTAATGTGAGTTAATGACCACAGGACCCATTCTGTTGACTTTCATTCAAATTGCATTGGGCTACATGAAAAATCCAATATAAGTACCCAGTATTAGATGAGATAACACTAAACATCTTAGTCTTACCCCCACCAAAGTGTGGACTTGCAGTAAAGAAGTCAGTCACTTGTGAAAATAATGACTCCCCTATTTATTACTGTGAATAAGCACTCACAAAACTAAATCTTCTAGGCATCTAGCCCAGTGTTCACTGACATGAGATGCCAGCTATGAAGATGTTTTGATTAAAGGTGAACATAAACAAACAGCATTGTACTGTTAGCTTGTGTAGTAATATAGTAAGATATTGATTAGTTTCAGAGAACTCTGGCTAGCTTTTAAATACTACATAATAATGACAAGAAATATTTTTTTTTTTCTGTTAAAACCCAGCTGAATGCTTGTTTCGGTCACTTCACAATACAACATAGTCCCTGTCCCTAAGAGTTTCCAAGTAAACATGTATATCAGCTATACATGTTTAAAAAAAAGGTCAGATGATAAAGCAGTAAGGAGGAAATATGTGAGAAACAAAATTATATCATGCAAGATTTATTACCAGATCTCTCTTCATTTTACTTTCCGTAACAAATTTGCATATATGAGGGAAGCAAGAGGGAAGAAAGAAAAAGCATGAGTAAGCAGGAGGAGAGCTAGGAATAATATACGTCAAGAAAAATGACAAAGATTCCAATTACTGTTATTAGTAGTGTCACTAATAACCCACTGCAGCTATGGAATCTTAATATGTTCCCATATCCCATGACAAGAAACTGTGTCCATCTGGAAAAGCTGCTCTTGTTTTCTAAATTATGTGACCAAAAGCTGTCATCTATTGTTTTCTTTGTACAAAGATGTATAGCCAATCTGTAAAACAATTTACACTTTAAAAATTGTATTGTATTACCTCAGATTCAATTTTAAAGCACAATATGGGCTTTCCTGTATACTGTGTTATTTTAAGGAACTTCAAAGTATGAGTGATTAAAGGACAGGCTATGCTGTAACGCTTGATAGCAATTTAGCATTTATTCTGATGGGTATGTATGTCCAGGGGTTCTCTCTGCTCAGGGATCAGTAATACCAGACCATGCAGAGTTTCCACAACAGTAACAAAATAAAAGGAACATAAAAGCAAATATACCGATGAGGAACTACTTAGATCCAAAAATGTTACATCTCTTAACTTTAAAAAGCTTCATGAGCTAAGCAAGGCTTTGGAGTATTTTGTGGGTTTTTTTCATGTTACAATAAGAGAAGGGACAGACCTGAGACTTGAGAGTGTATTTTTAATCTTAAGCCTTTAAGAAAGTGAACACCTATATTGGTACATGCATCAGCTATCCCTTTCAATAACTACAAGAATTATGCTTTTAAAAAACACAGTAGCCTTCACAAAGAAAAGAAACAAGAACAGAGGTGACATTTTGTACCATATTCTCTCACTGAGATGTTATGTGACGTTTGGAGAAGAAGGTACCTAACTTCCTTGAACCTCTGTTTCCTTTCCCTCACACTGAAAAATATAATAATTCCAGTTATATTAAAATCTCTGCAGCAATTGGACTTGATCCTATGAAATTAATTTAATGAAATTATTATCCTGCTTGAAGATAAACGTATACTAAAAGCATATAAGGATTGAGGCATATGAGGGTTGTAGGGTCAAGCCATAAAAAAATGCAGAACATCCCATAGAAAATTTTTACTAATAAATGGTATTAGCAATGAGTCTGAAGTAGAAACAAATGCATCATCCCCACTCCACAATGTTGCACAAAAGCACTTGTGAAACAAATGTTTCAGAGGGAACAGCTCTGAGCGGATTCAGTTTACTCAGTCTTGCTCAATTTTGGGAGACAAAACACCTCGAGCAGTTAGGTACCATTAAATTGTCATATGCAACATGCATAACCTTAAGCTTCCTTAGAAAACCTTACCTAAACATGTATTCTTAAATATTTTACACCATAAAACATTCACATAGCTGCCTATGCACAGCTACATAGCGTAATTGTAAGTTATCATTGGTATTATTTTCAAGTTTTGAAATCAGGGGAGTGTATATACTGCCAGTAGAGGGGCGGGGGGGGGGATGTCCCAAAACAAAACACTTACCCATGCTTTGACAATTTTTGACAATTGCACTTTAACCACATTTTGTCAAAGTAAATTAATTATTCAAAAGTTTTTGAAAGTCACTATCATTTTTTTCTAGATACTGTGCCAAAATAACTGTGCCAAATTATAAAACTGGTAAGTTTCAATTTAAACTTATTTGCTGAATCAGGTTACAAATAAGAGATTTTTTTCAAAAACATTTGTTTGAACTCTTGCACAAGAGACTATCTGTAGTGCTTCTGAGATTGCCAAGCCCTTGGTGTCTCAGAAAAAAAAAGTTAACACTTGCATAATCCTTTTCACATGTGGACATCCATCAGAAATTGAACATAAGTAGTTGTCTGTAAAGATATGGAAACATAGAGACCTAGCACTAACAGGGTACCATGATTACTACTAATAAACTTTTTATTTTGATCCCATAAGTTCTCTGTCATGAATTTCTGAAGGATATAACTTAGATTGCTCAAGTAACAGGTCCATCATACTGCAATTATTTTCCCACCAAATAATCAGTTTGGTCTCTTTCTTTCTTTCTTTCTTTCTTTCTTTCTTTCTTTCTTTCTTTCTTTCTTTCTTTCTTTCTTTTCTTTCTTTCTTTTCTTTCTTTTCTTTCTCCTTCCTTCCTTCCTTCTTTTTTTTTTTTTCCTGGCTGGACTTTGATTCTCATTTTGGAATACTTTGTCATTTTGAAAATGGAGCACACAAGTAACAAATTGAGCCTTTATTTCCTTGGATGAGCAGACTTAGACAAATATTAATAAATTAGAGCAATTTACTGACACATTAATTTAACTAACTTAACTTAGCTAACCTTATTACTAACTTAAGGTCTCTCTTTGTAAGTCAGAACCACCTTCTACTTGGTGAGGAAAGCACATAGTTAAAACAGAGTTCCAAGATACGGAGTTTAACTACATTTTAATAGGATTATTCACTACTACTTGCCAACATGAGTAAGATTTTCACAATCTGATCCAATGCAAATAAAATGTAGTTGGGAACTAAGTGGAAAAAAGTGTTCACAGAAAATTTCATCAACCATATACACTTCAATGGACATAACATGCTGGTAAAACTCTAGATTTTTAATTTTTTTTTAACCTTTTTTTTTGAGAGAGAGCGTGTGCAATGATTCACTGGATAGCCAACGCCACTAGGTGGCATTTGTGATTTATTAGGCGGGAAGCAATGGTTTATAAACGTTTCATCTAATCCCTGGTTTCAAGAGAACAAGACATTTAACATTCCAAGACATTTAATTCAAGAAACCCTCTCCATAATTAGATAAATGTAGAGAATTTTCACTTCTGCTATATCATTTGGAAACCAAATTTCTGAAGTTTCCATTCAAATCCTAGACATTCTCAGGCATGTATTTCCTGACCCCACAGCACCAACTTACATAAGTAATTACTTGTCTACAATTAAGCTGTAAATAATGCAATCACTCCATTCTTGTCCTGTCACTCTAGTCCCAACCACAACAAATAGGGCTAATCACATACTTATTCAAGTGTGTAATTATTCACAGTTAAACTTCTGTCACTTTCACCCTGTTTGGAAACAGTAGAACACAACCTGTAATTAGCAAACGTTGCTGCAGGCACTTTTACTTGGAAATACGCCATGGATTCAGCACCTATGTGAGCAAAGAGCTAAACCCTTTCATCTAGGATCCTGGCATGGTTTCTTCCCCTTGGGCTATTCTATTATCAGCCCTCAATAAGGCAGAGGGATCAATGAACTATTATTATGTCAAATAAGCCTACTGAAAATCACTCGTGTCCCCTTTGTCAGAGACTTTGTATGCAATTATACCATGCTTATATGCATGCATATATGTGTGTGCATATATATATACCAATGTATATGCATCAATGTGTGTCTGAAGATGTATGAATCAATCACATATGCACCTGATTTGGATTTTCATTGAAATGTCAGTAAAAATCTTGGTATTCACAAATTAGATTGATGGATATAGGTCTGGAGCAGTCATTCCTTTTATATGATGTTTCCTTGGTTAGAATCTGAGACTGTGAAAAAGATACTTTTTTCTTGAAATGCAGTCTTTCAAAGCATTATATTCAGCAAAACACAATTATACTAGCAGGTACAGAAAAAACTGTATGTAGACATGCCACTAAAAAGACTAGTTGTAAAGCAAATGCCTTTAAGTCATGCTCCAGTTTATTGTACTGAAATCTTCCAACTAAAATCATTGTCTTATAGTAAACTGAGCACATCACACATGTAACATTAAACTGTGCATGCCCTCATTTCATACTGAGTCAGGTTCTGTCACATGTACTTAGCTTGAGCTATTCCTTACTCTATCCCAAGGGCTGGTAAAGAACTACTCAGCCTGAACAAGGAGGCAGAATTTGTCCCATGGAGAAGATGGCAAAATTAGAAAGAACTCATTTGCCACCTGCCCTTAGCAGTGATTCCAGAAGCAGATGGAATATGAGATTAAAACCAGGACCCGTTTTTTGCTTTCTGGCATATAAACAGATAATTTAGAAGAAAGGCTGAGTAAGAACAGGCACAGAAAGTAATTGTTGCAACACTTGTTTTCAGTTTATCAAAGAAAGTGGACAGTTCATAGCTTCCTCCCCTTGTCCTGTTCCCTGCTTTGTCCTCAACATGGCTATGGCTCATTTTGTAACCGTTCCCATGAACCAAAGTTGTTTTACACCCAGAAATCAGAGTGGGTTGACAAAAGATAATACAGATTGCAAATAAGCCTTCTTTGTGGGAAGACATGGGCTTTGAAATTCTTCAACAGATGCATTGGCCAGTATCAGAGGTGAAATAGCTCCCTGTATGAGATCCTGTAGGTTTTGAGTCGAGCAGGTATTTTTACTGGTGCATGTTAGTGTAAAGAGGGGAGGGGATTAACTAGAATATGTTTCAGTAGACACTGAATGCAAGGAACAAAGGGAGTCAGAAAAACAAGCTATCAACTTACTTTTGTGATGTGAATAGTCAGAATCATATACTATGAATCTGGAAATCATGAAAGTTAATTATTCAGTTTAGCTACTGGTCAATCTGTAGAAAGGAAAATGCTGGGGATTACTGCCTTGCCCTTAACGGTGTCTGGCAAACAGGTTTTAACTCACAGATTTCAATAAAATGCCAGAGTATCCAATTGCCATGGAAACAGTCATACTGGATGGACTCTGTGGCACGTAGCTAGTTAGTTAGTTAGTTAGTTGCTGCTGAATTACAGTGATATGAAATTGCCATAGTCTCAAGATATTTTTTGAAATGGCAGTAGCTGCTTCCCAGTATAATGACTCACTTAAACAGTCTATATCAGCCAGAACAAAATGCTCAGTAAATGTTTCCAAGTTGAGAGATATCCTGTTAGGGCCCTATTATTTGTTGCCAATATGATGCAGGGAGAATGCAGACATGCTGGCCTCTGTTTACTTTTTTAGCTGCCTGCTAAGACCATGGCCTTTTGCTGCTGATCATATACATATGTTGAACATTTGTTTAAACTGTCTTCCCACCACTGATAAACACAACCTTCTAGATTACATTATGCAAATGAGTTGCAAGGGAAACAGAATTTCGTATTTTCCTACCTAGCAATGCTTCCCACAGCTTTGTATTTATGACAGTTTAAAAAATATGTAATCCTTGGAGGAAGGTGAGCAATTCATATAGTTATTGCATATAATTCTTCCACAACGCCAGAAAATCTGTCAACCTGTCATTGCAAGCTGCCATCTGAGAAGCTGCCCTTCAGAGTCTTAATTTCCCTTTCCTTCCCCCTCACACCCCACTAAGATTATTTACAAGACTCTGGCAACCACATCTGAAATCAGCCCTTGTCAGATTACTCAAGATTTGTAAACCGCGTGAGAGGAGTAGGCTACAAGATATGCTGATAAGGACTTGGGTATATCGGTAATGAACCTACCCAGTTTCTTGTTATCATTTGAGGGCAGTATATGCTTCATCTCTCCTCTTCGATTGTGCAGTTAAGCACTTGCCTGCACACCAAGTTTGTTTCCCAGGTAAGCCAGCTGCTGATTCCATTCTCTTTCCACAGTATATTAAACACCTCCTCATGTCACCAGCAAGAACAGGAAATAAAGTGTGTTAGGATTTTTTTCTTTATTATTCACTATTCTGAATACAAAACAGAAATATGTCTGAGCTGCAATAAATTATCAATGCTGCTAAATATGTGTCATAAAAATACATTGCATTAACTAGCTTTTCACTCTCCTTAGCTATGTGTTCCATGGAGAAGGTGGTAACAAGCCTTTGTTCACATTTCATTCAAAAATTTTGCTTTCTTTCTGTTCATTAAAATGTGAGGTTTTGGACCCTTGAAGCTCAAAGTGATATTCAGCTTGCCTACAAATCCACAATATTTTTCTGTCTAAAAGCATGTGAAACTGAACTAATGACATCATTATGGTTGCAATCCATCACACTGGAAACCAAGTCTAAGAAAATCAGCACTGTAGGCTACAAGCAATATGCTGAATGGCTCTACAATGTAAATGTTACACTTCTTCCAAATCCACAGAGATTTGGAGTGACTTGTTAGAAGCTGTCATGCATTACAGAAATTCTTTCTAAATCCAGAAGGCTGTCACAATATTTGAGTTTTTCTGCTATAAAGTTTCCTATCTTAAAAACTACAGAAACACAGATATAATATATGTCAAAAGATAAGTCTTAATCTGACTGCTGTTTTCTTAGCCCTGAATTTATTGAAAGAATTTACATGATCCAGAATACGGATGATATGGACAATCCTCCACAGCTAAAGCCAAAAATGTTGGATACAGTTTCAGGATTAAGGAAATAAATCATACAACATGATTAAGCTGAAAATTTGGAAATCCCTAGCACAGCTGCACTTGTTGAATAGCATTTCAAGGTGAAGTTAAAATGTTAACTCACTTTAATGACCTGAAAGCTTTTTGCCTTTTTGTCAGCAGAGGGAAGAACATGTTCTACATCTTATCTGTTGCTCTTCAAGTCTAGAAAAGATGAGTCATTAGTCACTTGGAGCTGGGTAAGGTAAATCCACCCAATTTATACTTTTTTTGTAATATAAGAAATTCCATAGCAAAATAAATGTTATTTCTTGCCATTAGTTTTAGGAACTGATTTGCTAATCCTTTATCTACATTACCTGTGTGAGTCTGCTTCTACACAATCAAGTTCACCTCATAGATTATCCTACAAACAAAAAGCTCAGCATTTGGAAATATCTGGATGTTTGGCTTTTGGCATTAATTTTCTGGAGCTGCAGCTTGAAACTTTAGGAAGCTAGTTCATCTGTGACTAAGTCGCTGAACTCCAGGTAATACTAAACATCCACACAGGAATGTGGTTTACAAGAGTTTGGATCTCATACCTTTGCAATTTTGGCTAACAGTTGGTTTGAAAAGTCGTCCAAATTACTTCAATGGGTCTACTTAAACAATAAGATGCTTTTGCATGGAAGTAAGGATTTCAGAAGCTGCCTTAGAATCTCAAATGTTGGTCAGCCTAAGGTGATCATTAGAAGACAGGAGCTGGGAAAAAAATATACAGGCAAAGGGAAGAAGGCAGCAATTCCTAAGTGATTGGATAGTTATAAAGTCTTTCTCTAAATAACTCTGTCAGTGTAGGCTCTAAAGTATCAAGATTTTCTCATGCAACAATTGCTGCATAATTCTGGAAAAAGGATAAGTGGCAACTCATCAATTTTAAACAAAAAATGGCAGATTGGTTAGGGTTTTTTTATGATGTTTCTCTGAAGTTCTTACTGATTGTCACTGCTAAAATAATATAACAGCACGTGTGAGGACATAAACCAACTTCATATTGTATGTTTCCCATGGCACAGGATTATATATTTCCTATACCATATATACATGTAGTGGTTGTGTCACTTACTTATTAAAGCTGAACAAATAAAGTACTCATAGATTTCTGTTATTTTGTTGTACAATTTATGGCTGGCATGCAAGTTTTCAGTTCCTTTCTTTCTGCTATTTATTTTTGTACAATTATTCATTTAAATAGGCTTTTCTGAAATGCAGAAGAAATTAAATGTTCTATCCACATTCACGCTAAATGAATTCATTCTGATTAATGTTACTCAAATGAATACAAAAGGAATTAATCATCATTAGAAAGATATTGAAATGTTTTACCCTGACTTTTTAAGCTTTAACATACTGCTAGGTTGCATGACATTAGATATGAACCCACAGCTAAACCCCTAGATGCAAGGATTTGGGGAGGATTGGGAGGAGTCTACATCTGAAAATAGACTGGGAATTTTTCTCCCATCTCTCTTTGAAAGTGATACTTATTATGCATGCTCTTTTGAGTTCTTAATTTGTTTTTAATTGGTTTATGTTTTCTAGTAGCTTTTAGCCACTCCCTTGAGTCAGAGGGCAGAAAGGAGCTATATATCTGCATAAGCTTGTTTGGATATATACAAGCTGGTATGAATAAAGTATTAAAATTCAGAGGTTACAGAGTGTGGAAGAGAAGAGGATGGTTAGAGGAGATGTGGAGAATGTGTGCTGCTTTGACTTATTCTTCCCTCCATAAGTAAAATATAGAAATTGATCAGCGCCTCCACAGTTTTTCTCTCCAGTGATCTATGCAAGTTAAAGTTATTTCCTAAATTCTTAGCCGAGGTATCTTTGCCGATCATAAGATAGTCAAAGATAAGTTTCTAACAATTTAAATGTCTGTAGGATTGGTTTCATAATAAATTACACATAGCTTCGCATTTATTTCCTTCTAATCTTTATCACTGCTATCCCCCTGCGATTCTCTGACATCCCAGTACTAGATAATGTTGTGGTATTCTGAAATCATAGAATCACAATACCACAGAATAAGCCAGGCTGGGAGGGACCTTAGTAGGTCCTGCCAAAGCTAGGCCAGCCATGAGGTCAGACCAAGTTCCTCAGTGCTTTATCCAGTTGGGTCTTGAAAACCTTCAAGGCTGAACACTTCACAACCTCTATGGGCAATCTGCTACACTGCTCGACTGTCCTGATGAAGAAAAAGCTTTTCCTTATATCCACTCGTCCCCCCGCAATAAACCACTGTGAAGAGACTGACTTAGACTTCTTGATAACCTCCTCACAGGTATTGTCAGGTTGTTGTTAGCTGACACCTTCTCTTCTCTGGGCTGAACAAACTTAATTCCTCCACCTCTACTTTTTCTTTGTCATCAAGCTTTCACCAATTTACCTTTCTGTCACTGTTGTTAGCCATCAAACCTGCTGGCTTCAGGAAAATTGGATGAATGTCTCCAAGCATGGATTCCATTCTGGAGAATAAAGACAATTTGTGGCTAGGTTTGAACCTGTGCAGTAGTTTGCCTAGTCCTTCTCATCTCGATTGAGTTACCTCTAAACAGCAAAGCACAGACTTTTATAAATGAACAATAGGGAAGTCAGTGCTTATGCACTACTGTATTTCCGAACACACAAAAAGACTGTTCCTTCTTTCAGAAGCACTGTTGAAAGAAAAAAGAATAGCCATTGGTAGATATGTGTAGGCACAGGCTGCAGTGACTATTGCAACAAATGCATGACAGGGAAAGGCCATGTTAGATGGAGGCTTTAATGGACCCTTTAATGGATTGTTTGGTTGCCCATCTTGTGAAGATAATCTTTCCAACTGTTCTTATGCAGTTCAAGTTTCCTGGAAGGAAATGTGTAAATCTGTCCCACCAGAAAAGATGTCTTTGGATTCCAAGCTCTAATAAAAGAGTTAATGCCCTGACCCCAGATTCAGAGTTCTGTTCTAGCTCTTCTCAGCTGAATACTTCTGTTTGTGAACTAAAATTCTATTGTGAATTAGAATTCTCAACTAGAATGACAGAATTAAATTATAATACAAAGTTGAACAGATGAGGTAAAGTTGTCACTTCAGAATGATGAAAGGGGAATAACTGAAAAGAATAACTGTCATAGGATCATAAGAAAATTGAGGAAGATTCTCCAGCATCTTCAGTAAACTGTTGCTTATTTTGGAAGCAAGACGAAGAGAAGAGTAGTAATACCAGCAAAACTGGATTTTCTCTCTATGTTCTGATCTGTGATAATTGTTCTGCATGTGAATAGTCACAATAGTGACATCATGCCAGGTTTATGCTTTGCATACATAGTTTAAATAAGGACCTCTCATCTGCTAGGCCTTGCTTACTCACCACAAAATCAGAAGTGAGAGTACTGTTTTGAACTTCAGTTCTAGCATCTACTTAAACGTTTTGGCACATAAGAATGTCCCAACAACCAGATGATGCTTTCAACATGTGATCTGCTCTGTGTAACACCATCATCATGAGAAACAGTTGAATACCGATTTGTCTGCAGCTTTGCTGAAAGGTTTATAGCACAGTGAGTGGTAATCACATTAGCTGCCTTTATCACTTGGACTGTACATTACATTAACATAATACAATTTTATAGCTTTAAGAAATATTAAACAGAAATGAAGGCAAGCAGCGCTTCACTAATGGATTTACAACATCTCTTATCCCTGCTCAGCTACAATGTCTATAATCGGAGAGAATATTATTTGCACTTCTCTAGAAAGAGCTGTTCATTTCAAACACCATGTTATTCTGCTAAATATTTATCATCTAATCAGTTTGTTGAGAGATGCAGAAACTGCTTTTGTCCTTAATCCTGATTTTAAATTGTTATAATTTTTTTTCTCATATATACCCATAACAGAGAGACACATGCGTACACAAGCACTTCTTCTGTAACAGATTAAGAGATGGAAAACCTATTCACTATGAGCATACCACTGAAATTCAGTATAAGATGAATACCTAATTTGCCTTGGGTCTTTTAAAAATCTCTGATTTTCCTCTAGGTATCTGAAGTAGCTTTGGTTTGTCTAGCTGGGAAAATCAATAAAGTAAATAAACAGCAAAAGGAATCTAATTCATCTTCTCATCCAAATCATTTCCCTGAAGTAAGGGAAAAGAACACGGCAAACAAAAACAACTGTTCCTATTCTAAAGGGAGTTTGAATGAGTAATATTAAAAGCATATTTTCCTTGTTTCCACACTCTGACAGAAGCATGAAACTTGAAAATAAGAACCAAAGGCATTACTAAAACAATCCTCATATACTTAATCCCTTATTCAATATAAATTTTTTGCCAATTCCAGTAGAAATAATTACTAGCGCTAGCCAGACTCTGAAATTGCTCTGTGCAAGTAGTTCATAAGAAGACTTATATCACATATCATCATTCTTGAGTAAGTCCACTATTTGTGCCAGGACTATCAGTGTTCCTAAGCCTTCATTTACTGTTGTATTCAAGCTTCTCATTTGGTAAAGAGCTGATCCACAGCTCACTAGCACTGGTGAAAACAGAGAAAGAATCTAGAGTCTGCTCTAAGTCTCTCACCTCCTTTTATCATCCCCAGCATAATGTCTTGTTCTTTTGGAACATGGGATGCAGTTGCAGCCACAAACCCTGATTATTCAGGCTAAACATTTCCAGATTGACTTAAGACTTGGGACGAGGGTCTGATACTAAAGAAGTTGCTCACACTGAATCTTCACGCCAGATATCCTTAGAAGTCACAGTGTGTTGCATGTGAGATGTAGGTGTAGGACTGGCCTCAAAGCCCTTGTATAATTCAGGTGAAGTTTTATTGTTTTTTCTCCATTAGCAAGTGTTTTACTGTAACTGGCTTCCAGGAAACAGATGAGGGTTACACTTTTTAAGCGTTATATGTATTCTTTTGCCTGTGTAATTCACTGTTCCATGGTCCTTTTTTACAAATAACTTGCATTCATAACTGATTTGCATTTTCCCAAGTTAAAAAACATATGCAGTGAAGTTATGCTAAGGAAGGAAGGAAGAAAGGAGAAGAAAGTCTATGGTTACTTTACAAAGCTGCTCATGACAATGGTATTGCTCCTTCATGTAATTTAACTTGTTCTGCAGAATTGGCACCTGGGAATGAGCCACACAAGAGTATATTTATGGAGAGGCTGATACTCCTGCCAACCTTGTGGCTGTCCCAAAGGGTCCACCTGTATTTCCAAAAAGTTAAAAAGTCATCCAAAAAAGGTCAGAGATGACTTGGCAACCCCACTGGAATGAACAAATATACTTTCTTGTTCAGGGCTTAATATTTGCTCTCTTTTAACAAAAAACATGGGAATGTCCTGTCTCTTCACCACAGGATTTATGGCTTGTTTGCCTGTGGGTTTGTCTGATGATGTTCAAAGGTGTCAAATATTTTAAGGTCTCTCTTGTGTTGAACTTTTTCTTATTGAGTCAAAAATTATTCAACAGCTGTCAAGCATCGGCCTTTGTTTATTGTTTTATCCCATCTACAGTTGGTTGGAATTTTTCAGTCAGCTACTGTCTTTTACCAATATCCTTCTACCTTTGGAGTTTATTTATTATGGTGAGAAAAAAAAAATAACTGTTTTGAAAAAGCCTCCTAAGAGTGGCTTATGGTTATGTAAAATTATCCTCATCTTCCCTGTAGATGAACCAGTGGAATGCATATATTTAGTTGAATTTCCACTCTTTATAGATATATACACATATATTTACACACTGCATTTCCTGTATGTATTTAACATTATTGTGTGCTGCTTTTCTTTTGGTGCTTAAAGAAAACACATGGTCTTTAGGCTAAAAATTAACCTAAGAATCAGCATCAATTTATTGTGGTTCCAGTTCAGATACTGACTGCGGCAAATGTGTGCTGCAGTTTTCCTGTACCTCAGATTATCTAGGTAGGAAATAGAGATGAAAGGTTGTTAAACTTGCCTCTTGGGGGTGTACAGAGACTTGTTATCTTCAGCATATAGGCAAGAGATGCATGCATTAGTATCAACATTGGAATAAATCCACTAACTACTTAGATGCAAAGTATTTCAGGAAATCTCTAATTCAGTGAATCTGGTGAACAAGGGATGCATTCCTTGACGAATCTCTGCCTGGACTTTGTCAAGAAAATGTGTGGTTAAGCGTTGCAGCATCTATAACTGCCCAGCACCAGAAATCAGCAGCTGAGAGCCATGATTCACAGAAGACAATGACTCTGACCTGCAGTAACAGTCTGCCTGTTCCCCTTTGGTCTCTGAAAGGGAGACATGTGGTGTGGCACTGAAGAGTTTGAGGGTTAATATATTTGCTACTTAAAAACCAATTTGGACATTAAAAGGAGTCTTCATGTAACAGATTTCATTCATCTGTGCAACACAGTAAGCTTTGATTTAGGCAATCAAGATTTTCTTTATATTTAATTGTGTACACTGTTTTTCATTCAGTCAATGAGTTGTCAGCTTTTCATGTATTTTTAAAGTCTCATGAGTGGATGATCTGAAGTGCTGTTAATTATCAATTAAATTTTCTCAGAGTAGATTGTAAAAAGTTCAGATGAACCCAATTAGGAAGAATGCAGCTTCCTTCTGCACCTCTAGGCTCAATTATTTTAAAGTATATGATAGCACAGGAAAATAATCAAACTTTTCCTATCAATTATAAATGTGCTTCTAAAATGAGATGCTAAAAAAGTCAGAAATGCATAATTCAAAAGTGAAATTAATAGAAATACATTATTCTTTGTTTGGCTTTTTACTCCCTGCATGGTCAAATGCTGTTTTCACAAAAGAGATGACCTTGTAAATTTGTAGACCTTTTTTATCTGGGATATTTTTGGTTTAGAAATCCTTTACTGGAGGCTTGCTAGAAATGCTGCATTTCTGTGAGCCAGTTATAATCATTGTAGTATAAATTTGGGTATTTATTTTGCTAGTTAAATACCCAGGTCTCTCAGTTTCATAAGCACCTGCAAAGTTTCCACTGTTCCATCATGTCTTCTCATTTACCTCACTTGGTCAATATTTTTCTGCAGCATCATAAATGTACTTGATGTTTCAGAGAACCCTGCTGACCTGAGTTTATTATCTCAACACATTATGCTACTGAAATAAGACAGTGGAAGGCATTTCAAGAGAAGTTTATCAAGGAGTTTGTAAATATTCTGGCCTAAAAAAAGAAAAGATTTCCTCAAGAAAGGTGTTCAAAGCAATGAAGGAGGTGCAGTTATCAGGAAATCTACTTTGCTTTTGCCAGGAGATATGAGAGAGAAATCTATTCAAGACTGGATTAGATGAGTATTTTGTCTGAAGGCTCAAGAAATGCACAACTATGGATAGGAGTGAATCTCCCCAGCCACTGAGTTTATTTCCTTGTTTGGAAACAACTGAACGTTACCTTCAATGGTCTGGATTGAAATAGCAACCATCTTACAGCTGGGGTTTGTCCCTGCTAGCTATAATGAAAAGCCGTTCAAGTACCACTCTGACAATTGAAAGCATTTCAGTGTTCAGACTCAGTGTATTCACGAGCGGTTTGCAATCATTTATTCTTTAGTTTAAATAACTCTTCCTCCTTTTGTTTAACTCACTTTTGCATTTACAAATAACATTCTTCTCTTAAGACTTTCTATTCCTTTGGTTATCCCAGCAGCACTTACCTTTACCCATGCAGATGACTGAATTATTTTTTTTTCCTTTTAATATGAGTGATCGGACTAGTATGCCATATTCCAGAGAAATGTTGTGCAGAGTGATACCAATATTTCAGGTTTTCAATTGGAAGCATTTCACCATACATATTCTAGAACCGCACTTACCTTTCTCTCAGCTCTTTTCTATTGGTGACTTAGTGTCATCTTCTGATCCACTAATAAGGCCACCTTCTTTTTCATTTGCTTCCAGCTGATGATCTTCCAGTTTATGACAAATTCTTGGTGTAACTCTTACTTTGCACTATCGGGGATACTGTACTGTTACATTTGATCCTATTTCCATTACTCCGCTCCTCATAGTCACCCACTTCTTGCATGTTTTCAGGAAGCAGGTTAAGGAAAAGATTCATCAGTCTCCTTTGCAGTTCTGATGAATTTTGTTTGTTTCTAGACCTGCATCGGACTTGTCTTTTAATGAAAATCATAAGTCTTTACCATCTCCCTTGTATTTTGTTCCCAAAGCTGCTTCTTATAATCTTCCTGCTCTCCCTCTTTTTTTTTTTTTTTTAAATTTATATTATTTAGCATAAAACATAAGAGTTTTATTGCTAGAGGAACTTTACATTTGCTGACTATAACTATTTGGATCAGCTTTCAGCTTGATGTTTGTACTCTACTGTGCACAACAGAGCTCTGCTTATGGTAAGAGTACACATGACAACAGAAATAATTAACAAAAATATGGTGTACACACACGCAAAAAAACCTTCAGCTAACAACAGGGTATTAAGCCTAAACTATGCACAGTATGCTTGTCTCTAAAGAAACACATCTACAGAAATTGATTCAGCACAACAAGGAGATATCTTGTCAGTTGTTTCAACCTTGATATGCTGGATATTTTAATGCTCACTGCCTATAGTCATACTATCAAGGAAAAGTGGCTTTAGTGGAGTGGTGGCTGATCTCAGCTTTGAAATCCTGTTGATGATGTGAAAAACATTCAAGCTTTTCATGTATTTTAAAACCTTTTAAGAGTGGTGGAGATTTAGATAGATAGGTTTTCTGTGAGTATGGTTATTTGCATCACTCTTCAGTGTGGCACAGAAACATATTTGTTCCTCTTTGACAATGGCTTTTTGCAGGGCACTATAGGCACATATATCCCTGAGTCAGATTCTAATTCACTTTAAACTATGAAAATTAATCTGAGAGCATTCTAAGATGTAATTCCTGAGACAAAGAAAAGAATAAACCCTTGCAAACTCAGTCTTGTAAGTCTCAAAAAAGTGACTGTAAGACTAAAAATATTAGTGTCATCTACAATCTTTCCTTCATCTCAGAGAAAATAAAAAAAATAAATGCATGGGTGACTTGGTTTGAAAGTTATCACTCTTTCTTTTGCCTTCATAAATCTGGGTAAAATGTCTGGTTTTTCATTCCTTCTGGAGACCAATTTCTCTCACCCCACTACTATCCAGCCAAGAAGCAGCTGTATATTAAAGTATGAAGACATGTTTTTCAAAAGCAGATCATTATCTTGGAGGTCTGGTTTGTGTGGTTGACCTCAGACACCTTTAGGTTTTAAGAAAGCTAGTATTTTCACACCAGCTGGTTTTGAAAGTCTCTCTTATGTGCCATCGCAAAAAGTGCATGCAAAAATATCTTTGCTGCTTAATCTAGTTATTTCTTTCATTTATCAAGGTACCCCCAGTTTATTGTCTGCTTTCTGAAGTCTGTAGTTTCCAGAATCACACTACTGCTGAAAAGCTCGACTTTCATCTCTAGTCCTCACATTTGTGGTGAAAAAGCATATCAAAGTCATCAAAACCAAAACACAAACTGCTCGCAAAATTAGATTTTAAAACCCCATCCCATTGTGTTTAGGCTTGATTTATAAGGCTTGAATACTAATGGTCTGAGGTCATTTGGAATAAAATATTAAATACAGCTAATAGTGTTAAATAAGCTTTGTGTCTATGTACTATTTCAATATTTTCCATGTTTCATTTATAATTTTAGCTGGCATTTAGAACAGGAAGATAATCCAAACATCTGTGGTTTTACCTATAAATTACATAACTGTATTTTTCTAAAATGAAATAAAAAAGTCTGAAGAAATTATCAGTCCACTGTGGAACAAACAATACTATGAAACCACAAACACCCCAAACTGATTATTATTTTTTTTCCAAAGGAGTTGCTTTCATTCTGCTGTTGCTTCCTTAAGCTATGCAAACTCATGTGCATGCTGAGCAAATTGTGTCTATAGTCATATTTTTTCTACCCACAGGTAATGCATCATCATAGCGATTCTCTTTTTGTGCTGCCCTGAGTCACTCAGCTCCCAAGATTCCTCCTGACTGAGATAGATGTTTCCCACCTATTGAGGCTATACAATTTTCACAGTGGCAACTCTACCTTACTACATTTGTACCAATGCTTAGAAAGGACTTCCAATCTCAGTGCGGAGTACCATTTTACAACCAAATGATAAATTAAATCATACTGCTATGCAACTGTAGATCAGAATTAGGACTACTGCTTACAGAAAAGTGAACATTAATATATGTGGTTTAGAGTCTTGCATGTCTCTACTTTAAAGGCTACTTTACATTTACTTTGTCTTTTAGTAATTAATTGGCTCAAATCCATACAAATATTTAACCACTTAAATATACACTTTACAGACATTTAGTACTGAACCTAAAGTTTAAATTCTCAAAACACTTATTTAGTACCTTCTGAGACTAAACCTTTGGTAATTTCTGGAGATGTCTGGTTTGTTTATTTTAATTTTTAGGCTCTGTAGACATCTAGATTGTTTTATTTTGGCCAACAGTTGCTCAGGTGCCCATATTTTTGCATCTAGTTGTACTCCCAAGAACCTTGCTCTCTCTCTACTGTGTAGCTCATACCAGCTGAGTTGTATCTTCCCTTATCTCACATACAGAACTCTTCTGAAAATTGCATTGTGAAAACACAACTATTTCTGCCCCCAAAAAGAGCAGGAAGTGAGACTAAATTCATTCCTTCTTTTATCAATTAACTCAACAGCTAATGCACTCAGCCAAGCTGTAAAAGGTCTAGGTTCTGTTTTATACTTTGCCTCCTCTCTTGTAGCTTGCTGCATTTTTTTAAGTGACTTTGTTAGTCATCAAGCTATAGCAAAAGCTACTAGTGAAAGGTATTCTAAATTTCTTTTGAAGGTGCTCTACTTTGCATAGTCTAATTAAATGCTTGCTGGGTAAAAGGCAAAAAAAAAAAAGAGTAAGTAAAGCAACCACTAGGGAGAGAAGAACTGAATTTTAGTGTTATTTGGCACCTTATGTAATAACTTTAAACACTAAATACAGCAGGGAAGTTCCTATGCCAGAATCCTCACTGTCCTGGTATTTAGTAATATTTGCTTAGAAAGTGGAAGAAGTTTCAAATCCCAGCAGGCACTAAAACAAGTGTTGTAACCCCTATGTTACTGCATAAGAGAGCAGAAGTATAAGAAAGTAGCTCGAGAGCTCTGTGGAACAAGATCATGACAAGTGAATAGCTTCTGGAAGTAGTTGAAATTGTGGTATGTGCCCATTCTGGGCCTAAAGTTAGGCAACTGAACAACTGAAAATATGCTGTTCCATTCGGGCTCTCTTTCTGGCTAGCCTAAACATGCCCCTGATATGTATGCTGGTTTCTGCAGGTTTCTTTCTGAAATAGCTAGATTTGTATTGTAAATAGAAACTAGATATTTAACTTCAGGCTGTCAAAGTTGACAAAACAGCTATATTGTAGTGTAGAAGACAACTAAAGTATCAGAGGACTGCTTCTTCCTTTGTGTCATGTAGCTTGAATTTTGCTGGTAATTTGTATAGCACACAGTCAAAGATCTTTAAAGAAACAGTTGTAAGCTTCTAAAGATATTTGAGTTGTATTTAGTCAGTTTTTCTTCTTTCCACCTCCTTCTCCAGAAAATGCTGGCCACTTGTCTAGTGGAAAGCTGCCTTTAAAATGATTAAGATTAAATGAAGCTTATATTTCCTTTTCAAAGAAGAAAAAAAACCAACCCAAAACACCAAACAGAAACCATTCAGGTAATATTTTACAACTACAAAGTCCACTGTGGACTATGATATACACTCCCTTTCTGGGTTCTAAGCAAAACTGCTAAATACCTCGAGTCATTATTGCTAAGATAAAAATAATTTAATCTACAGAATATACTATTTTCTTATTATTACTGCAATTTCTTATCAAGGACATTTTAAATTCCTTGTAAATTTGAGCTTCTGTCATACACTGTCAAAGTCAACCTTTTAAAATTTTGATTATAACTCAAGAACAAGAAACAAGTCTGATATTAGTTATGTTATTTTAAATGCAATTTTTTTTGTTTTTTTACACTTCAAATTCTATTTTTGCTACAGATTTTCTATTATTATTCCTAGCAAAATGATTAGAATTAAATGCCTACAGCCCATCAAATTCAGATATTGCAAAATGTATACCAAAATAGATAATATAACTGCAGAGATAATGAACTACAATACTAAGAGGTGAAACCATCCCTTGGGAGGAAAACTGCATCATGAAATCTTTCATCTCAACATATTGCTGAAGAAAAGGCTACAGTGGTATTTGGCAGGAGTTTAACTGAAGTAATAAATAAAGAAGAATGAAAGATTACACTTCATTAATCGAAAACTACATCAATCAGGTTTGCCCGACAAATGTGTCAGAATCCAATGCAAGACTGAAAATGTATAGGTGATTCAAATACTACAGTATATTTTGTAGCAAAATGGCCCTTCAGGCACACAACACAAACCCAGACCTGAGTAAAACCATGGTTTTCCTAAAAGGATTATTTGAGAACAATCGAAGAGTAATAACTTCAGCAATACTTAACAGTTCAAGCCCCTGAAGCTTTCTGCCAATGAAGAGCAATGAAGTAATGTTATAAGTGTGCCAAATTCATAAAAATAAGCAAAACACTTTATTAGAAACTGAATTTTCTGCTGGTTTTCCTATTTTTGCAGGAGGTTGGAATAAAATCGCACTATGTGCCTGTCATTTATGTTTTGTATAATGGCTTCTTATCCTCCTCCTGTCTTAGAGAAGTGATACTGACCAGTATTGAGAATTGCATGAGAATGGATTTCAGCTCAAACCCTCAAAAGCTGGTTTCAAGGAATCACAGCTAGACAAGGCTGAAAGGGGTTATACCCTTCTTAAAAGGGGGAAGTGTTAAAGGGGTTCATCCATATACAATGCGTGCTTTAAAACAAAGGAAAGGAAAAAATGACTGACAAGAAAGATAACCGATGTGTACATGTGACTAAAAATTAAGGGATAAAAGTGAGAAGGAAGCAAAATCAGCCCCAAAATTTGGGTATTCTAAACCCAACTGGCTCAAACTGGGCTGCTTATTTGGGCAGTAGCAAAGCAGTCATCTGTGTCTTTAAAAGAGAACACCAATAGGCATGGGGAGAGGGACAAAACTATGAACAGTTGTCCCACAAAATAATGTAACATGAAGTGTGTTCGGGCAAGAAGTGTGCAGGTCCTTCTGCCTTTCAGATTGTTTTTCTAGAGGCAAAGGTTTAACATTTTATGTGGTTTTAATCCTCTGTATTATATCAAATTTTACTGGAATTATATTTTATTGTTGTCATTAAATTGCAGTCTGCTTCCTCATGATAGGCAAAAGATAAGTAATACAAACAAAACTGAAAAGGACCAAGAATTGAAACAGGTGGAGCGTGATTATGTCCTGGAACCTGTGAAGTTATTTCCATCAGTAGATAACACCAGCTGACCTGTTGACCATTTGGCTGACCTGGTTTGCAGCCAGTTAATATATTCTAGCAAGTATTGTCAATTAGCATGCCAGAAACCAAGGAATCAAGCCTTTAGCCTGAGTGGTTTCCAAATTTCTTTTCTCAGTCTTAGCCCTCAGACCTGCATCTGTGATGGTGGGTCAAGAGGGAAGTAAGTACCTCACGTTAGCGGGGATGGGAGAGACAGTATATTCCTTTTAGTATCTGAGAATACAGGTAATTGTGCAATTGGGGCATACCTGTCTTTCAGACTGTTCCGTGTACAATTCAGTTAAACCAGTCAAAACATATCTGGAAGTGGGCATGCCAAATTTTTGCTGATTCTTTCCTCCATGATACCAAGTGGTGGATAGGCTAGGCAGGCTAATGATCTGAGGTGGTGTGAACAGAAGGGACATAGCAATCAACAAAACCAGGCTGAAGTGGGATCACCGGAAGCATACGTATGTAAATAAGGAAGTGCTTGCGGAAGAGCCTTGTGAGGAAAGCTCTCATGCCCTTCTGGGGAATCAGCACACTTGGGTGCCCCTCTGAAATGCCTGTACACTAATGCACACAGCCTGGAAAACAAACAGGAGGAATTAGAAGCTACAGAATTATGACCTCATTGGAATAATGGAGACGTAGTGGGAGAGCTCACGCAACTGGAGTGCTGTAATGGAGAAACACAAGCCCCTCAGGAAGGACAGCTTGGGAATCCAATAGGGAGTTGCCCTATATGTGAGAGACCAGCTGGAATGCATAGAATTCTGCCTTGTGATGGATGATGAGCCAGCTGAGCTGATGTGCTGCGAATTGGTGGGCAGATCAACATGGGTCATTCCTAATGGGGAAGGGGTAGTTGAGGCCTTCTTCAGACAATGGGAAGAAGCCTCATATTCTCAGACACTGGTTCTCGTGGGGCACTTTCATCATCCTGATAACTTCTGGAAAGACAACATAGCAAGGCAAAAAGAAACTAGAAGGTTTCTGGAGCGCGTTGACAACAGCTTCCTGACGCAGGTGATCCGATCCATGAGCCAACAAGGAGAGGTGCTCTGCTGGACCTGATACTTACAAACAAGAAAGAACTGGTCAGGGATGTGGAAGTAAGAGGCAGCCTAGGGCTGCAGTAACCATGAGATGGTGGAGTTCAGGATCCTAAGGGGCTAGAGCAGGGCAAAAAGCAGGATCACCACCCTGGACTTCAGGACTTTGCCCTGTTCCCTTTGTTCAACAGAGGCAAATGTAAAGTCCTGCACCTAGGGAGGAATAACCTCATGCAACAGTGCCTTTTGGGGCCAACTGGCTGCAAAGCAGCTTTTTCGAAAAAGACCTTGGGTTCCTGGTGGACAACAAGTTGAGCATGAGCCAGCAATGTGCCCTCACCACAAAGGTGGCCAACTGTATCCTGGGCTGCATTAGGAGGAGTGTTGCCAGCAAGTCAAGAGAGGTGATCCTTCCCCTCTACTCAGCACTGGTGAGGCCATGCCTGGACTGCTGGGTCTGGTGTTGGGGTCCTCAGTACCAGAGAGAAATGGAGCTACTAGAGAGAGTCCAGTGAACGGTTACAAAGGTGATTAAGGGACTGGAGCACCTTTCATAAGACAGGCTGAGAGAAATGGGACTGTTTAGCCTGAAGAAAAGGAGGCTTGGAGGGGGATCTCATCAATATCTATAAGTACCTGAAGGGAGGGTGTAAAGAAGACAGAGCCAGCCTCTTTTCAGTGGTGCCCAGTGAAAGGACAAGGGACAACACAGGAGTTTCTGTCTGAACATCAGGAAACGCTCTTTTACTGTGAGGGTGACCAAGCATGGGTACAGTTACCAAGTAAGTTTGTGGTGCCTCCATCCTTGGAGATATTCAAAAGCCACCTGGACATGGTCCTGGGCAACTGGCTCTAAGTGGCCCTGCTTGATCAGGGGTTTGGGACAAGATGACCTCCAGAGTTTCCTTCTCGCCTCAACCATTCTGTGATCCTGTGAGAGAGGTTCTTGAAAGAATCCCATAGGACATGATCCTGGAGAGAAGAGTGGTTCATGAGAGCTGATTGATATACAAGGATCACCTGCTCCAAACAAGCAAAGGAAAACAAGCAAAAGTGGCAGGAAGCTTGCATGGATGAGCAAGGAGCTCCTGACTGAACTCAGAGATAAAAAGGATGTTTACAAGAGTTAGAAGATGGGGCAGGTGACCCAGGGAGAATATAGAGATGCTGTCCAATTGTGCAGGGACGGGGTTAGGAAAGCCAAAGCCCACCTGGACTTTGAATCTGGCAAGGGATGTGAAGAGCAACAAGAAAGGATTCTGCAAGTACATGAACAGCAAAAGGAAGTCTAGGAAAAAATGTGTCCACTGATGAATGGGGCAGGGGCTCTGTGACAAAGGACATAGAAAAGGCTTAGCTACTCAATGTCTTTATCTCAGTCTTACAGGTAAGACTGGCCTTCAGGAATCCCAAGTCCTTGAGACCAGAGGGAATGTCTGGAGCAAGGGAGACTTCCCCTCAGTGGAGGAGGATCAGGTTGGGAACACTTAAACAAACTGGAGATACGAAAGTCCATGGGGCCTGATGCGATGCACCCACAAGTGCTAAAGAAGCTGGCCGATGCCATTGCAGGGCCACTTTCAATTATCTTTGAAAGGTCATGGGGACTGGGAAGTGTTCCTAAAAGGCCGGAGGAGAGCAAATGTCACTCCAGTCTTCAAGCAGAAGGATCTGGGGAACTACAGGCAGTTCAGCTTCACCTCAGTCCCTGGCAAGGTGATGGAGTAATTAATCCTGGAAGCTGTTTCCAGACACATGAGGGAAAAGAAAGTGATTGGGGTAGTCAGCATGGCTTTATGAAGGAGAAATCACATCTGTCCAACCTGATAGACTTCTGCTGTGATGTGACTAGCTTGATACATGAGGGGAGAGCAGTGAATGTTGTGCACCTTGACTTTAGTGAGGCTTTTCACGCTGTCTCCCATATTAACCTCATAGACAAACTGATGAAGTATGGATTAGATAAGTGGACAGTGAGATGGATTGAACAGCCAGACCCAAAGGGTTGTGATCGGTGGTATGAAGTCTAGTTGGATGCCAGTCACAAGCAGCATACCCCAGGGGTCAAATACTGGCACCAATACTATTTAGCATCTTCATTAATGACCTGGGTGATGGGGAAGGGCTCATCCTGATCAGGCTTGGTACAAAACAAGAAGGAATGACTATAATACACTAGATGGGTGTGCTACCATTCAGAGGGCCATCAACAAGCTGGAGAACTGAGCAGACAGGAATCTCATAAAGTTCAACAAAGGCAACCTGCTTTAATCAACACTGCTTGAGCAGTGGGGTTGCACTAGGTGTTCTCAAGAGATCCCTTCCAACCTCAATAATTCTGTGATTCAGTACTTGATGAGGTATATTCTGCATTTATTTTTACTGCTGTTGATAAGAATATCATTAAGTATCTGACCCCTCAGAGGCATGTAATGAGTGAATGCCTCTGAGAGCTAGGTACCATGCTGTATTTAGAAGAGATCATGTCATAGGCTGATAAACTTAGAAAAGGTCTGTAAAAAAATCACTTGTAAAAGTCTTTGAAAGAGCTCACTAGAAAGAAAGACTGACTAATCATATCTCAAGACAATTGTGCTACTTAACTTCTAAAGTGATATTACAAAGCTCATCAGAGTAATTTCTTTCACATCTATTGGCTCTAATCAGGCCCCTTTGAATAAATAACAAGCAGTGAATAAAACATACAAATAAAGAAACATTTAAAAGTTTGTGTCTCATAGACAGAAAAGGTCTACCTCATATAACTTTCTTTTGTCAAAACAAAGAAAGAAATCACGTTATCAGGAGTCTTGGTAAATACAAAATAGTTATGGAACTTCTACTGGATGTGGTGGAGGCATTTTTACCTCTTTTACAGACAGGAAAATTAAAAAATAAGCAATCTGGGCCCAAGAATAATTCCAGCTATGTGGGATGTAACTTGTTACCTCACTTGTGATGATAAAGCTGTCTGAGGGTAAGCCATGTACTGAAACAATCCCTGTCAAAATACTGCCCTTCTTACCCACCATGTTTGGATATTTAGGTTTTTTTGTTTTGTTTTTTTTAAATTCCCAGTCATTTTGGCAATGATGCCTCTACACAGCTGTACTGTAAGATGGGAGGGGCTGTAAACTTAGGGTGAGAAGAGGGAGGAATAGGTGCCTGGGGAAGAAGGACTCTAATTTACCTTTGTCTTCAAAACCAGCCTCATGAAACACCAGCCTAAAGGCTGGCTTTGTAAAGAGTACCTTAGGTGTCTGAAGATGTAGATGGATGCCTACTGTGATCTCAAAGATATTAGGCGTAATGATTTTAGTGAGTACTTCTAAAACTGAAGAGCATGCTTCAACCTGTAATTTCCTAGGTACCTTTCAAACTAGACCCGAAGACCATGAAAACTAGCTCACAAAACAAGCGGCACTTCTTGTTCCCAAGTCAGATTATCGCTGAGCCTTACACTCACTTACAGTAAGTCTGGAATCTCCTGTCCCTTGAGATGGCTTGTAGACCTTGGATGGAAAAAGCAGAAACATGACTTTTACGTTGGCTAAAGTCAAACTACTATAAAATATATTTATCTGTTGTCTCTTATGTGGATGGTCTTAAATCCTGCTCTGAAACAGGAAAGAATCAGCAAAAATTTGGCATGCCATCTTCCAGATAAATTTTGACCAGTTTAACTGAATTGGCTTGTAAAACACACCACTTGATTAAGCCAATGCAATATTGGGTGTAAATATGAGCCAGCAAAGATGTTTTCCTTATGTTAACTCTGAAACTAGTGGCTTGTATCTATCCTAGCTGATCCTTTACACATGGGAGAGGCATAAGGCTACATGTGCTTATGGAGCTATTTAGCTATTTTAATCATAAGCAAATCTCAGGGAATTCCATGTGCACAGTGGAAAATATTCTGAGAGGACAGGCTTTATACTTTTTGGATTAAGTTCATATTCTTATTTTCCCAAATGGATGCATGTACCTCTGAGGGACAAAACTTCCTGCTATTTGCCTGAGACTGAGTTGTAATCAGTTTACATACATGACTTAATGGAAGTTTGCTCTGTTTGTTGTGTAGTTTCTTGAAATTCTCATTAATCACCCATGGGAATTTTTTTTTTTTTTTTGCATTGTTGAATCTGCATTCACTTCTAATAATTTAGTAACTGCAGTCTGAAAGCATCTGTTCACTTTCTTTCCTATGTTCAAGTAGTCAATGAGAGAACAAGCTGTAATATTCGAAGAACTTAAATGAAATCAACAAGGAAAATTTAGATTGGGTATCATGAAAAATGATTGACTAGGAGACTTAAGGGAAAGCCTCCTAGAGGAAGCCATACAGGCTCTTAATCTAGAGATGTGCAAAATTCAATTGAAAAAAAATAGCTATCAGCAAGTCTGCATTAGGGAACAGGGCAGAGAACCTAGGCAGGCTACCAGGTTTACAGCAAAGCACTACTAGAGGCTCAGGGTTAGCAAGCTCATCTATTAAAAGACTGAATTAGAGAATGTGGTGTGGTAGTAATGTTGCTAGTCATAATTTATATAAAAGATTATATAATGCACTTGTCCTTAAAGTCAGTAAAACTAAGAGTTTAAGCCTGTATTTTCTAGAATAACTTAATCACCAGCAGGCTTCCTCTGGGTGGGAAATTTTTTTTTCAAAGTACAAATGAAAAATGCAAAATTCATGACCACAGAGAGGAAGAAGGAGACGAACAAATTCTGTTGTCTAGTGGTTTGGAAGATGGAGGGTAGCAGTCTTAGATTCTGATCTCCTCAAGGAATGATATTTCTTGAATGACAGCATGGCCTCCATTACTGGTGTGGCACACCTTCAGTGCATTAGGTGATAGTCTGATGGTTCTTGTAGTATGATATATGTTCAGCCTCCTCAAGGATGAGAGGAAAAACAGTGAATCCAACTCTCCCGCTTTCTGGTTGAGTGCATTGCTTGGTAGCCAGTATTTAGAACAGGAAAACTATCTCCTCTTCAGACTGTAAATGTGGCAGTAGCAGGACTTTCTAAGGTGTTCAGACTGGGAAGGCTTAACAGCAGCTGTGGGCTGATGTGGTTTAAAATAAACAGGGCAGCACCCAAAGACAACTGGATTTCTAGGGCTCGACAAAACTCTAGGGATTTTTTTGTTTGTTATGTTATTTTTGATTAAGTTGATCCATTTTTATTTTTTTTTTTTAGGATTCTTAGACTCATTGCATCTAGCCCAAACCACATGCAATGTCCCACTCTTCAGCTTGTCTAAGCAATTTTGTGACAGCCTATTCCAAAACCTGACTCTGTTATCATGCTAGCTGTGGGAGAAAGGTATAGGTGGGCTCCATGACTTCTTTGACCTTTGGTGCCCTATGGCTAAGTTTGATTTAACAACTGTATATCCTGCATATATCATATTTTGTATACAGCCTGAGAAAACACTTGATTTGTTCTACCATTAAAAGAGTTGGTGCCCAGTCCAAAAGACCTCAAAGATTGGGTCATTTTCTACCTTCAGGATTCAGAAAGAAGGAAACCCCCCCCCCCAAACCCCACATTAAAGATAATGTAGTTTATTCAGCCTTTTAGCATACTTCTTCATATATGTCCCTCAAAGTCTTCATGAATTTGAATGTTTATAATTTATTTTAACTTAATATAACATAACCTAAAGTAATGAAAGTAGTGAAAGACAGAGCAGGCAACTACCAATTTAACCGCAGGGTTCAAATGTATATATGCTTGGTAATTCCTAAGGTCCCAGCACAAACAAAGAAAAGAAACAGAAATGTCCATTCCATGTTCTGAAATGCAAGCTTCCTGTTAGCCTACTAAAGCAAAATCTTCAAAGGCAGTTATTGAATAGAACCCCATCTATATGACTGATAAAAATTCAGCAGCCTAAAAGGTCCAGGGAAGATCTTCACCTTGGCAACTATGCCACATTACATGCAATATTACTGAATGTAAAATGGCAGTGAATACTGACTCAATTCTTCTAAGATAAAACAACTTATTTTGTCACATTACTGCACTCCAGTATGCTTCACACCTCTCTTCCAAGAAATTAGTATTCTATCAAGCACTTAAAATTTTATGATTGTGTTATAGTTCAAAAGTTCTTAATGCACTTTGGAAATGCTGGTTGGAAGCAAAATTAATGTGATTTTGCTTCCTTTTTGTTTGTTTGGGGTTTTTTGTTTTTGTTTTTGTTTTCTCCAACTGATTTCATATAATTCTGCTAGAAATATAAACAGCTGGGTTTCACCCATTACTTAGCATCAATGCCATTATGTGTATTACCATCCTCTCAGCTTACTGCTAGGAGTACAGCAAACCATACGTTTTTTTACTCTGCTTTTGCACTTGCTCCTTGTTTTCTCTGCATCTGTAACGATGACTTCTCCTACCTGGAATATGACTTTCTGGAGGCTAGGTAAGCAATGGAAATGATCTAACTGCCTCCCTAGCCGGTCTGGATGGGACCATCTTGGGAGTAGATTATTTTTTTCTTTCCTTTGGTGGAAAGGAGTACAAGGGGAATTTAAGCAACATGACTATGAATCCATCTGAGGTGGTGAAGTGCTCATACCTCACCACTTCACCATACTTCACCACCACCAGTGGTAGTGGTGATTCATGTGCTCCAAAGTAGAATGTAGAATTACATAAATGCCAATCAAAGTAATTTTCAGTCTGTAGCCTTACTGGAGGTGCTCAAAACTGGGAGCTTTTTTTTTACAACACTTTTTGATGGTGTTATATCACACCAGTGACATTTATTCAGAAACTCCTGAGCATATAATCATTAAAACTTTGTAATATTACAGTTGCATAGATCTATTGTAAAAATATGGTGAGTAGGAAAGAATACAATGGTCCTGATGACAAAAGTGAGAACTACCATGTTATCAAAGAATTACTTCTACTGCTCCATAGTGAAAATGCGAAAATGAATAGCTTTAGTACTAATGATGCACAGAAAGAAATTTAATGAGATATCTCCAAACAACAGTGATAGACAGTCATACAAAACTATCTGATGGTGCCTTAATACAAGGGATATACCTCATTTTAAGTTAGATACACTTGATATAGACACTTAATACACTTATAGGTACACTTGATAAAGACATATTATATACCCAAGCCTGAGGGGCGGGTATAAGGGTTGGGTTCTATACTTGTCTTCTGCATGGGGAAGCATACAGGCAGGAATAACAGTATTTCCTGCACAAGGCGTCAGAGTATTGCCTTTATAAGGCTACTCGTACAAAACAAAATGTCAGAATATTTGGGGGTTTAATAAATGAGGCTTACAAGCAGGAGCTAGAAACAATTTCCACAACTGAAAACATCAGATCTTTCTTCCAAGCACACCTCCAGTTGCAGCCTATTTCCCTGTAGTGTGACCATTTTTCCTAATTAAGATTATCATCTCTGCCAGGTGAACTGTATCTACATCTATTAACTTACTCAAATTGATTATGGAATATGGCCTAGAAGGAATAGTGTGGCACTCAAGTGATATTTTCTTTCATATATCTTTTACACATGCCTTTGTCCTTTGATCTCTAAAAGGTCTCATTGAATGGCAAGCTCCACTCACCTCAGACAAGTTCCAAACTACAATGTCTTATCTGTGTGCAGAGCACATTACACGATAGGGGCACCTCTGCAAAACCAATACTCATAGTGATAACAGCCCCAACTTTATAATGTTTTCCCTATGTAGGGCCAAATTATGCTGATGCCCACACAGAGGCCTTTTTAACCTCAGTAGGACTGACTTATGTAAGGAGAACAGTGTTTGTTGAGACTTACAATACTGGCGCAAACACAGAAATAGCTTTTTTACACTGAATAACTTATCAAGGCAAGTCTTTCAATCCATTAATGCTGATTTCATTAGAATCTATGAAATAACAACATTACATGATAAAAAACCCCAAATCATTGGCTTGAACAGTGAGAATAGTTTCATGTTCTTCGAGGAGGGACTTAGAGAGTCTTCATTTTCTTCAGATCTTACTTCTGGAAATTTTTTTTCCTCCTAAGCCACACCATTTTCAAGGAGGGTAGTTACCGATAGCTTCATTGGTGCAAACGCTCCTGTATAGTGAAAAGCTGCTATGTAACTATGATGGTATTCTCTAACATTGTATTAGCAACGTAATAATAGTTGACTTACACCCTCTAGAATACAAACCTTCTTTCATACAGCACTTGCACTTTCAAATTTCCTCATCTTTCTCAACCTTTCCAAACCTACTTCAATTTCATGCCTAATATTTGATATTACTAATAGGTTTGTGTAGGCTGTGATACAGTGACCATCGTGGCCTATACAGTTCAAGATTTGCAACAATAAATGCCAGAGTTCAGACTAATCTCTGGTGAATGTGGGAGAAAGCTTTTTGTGCAGATGCTCTCCTTTGCACCAGGTCATGAGGAAACATCTGTAGGACCTAAACTGCTGGTATTCTAATGCTGTGTTTTTGTGGGGTTTTTACCTTCCTAAAATCATTACATGGATTTTAAATCTGGCCAGGGAAGAGGAAATAAAGAGGTCGAATTTGGAATGGGAGTGGTGGGACAGCAACGTGGCTGCAATTATTTGTAACAAAGCATGTGGACTGTACAGATAGAGCAAGGAAAGGGGATGTGATGGCCTGCGTAGACTTCCCTGTAAGCCTGTCCTGCATAGCATGAGTGCACACAAAAGGAAGGAGTAGAAAAAGCCAGATGATAATAAGCAATACTAACCCTTGCCAACATATCAGATATATAACCTTACAGAATATAGGTTGCATGACACCGTGTCATGTCAGGATTTTCCAGTTTCTATTTAGATGTCTGGAATAACTAAAAACCAAGAACAAAACCCAGTAGAAGGTCATGTGCTCATAGTTAAAATCATGGCTTCACAGAAATTTTATCACTGACTTTTAGCAAAGCTGAGATTTCTTCCAGAAAATGTTAAGGGAGAAGAGATGACCTACTAATTATGGACATATGTGGTACAATGGAAAAAATCAAGCCTAGGTACTTGGCTCACACATTATGGCTGTCTATGGAATTGTCCTTTACCTAAAGAATTCACATTTCTAAAACGTGTATACTATAGGTCAAGCAAGACTTTATGCAGAAACCACTGGCAGCACCTTCCTTTGAAGTTCAAAGAAAGCAAGGTTCAAGACAAATCATGCCTGAAAAAAAATATGATCTCTCAGTATGAAAGGAGTTCCAGTTATGTATTTTATCATACTGAAAAAAATAAAATAATGGCACTAGATAAATCTGTTTAGACATAAAAATCTTGTCACTGGAGATGGCCTTACAGGTCAAAGCCTAGGTGGAATACATTTTGTACTCCTTGGAAGACTAAGAGAGGAGAGGGAGAGGCATGTGTTGCATGTAGACACATGGATTGCTGTTTTTTAACCATAAAATCTGTGAAGCTGGCAAAAATCCATGCTTGCTTAGACACATATGTCCAAGTGGGCATTGGTTTCAAGTCTTGTAAAATATACTTTCAAAAAAGATATGGCCTACACTGTGTAACCACAGCCTCATGTCTGGCTTTGTGCTGATGAAACTTGTCTGATGCTGTGTCTACATGGAGAAAATGATGAATGAAGGAGACTCCAAGGAGGAATAAATTGCTGGACTCATCTCCTAAAGTTAATTTCTAGTTCCACCAAAATCAGTGGAGCTACATGAGTATTTTTTTTTTTTCTGCAGATAGAATGAATCCTCAATCACAATGGGTTTAAGTTAACTTGCTTGACTTTGCCTGTCCCTACCCTAGATAGCACAAAAGCTATGACACCGCAATATACTGCTCCGAGTGACTTAGTAGTCAAGATCATTTGTAAAAATCGGCAATTATGACATGTTGCAACTTTTTTTAAAATCAGACCTTTCAGGTAGTAGTGCATCTTACAATTTAAGTATTATTCAATTATGTTCAGAAACACTGAAATTAAAATGATTTACAATTGGTCTTATAATATAGTTCTATACAAATAACAGAGTATATGTAGCCAAAATGATCTCTTTGCTGCATCTCTGAGGTAGGATATGGGAGATGTTAACTTACCCTAAGTCAGTTCCAGTTTTCTGAATACCTCTGTGGAAAGTGCATAATTATTTCAAGTGAATTGGACAGAAAAATTCTGATAAAACAAATCTGTGTCAAAATTACTATTCATTAAGTTTGAAATATCTTTTTTTGGGGGGGGGGGGGGAGGGGGGAGACATTTGGCTTTGATATAATGATGTGGAGTCCAGAGAAGTGCTCTCTGCTAAAACCATAAACATGTGTACATATATATATATACACACACACACACACACACACACACTGGAAACAACTGCTACCTGTTTTTTTTGCCTGCTCTAAGCTCGCAAACCTGCGTGGTATTCTACTGGGCTAAGTGTGCTTGTTCTGTCTATCAGACAAGATAGATAACCCTGTCTATCAAAATCTAGCAAAACAGGACTTACTTTAGTTGATTTTTTTCTTTACTTTCTGTTTCCTTTTATATCCGCTTTGATATTAAGCAAATATATTTTGAGAATGGGCAGAAATGGATGGGCAGTTTGAAGACACACAGAGCTGTATTTCTTAAAATAATAAAGTAAATATTAGCCAACCAGGTAATTTTATTTCCTACAAAACATTCTTAAATATGATGCAACCTTGCAAACTCACCTTTGTTATATTAACTTCTTTCTTTTCTGTTATAGAAGTTGAAAGTGGAAAACACAAATTACATCAATCAGTTTATCTCACATTAAAGGCAAGAAAAATAGGGATGATGTCATTCCAGAACAATGCAGTATTAGGACTACACATGCTGTATGCATTCAATGCTTTAACAATATTTATAGAAGCATTCTTAGGGCACACTCATATTAATTTTTCTTTATTTTGAAAGAATAAAATATGAAACGTAGTACAGGAAAACTGCTTAATAGGAGAATATATATTAAAAACATGACTGCAAATGGCCTTTGTTGCTGTTGGCAATTTAATTTGGAAGAGTTGGAAGTGGAGTTTTATAGAAGAAAAATCATCAGGTTTTGCTCAGTGATTTTTATATGGACAGTATTTAGGATATATACATCTAAACTGAAATGGCAACTATTTTTTAATTGCTTTTAACAAAAAGGCTAGTAGTCATATTATTAATTTATTTCAGTAGGTTTTGATTCTGGAAGATGTTTATTTTCTGGAGCATGCTCTCCTACATAAACAAAGTAAACTCTTTTGACATCTTATCCTTGCTGTCTCTATCTAAGGTTAAACCTAGTGAGGAATGCCCATCTATTAATGTTGAATTTGAAGAGGATTGGTTGACACAGTGAATAATTCCAAAGTCTGTATTCTAAATTAATACCCCCCATTTTAAGTATTGATGAAAGTAGACTGCAACTTCAACCATACCACTTCAATTTAACAAAATAAAAACTCACTGTTGCTAGAAGTCATTGTTTTCTTGCCAGTGCTTTCACTGGAGCAAAAATATCCATTGTTTTCACTGGAAGCTCAATTAAGTCAAAGCTGGGCACTTTAAAGACCCTTAGCTCCCCTGGAAATTTTTCTGTAATACCTTTTTTCCCTTTAAGAAAAAGTCTTCATTCTGGGAAAAGACGACCACTGTAAGTATTTCTGTTAGCTTTTATATTTATAGCGTCAATCACCTAGGTCGGAATCATTCACTTCAACTGTTACTGATTTCTTCAGTAATTGTGGTCACTGCTACAGAGTAGTTTAGCTCCTTCAAAACTGAGATTCTCCACCAAACCACAACAAGCTTGTGTGAACTTTATAGTTAGCCTGTGAATAATATTATTGACTGACATGCAAATCTGCAGATAGAAGTGATATACCTGCCTACATGCAGGCAAATTTGGACCCCTGATTCACTGCGGAGTCCTTTTGTATACCCAATTTTGCTTTGTTTAAACACATGAATTAAAGATTTAATTTTTTATATTTATCTAAATATGCATGTTCAGTTAAAATTGGAATTAATGTTTTTCATCAGGAGTTCTGCTTGAACATAATGTAGTCAAACACTTATAGCAAAAGAGCAGACAACTGAACCATGGAAGCCATGAACCCTACTAGTCCCGCTGATGCTGGGAGCAAAAATAATCCAATTTCTGACTTAAAATTATTCTCAGTGATGACACTCCATTGCTTGTCTTGATGACCTACAATAATGATAAAAATTAATCCATTAGTCACATGCAATCAGATTGGATCCCAGTAAGTAACGCAGTCTGATTAGGAACACCCTTCTTTTCAAAATTTCCCCTTCTTTTCACCATACAGCGAGTGATGTCCATTGATTGGGGAAGAAAAAATAATAATAAAAAATAATTGTATTGTGGAGGGGAAATGAATTATAACAAGACACCTCAAAAAACCTTTTTTTTTTTTAAACAGAATAAATTTCTCTGAGGTTTGAGCTTACTGACAGGGTATGAATAAGAATTCAGTGAAAATACACTTGTTCTTTGAAGAATTATAATCAAAGGTAAAATGGTTTCTTTTTGTAAACCTATCTGTATGACATACTTTTGCAGTCTTGTGGCTTTTATGAAATTACACTGTTACTGCTTCTTCATTCTTATCCTCCACATCTCACAGTCTGCAACTGCTCATGTTTAGATGTTCCTGTGTGGTTATATTAAATTTGAAGAGAATATATCAGGACACTGACTATTTTAGCTCAAAAGAAGGAAAATTGCAAATTGGATCAATTTCTACAAATTGGATGCAAATTATTTAGTACTTCTACCTATACTGGCTTACAGATATGTGTACAGTTAAAACACTCATATAAACAGACACGGAGGCTAGCAAACAATATCACTGATGTTTCCATCAACTGTCATGTAAATAGAAGTTCTCAAATAAGTCCCTTTTTTTTTTGTGCTTACATTTTCTGTTTTCAAGCTAAATAATACTCAAAGCTCCAATCTGAATTTAAAATTAGCATGCACAGTAGAAATTAAAATGTTTCAATGATGTGTGTTACATCTTCTAGGTGCTGAAAGAGGAATAATACATTGTGCCAGGAATAGCTGATGCCAGCTAAGACTATAAAAAATTTCACTGGGCTTCAAAAAAGTCTGGAATGTGATACATTTCCAAGTAAGCTTTTAGAAGAGAAAGCAAGCAATTGATTTTAGAGTGATGCTTACTTTGTATCGATACATTAGTTTAAAAATATTAATGCTTATTTCCCCCTCTCTTACTAACAGCTCAGATTAAGTAACAATGAACTCCACTTATTTAGGGAAATATTTTTTAAAAACTGAGATGCAACTTTATATTGTTTCCAAGATGCTAATATTAAACTTGATTATACTAATACTCTTGCTTAATTGTCATCATAGTATCTTTACTAACAGGAAAGCTTCTTGAGATACATTGCAGCATTGAATGCAACATCAGCAAAGACAACACTATCATTTTACTTATATTAATTTATGTATCTAGATTACAAGCTAGCTAACAAGGTTGTAAAATAGTTCTATGGTTTTAGACCAGCTCATTAAAAATGAAGACCGAAGTTCCAGTCTAATACATAAATGCAAAATAAATTTTTCTGTAAAAAAATTTTTTTCTTCCCAAAGCTGTAATCAGATCAACAATGAAACAGTTCTAGAGGCTTAAAGACAGTTACTAGCCCTTTCTTCAACATCAAAAGCACTATAACAGGAAGGTGTCCTCCGATTTATAGTGGGAGTTTTGAAAACATCCTGCTTTCCTGCATATGCTTTTTTTTTTTTTTTTAAATGACATTGCAGTTTATATAGTTTCAAGTTATAAATTTAACTAAAATTATTATAAAAATAACAAGAACTAAATCAAATCCAGATTTTTCTTGAGTATTCGCATACTGTAGTTCTTTGGAACAGTAGAAACATGATTTTATTCTAACTACTGACTTTTAGTTGAATTCCAATGACATCAAAACAAATTCAGTAGTCCCTCAGTACTTTCCTGTAGTATATTTACTAATTATTTAACAATAGTTAAATGTTGCAAATGAAGGGTCTAAAAAAGAGGCCAATATGCAAAAAATGGAGTGTAAGTCTTTTAAATTAACTGCACTAAGAAGGAAGTACATTTAATACAAAATAATCATAGGAGCATTTTGTGAGAAAATGCACTCTGAAATATAATAAAATTTAGAAAACATTTCCTGTAATTGCATTTAAAAAAAAAAAAAAGACAGCTCTGAAACCCTGCGCTATGTTATTGATATGTAGGGCACAATATTAACTGTGATGGTCACATAATCATATCCTTGGAGTGTCACAAGTCCTCAGGATAAGCCTGCCTGCTGGAAATATTTTGCACGAAGGAAGAGACACACCTCCAGAAGAGACAATAAAGATGATTAATCTGGTAGACAAACTACTGAGTGGTAGGTTTCAACACCTTTGTGTGACTCTAAAATTGTCTTGTTGATTTAGAAGAGTAACTATCTGCTTAACACATTTCCTTTACCAAGAAAGGATAACAGTTAATACACCACAAACAGAATCAATATTAAAGTATGGTTTAATACACAGAAAGTCATACAAGTTATCACTGCTTGAAGTGCCATATGAGGCCACCACCAACAACCACAACTGGATTACATGTTTAATTTCCCACCTCAACCAAATGATAAATGAATTCAGGGCAGTGTGTTAAGATATCCAGAATTTCAAATAGCAAATCTTTTAAAATGAAATGTAGCATAAAACAGAAACAATAAACATAATTATACTACTCTGTGGAGAAACCAAACATCTCCATTTTCAGAGGTAGCTACCAATTCGTTTATATACCACATTATACCCTTCTGACACTTAGGGTACTCTTCATGTATGGTCAGGCAGACCTTCTGAAATGAAGTTACTAAAACAAATACAAAGCAGGAAAACTCATATATGTCTTTTCGTTTGCCTGAGAAGGTTTGTTTCACTTATATTGGTGACTGTCATGGCAGCTTTTGGTGCCTTGATTAAACATCTCAAAAGCTACATCACTCATTGCTTTGTAATGTTATCATTCAGAAGATGAATAGATCTACCGTAAATCACTGTCACCAATTCTCAAAGATGAGCATAGGACAAGTGAGTTGCATTGACCCAGTGTATGCGAGACATCCTTCTGTTTTGCTGTTTTCTGTTGTGTCCTCGCATAGCTATGAAATGGACTGCTTCTTCATCCTGCTAGATAGTAATCAACTCACATGTGCATTCTTTTGAATTAATAAAATTGTAATAAATACATAGACCTACCTTTGTTATTCCCCACTACCATCCTCTATTAGTTTTCATGAAACATTTTTTTCATAAAATGAAAAGGCAAAACAGGTGTTAGATTATTTATGTTTGACAAATTCATATCATTTAAATAATTAAAACTAATTTGTGTTGAGAGCTACAGTTGCATTTTTATTAGAGAAACAAGTACAAATAGGCATCACTACAGAGCTGTTTATTCAATAATGAGATTAAATGAAATGGATTTCATAGTCTCAATTCTTTCTGATTAACGTAGCAATCGGAACTCTAACTTCTGTGCCCTAACAATGTGGAAACAGCTGCTCACCCGCTATAATTCTGTAAAACATTATTCTTTAAAGCTACACATTTTAAATTATCCCTAGAAAAATATTGTAAGCAAAATACCAAATGCTTTCATTTTAAACAACATTTGTATTATAAACCTGAAATTATACTGCTTTTTAATTTAACCACAAAAGAGAAAGTTTCATTTACAAATAGTGGCATGTATGTTTATATGTAATGTAAACCCTTCTGCGTATCTTTCTGCTTATATGGTAGAGAAGTTATTGTATTAAACTGCATAGAAAAAATATTGTACTTTTAAAACAATAATAAATTCTAAATGAATTAGCCTACAATATTTAAGTACAATTTTAAGAGAGAAAGATATGAGTACAGCTACAAGCAGAATGTGCTGTGTGTAAAATTGTCTGCTAAGAACCAGTTGAAGCAGCACAGTACTTACCCTTTGAACAAAAGGCATCAAGAAATAATTGCAAGTAACAGTTATATACTACTAAATGTTTAAGGAAAAAACAAAGAAGCAAACTTTTAGAAGCAACATCTTTATATAACTGTAAGAGAGTCTATTGTTCTCTTGTTCACGAAAGATTTTTCAAGCGTTTTTAGTAAAGATGCAGCATATTATATGTACAGGGACTGCATTGCACCAGATAGTGACATGCTAAGCCATGTTTGCTTTGCATTTAAGAGATACCATTTGAATCTCTATCACTTATAGAATAAACCAGTCTCAGTTTGTGAATCTGTGGTAAACAGCAGTACTCAATCAACCCTTTTTTTCCATATCCACCTGAAAACATTGAAAGTTTGGAGTATGTAGACATCTCATCTCGAGTGAAATAGACATTTAGGAGTCAGCAGATGGACTGAAGAGTGTCCAGAGAGAAATGCGTGAGTATTATCAATAAGTGTGTGGTAATTTGCATGACCCATCATTAAATTTTTTAATAATACTATGACATAGGGATTCAATTCACTGTAAAATTACTAAAATCTACCAATTGTAATGCTTTCAGACTGTTTATTTTTTTTTTCCAATAGAAAAATAAATCTCATACATTCGAAGTGGTACACAAAAAGACTGGGATAAAATTGATCAGATTTCTTGATAGCACCATTTACACATTCTTTAAAGTAAACATTAATATGCACTTTCTTAGAAAGCGATATAAATATATATATATAAATACAGGACGTGCTAACCTCTGTTAACCATCTGAATGTGATGGAATAATCTATCTCTACTGTGCAGGTAGGCTTGTGCATGGTGGTGTGGCAATATCATTTTAAAAGTTTGTTACAGATGTGATGGGAAGCTGGAAGGAGTCGAATAAGCAGAAAAAAGAGCTTAGATCTACTGTAAGCAATGAGTCGGAATGAGCCGTTAAAGGTT